>NW_027527429.1:3526650-3570179 GCF_008692635.1 Crocuta crocuta
CACAGAGCCCGACGCGGGGCTCGAACCCAGGAACCAGGAGATCATGACCTGAGCCAAAGTCAGACGCCTAACTGACTGAGCCACCCAGGCGCCCCTCATTTTCAATTTTCTAAGACTGTGACTAACTCAGAACAGAAAAAGAAGAGACTGGAAAATGTGACCGTTCTTAGAACAATCCAGAACACAGCAAGTCTGTAATACATTAAAATGCGAAGTATTAGATTTAGCAGTAATTCACATCTGTGAGGAGACTTCCTTCACCAGGCCGCATTTTGTGAAGGCAAACCCAGCGCATTTGTGGATGTGGGGTCTGTAGAATTCTTTGGGTGTGTCCACAAATAGTGTGGGTGAACACAAGGGTGCTTGTGCGTACTCATTAAGCATAACGCAGGTGCTTATACGGGTTGATTCACTTACAGCCCCCCAAGGCAAGTAGGGTTTATGATCCCACTTTACAAATGAGAAACATGAGGCACTGAGGGGTCACTCGAGTGTCAGCACCGAGGCCTGAACTCCGAACTACGGCTCCAAGCCCGACCCCCCACGCCCTGCTACACGGCCTTGCAGGGGCCTGCCGGGCCGTGGGGCTGGGGCGGCACCGGGAAGCAGCAGGGCCCCCCCACCGCAGGCCCACGGGGACCCGGGACCGTCTGCGGAGTGAGTCAGGAGAGCCGAGCCCTGGTCCCGCCAAGAACCCGCCGCAGACGGTGGGAACACGGGGCGTGGCCTGGGCCCTCCCCTGAAGCCCTAGATCCTACCAGAGGCTACGAGAAAGTCCACCTGTGGACTTACACGAAGAGGCTGAGGCAGTTTCTTGGGGGAGCGTCCAAACCTGTCCCTGTGGTCCCTGAGCCACCTGGGGCCACACGCCTCCCTCCCACCGGCCGGCCGCCCTGCGCTCCCGCTCACGTCCTTCAGATCTAAAGGGAGCACCTCCTGTGTTGTCCCTGACCTTGTGCTGTTTTATGCTGATACAGCTTCGCCACTACAAGAAATCAGGTACATCTCAGAAGCAACCACCCCCTGCTCCCCTGGGAAGGTGACACCCTTGCCGGAGGGACGAGCAGTTAGTTACCCAAGCATCCCTGCTCACTGACTGCGCCAGGGCTGGAAGGCAGGCGGTTGAGGCAGGTACTAACAATAGAACAAGGTAACAATGAGAAATAAGAACTGAACCACATCGAGAGAGACCGCTGTATGAATTTACAAAAGCGTGAACCAGGAAGACTGGAAGCAAACGTCAGGGGTGGGAGATCAGAGAGAGGACAGGCAGGGCCCGGATTTCACTGTGGGATCAGCGCCATGCCACACCGGCTCATAATCCTTCAAAGCAACTACAGACCATTGGAGCATCTGAGTCACAAACCCAGAAGCTGAAGACAACCCCCATCAAAGGCTGAGGTCAACAGACTCCAAAGCATAGTGTCGCTGCTTTCAAATACAGGGGGTTTAACATCTTAACCACCCCACAGCTTGGGCTTCTGAGGGTATTCCAACATTTTAGTAGCAAAAATCCTTCTACCAGCAAGAGCAATTTCAATCTAGAATTAAATTAAAGAGACAGTGAGTGAATCCCTTGGCTGCTGATATAATCTCCAGCAAGACCAAATGAAGACACACGGTTACCGCAAATTCCTACAGAATTTTGAAAGCTGCCCCATTCACCTAGCAGAAAATATCTATTTTTTAAAAAAATAATATCCATTTTTTAAACAATGACTTACTTCAACATCAAAGCACTTAGAAAACAGGCCTAATTTAATTTTTAACCACAAAGAAACACTACCTCTAAGTGCTTCCATGATCGGCTGGACCGTCTCGGACCACTGGTGTGCGCTGATGGTCGTATAGATCCCAGGGAAATCTCTCTGCCAGATTCTCTGTCCTACTGACCAAATCCCCCCAAGTTCAGAATTCGCCTGCAATAAATATTACTGCCTTTGAGAATATTCACTCTGCAGATTAACCAGCAACTGTATCTTAAAACATAATTTGACATTTCTTTTAAGAAGTATCCCAACCACTGTCAAAAAGGATTTTAAATGCTGTGGATGGTAATGTAAAATTTATGTGTGGTTTATATAAATTTTTATTATGATAGAAAATTAAAGCATGATATCATCTAAAAGTATTTCAGAATTAAGTCTGGGAATTTTCTCAAACACTGTTTTCAAAGACGTATTGGTTATTTCATAGATACACATATGTAAGACATATAATAGAAAATACTCGTGTGCGTACATGTAAAACATATATATATAGTTTTTGGATATAAGTAACAACAAAATTGCTAATAATAAAGACTGTCCATCTAAGAAGTCATACACTGTAGCCTCTCCCAGGGCCAAATTCCCATTAACATCACTAAAACTATCAGTTTCATTTATAGTTCTTTATTTTAAGTCAATGAAGCTGGACAAACATTCCAATCTTACTCAACAGAACGTCTGGAGAAGAAAAAGAGGGTAAAAATACTAAAATGAATTGCTGCTGAATATCAAAAATGAATGAAAGAATTCAGATGAATTCTTGGTCATATTCTGTGACTGTTTAAAAAACTCAATTCACATTTGTGCTGGAAACAGTGAATCCCATGAAATTAAAAATGTATTTCATTCCACTTTGGAAGAAACAAAATTTTAAGAGGCGACTTCATCTAATTTCCCATTGAAACTAAGATCTCTAAACTGATAATTAGCAAAAGACTTCAATGCTGTGAAAATCATTTTTGGAATATTCTTGTAAACAACACCAATTTCAAAGTAAATACCATTACAGGAAAACTGCATAAATCAGTTAAAAAAGTGAAACAAAATCCAAGCCAAACTTTTATCTAAAATGTCTCAGTTGTTGCCAGGCAAAGTGACACTTCTAAGAAGTGTCTCAATAAATGTGATCAGAAGCTGAGTACAGATTCCTATACCATCCAAGGGAAATTAAAATTTCTGATTAATCTGTAGATCTGTTCCTAAACTTTAATACCAGTTTAGAAACTATTTCTGTGAACCACACAAGAAAGAAAACAGAAACTTTAAAAATTTTAAAAGGCTGCTATTTAAATGAATGTTACCGCATTCACACAGTACCGAATACTGAAGAATACTTACCGATTTAATAGCAGGCGGTATCCTCTTCCAAAGATATCTTGCATTATTCCTAATTTGCAGCCCCCCCAAGAAAGAATAAACAATTAACACAAATTATCTCAATAAATGTTCAATATTCTAGATCTCACTGCAAACACACAGAAATATTTTCTAAAATACTCTGTCTCAGATAGAGAGAAATTTAATTTTACATAAATTTGTCCAGGGCAAGTAAAAGCAGCTTTCCAGATATAATGACATAAAAAGTTTTTACCAAAGTAATATTTTGCCATTTTTACTGAAATTTTTTATGAACGATCTTGGTCTTAAATTAAGGAAATATACACTAAACATATGAGCGCTTGAGTAGATAACATATACATATATGAAAATAAACAAATCTCTGTACTTTCAAGGCTCTGGAATTTCCTGACTTCATACATGGTACACGGTGCTCACCGTGAGCCCTCCTGACCAGTGGGTGCAGAGCCACCCAAACTTCAAGGTAGCTTTTAAGAGTGTGGGAGCCTGGACCACGACCAACATACGATGACAGGATTACAAAAAAGAAACTGATAGTTCATACAATATATGTGTACTAGAAATCTCAGGTGAGTTTTCTAAAAGAAATGAACAAGCTTTAATAGACTTTAAAACAACATTCAGTAGAAATCATCGATGACTCGTAGAACTAGATGGGCTCCTGTACGCTCACGGTTTCTGACTTTTCTTCAATGAACGTGAATTAGGAATAACTAAAAAAGGACACCTCTTGGCTTTCTCAACCTTCCCTTTCAATTTCTCTTGGCCTGCTGAGGACACGTGAAATGAAGTAAACAGAGATCTTAAGAAAGTTTTATTAAAGAAAAAAAAGTCAACAGAATTAAAGAAATTTACAGACACTGTGGTTTTCTCATAATGAATTAGGATTTTTTTAGAGAATATATGTATTTGTAAAACAAGTATATTTTAAAACAACTTGACCTAGTTGTAGTTTGAATCATGATTCCTTATATGAAATAAGCGTGTTAAGTATTACAATAAAAGACACAGCTCCTTGTGTCCTCTGTTTCAATGCTGCTTCTTCAGTGCAAGAATAATTTCTGTAAATCCTGGGGACGCAGCTGCTCTCCGCTTCAGGTAGAAGGTACTTACATGTCATTATGGAGCAGATACAAAGCCAACAGTTGACCATACACTGGAGGCGTAGCAATTCCTCCAGGAGCCTATAAGGCCAAAAAACGGAAAACCTTATTTATACTTACACTTTAAAAAAAACCCTATTTTATTAATGGTAATCTAAAAAATAAGCCATTTTATAATACTTAGTACTACAGACATAGAGCTTGAGAGAAGGTACCGAACACTAAGAACCACGGTGTTAAGTTTAGATCTGCCGTCAGCTGTGATTTATCTCCTTCTGAGCCTCTGTCTTTACATGCACGAGGATATCGAAAGGGGATCCGTTTCCCAGTTCTCCGATTCCTAAATGGTGTGACTCGTAAAAGAAACAAACGTTTCCAACGGGTTCCTGAAGCACTAGGATTCGACCCATTGTATCAAACACGCCGTATGGCCAAGTAATGAGTGATAAACAACAACAACAAAATCACAGCTGAGTGTCACAAAGACATTTCTCTCTCCCTCCAAATTTAACGCACTCAGCAAACATCTATTCAGTGTCTGTTAGTGAGTCGCTGCTTCCGGCTGTTGTCTCCTTTGGTTAATTAACTTTTTATTCTACAGTTATACATGCTTTTCCAGTCCCTAAGGAAAAAAAAACCTCAATTAACTTCAGCAGCTGCAGGACAGAACTTCCAAGAGTCTAACTGGAGACAGAACGGTACACTCCGGTGACCACACTAGGAGACGAAGGACTCTGAGTTAATAAAACGTTACTTCTTCTTGCGTCTGTGTGTAGCGCGGACGAGGGTCTCTAACAGAACCCACACGCCCTCGCCTCCCGCCACACGGGGTGGAGAGCTGCCTCGTCTACCGAACGCCAGAAACAGTGCGGGGCGCCAGGAGCGAAGGGGCACAGGGTTTACGGGCTCACTAGTGCCGACAGACAACACGCCCCGGCGCCCCGAGCTCCCCACGCGCGGCTCCCACGCCCGCCGCCAGCCCCGCGGGCCCCGCTACCCCGGAGACCGGCGCCGCCCCGGGGCCGCCGAAGACCCCGCGGTTCCTCCCAGCGCGACGCCAACGGCTACCTCGAGCTCCTGGTTCTCGCACTGATCCAGCAACTTTTTGAAACTAAAGGCAGTTNTGCGGTGTATCTCAACTTTTTCATGGTGCTTTTTGTTATTGAATATAATTCTAAGTAAATAAAAATTAAAAGTTTAAATTATTAGCATGAATCTTAGATTCCCATCTCATTGCGCACCGCCACTTTTAAATTCAAATATACGTGCATTTAACTCCCATGTGGAATCCCAGAAATCACACAATTCGTATTTCATAGCTCATACATGGCACGCACATTTTGTTCTCATTAAAAGCTATGGAAATGCTGCACAAAATTAACTAATTTTACTGCTCTTCATTTAATGTGCATACTCTGCCAGCACTGTCTACCTATGGGTACTGAGGGGTAAGGAACGGCTGAGAGAAATAGGGTCATTCCCTTGGCTGCCACGTTACCGTCTTCAGCACATTTGCCTGATTACAGGCGAGTCATACAAGTAAAAGAACACAAGCGAGCTCCTTGGATGTTCATGTCCCGTAGAACACCATTGCCTTCATTATACATTTGCAGAAAGTTCAGGTTCGGAGGGAAAATGTGGCCTCTCCGCACCCAGCTCACTCGCGTGTAGACACAGTGCACTTAGCTTGCGAATACGCTGAGTCTCACCAGACTCTTGCCATGGGGGGTCGTGTGGGAATTCATGTGGTATTTGGAACACTACCTGGAAGGGCAGGAAACACACCATATTGCACGTACCTCTTTGCTCACGTGCAGATGCTCCGTCCTCCCAATGGGCTTCACTCGCCAAAAAAAGGTAAAATTATTAAGAATTTCAAAACAGTGACAGCCTCACTGCTTATTTTTGTAGAATCGACACTGTCTCCATGTGGAAATGATGGTGTGTGGGAATGCTTTGGATGGAATATAGAGAAAAAAATCACAAAACTCAAAGAATTGGCAACATTAATTAGGAAGCCAGACAAAGAGCTGGCATAACTAGAGGTATTTTGGAGAAATAAAGCCACCAAGTTTCATCAACCACACGAATAAGAGGAGGACCGGGGGAAAAATGATTCAAAGACCATTTGACATAAATTTGATGAGCAGGATTTAAAATTTTTAATATGAAATAACGACTGCTAATATATTTGGGGCAGAGAAAGATGCAGTGGGATCAACTGCCCAGTGATTTGATCATTTAAAGGGAAAACTATGATTGAAAGTCTTGGCAGGTACTCGGGACTGCTAAAAAGTGAAGTTGTAATTAATGGTTCTTTGATGAACAGAAAATCCCAGCGGGGCTTCAGAAATAGAAGCAAAGGTTACAGGTAGAATTTGTAACCATTTAGACTGGAGCCATTTAGACTGGAGGTGGGCTAGGCTGAGCAGCCAGGGCCAAAGGTGAGCCGTTGGCCTGGGGACAGGGGATTCCCGGTGGAGGGAAGGGTTGGTGGGTTTCCAGGGCTGTGATGCTGGCGTCCAGGTTTAAGCTGTTACTGTGTGCGTGCCGCGCCTGTCGCTCCCACCAAACTTTCAATAATAAACAGGAGGAGCGGAGGGTAAGAGAAAGGGGAGGCTGGTGTAAAAGGCAGTCATTTCGAGAGAGGCCTCAGCAAAGAGATCAGGACGTGGCAGAGTAGGCAAGAGAAGAGGCCTGGCGCCCTGGAGATGCTGGCTCTGGGGTGGCATGGGCTACACTCCCCACCCCTAATGTGGGGGGTGGTGGCCCCCGTGTCAGGGGAAGCATGGGCTCCCACGCTGAGACCCCCATCTCGTGCCATATACAGTAATTCACTTAGACTAGATCAAAGACTCCAATGTAAGAAATAAAATGGTTAGAAGAAAACACAGAGTAAGTCTTCCCGACCTGGGATTAGGGACTGACTTCTTAAATACCTCACCAAAAGCACCAGCAGTAAAAGAGAAAAAAATCGATAATTTGGACATTATCAAATTAAACAAGTTTGTGTTTCAAAGGACGTCATCAAGAAAGTGAAAAAGCAACCACAGAATGGGAGACCATTTTGCAAATCACATGCTTGATAAAAGAGTTGGACTTTTAATAAATAACTCCTACAACTCAGAAATAGAAAGGCAAATAACCCAACTTAAAAGGGGACAGGAGGTCCACACAGTCATTTCTCCCAAGAAGACACACAAGTGGCCGAAAAGTGTATGAAAAGATGCGCAAGGACATTACTCATTAGCGCACATCACACCCCAAATCCATGCACTAGGCTGGTTAGAATAATAAAAGACAAGATCAGGGGCACCTGGGTGGCTTAGTCGGTTAAGCGTCCGACTTTCGCTCAGGTCATGATCTCGCGGTTCGTGGGTTCGAGCCCCGCGTCGGGCTCTGTGCTGACTGCCAGCTCAGAGCCTGGAGCCTGTTTCAGTCTGTGACTCCCTCTCTCTCTGACCCTTCCCTGCTCACGCTGTCTCTCTCTCTCTCTCTCTCCTAGAAATAAATAAAACATTTAAAAAAAATAAAATAAAAGACAAGATCATAAATGTCGGTGAGGGTGTGCAGAAGTTACACCTTTCTGCCCCGTGGATGAGAACGTACTGTGCGGTGGCCGCTCTGAAACACAGGCTGGTGATTCCTCCAAGGTGTACACAGAGAGTCACCATGTGACCCAGCGATTCTAGGTATATGCCCAAGGGAAATGAAAACACTTCCATACAAAGCCTGAGGCACGATGCTCATAGCAGCATTAGTCATAATAGCCAAGAAGTAGAAGCAATCCAAACATCTATCAGTTGACGAATAGATGATAAAATGTGGTGTATCCAATAGGGTGGAACAGTATTTGGCAATAAAAACAAATGGCGTTTTGACACCTGCCACAGCATGGATGAAGCTTGAAAACATCATGGTAAGTGAAATAAAGCCGGTAGTGGTGACCAAATATCACGTGATTTCATTTACATGAAAGACCCAGAATAGGCAATTCCGTAGAGGCAGACAGATCCTGGCAGGAGGTAGCAGAACATGGGAAGGAAGCTTGGGCCACGGGGGACCAGGGCTGTGGATGGAGGTGTAGACAGCTCAGGCCCAGAGTTGCAGGGAGACAGCCGCAGGAATGGACCACCCCTCCCTGAGCCCACCATCCTCTGTGGCTCGGGCCTGGGGTTCACCTTGGGGTGGAAACTAACCTCAGACCATGAGAAGCTGCCTCTGTTGGCCGGCTAAGAGGAAAAGACAGGGAGAGAAAGGATGCATTTTTAAGTCCTGAGACATCAGACTCTGGGCAGGTAGGGGAGTGTAGAATTCTGGCAGATGGCCTCTGGAAGAACGGGGATTTGGGGGTGCTGATGTGGCCAAGAACAGGAAGGGAGATTCTTGTGTTCTGTCGTTGCATCATCCACTTAGAGGGATGCTGGCATCTCGGCTCAGTAAAATCTCAAATGGAGTTCTTGGCAAAGTCATCCCCTATGGGCAGCACTGCCGGTGGGTGCCACCATTTTGGAAAGCGAGGTAGTGACATGGCAGTGGGAGCTGCGACCACAATCTTAGACTTCAACATAGAGTTCTGTCCCCAGAAATTATCCAGAGGAAGTCATTGCAAAAGAGGAAATATACTGGAGCTAAAAATGGCACAATAACATAAAATACAAATACAACAGCTAATGCCCTGAAAATGACCTACATGTCTAGAGGCGCCTGGGTGGTTCAGTTGGTTGAGAGTCCAACTTTGGTTCAGGTCATGGTCTCACAGTTTGTGAGTTCAAGCCCCACGCTGGGCTCTGTGCTGACAGCTCAGAGCCTGGAGCTGCTTGGGATTCTGTGTCTCCCTCTCTCTCTGCCCCTCCCCAGCTCATGCTATTTCTGTCTCTCAAAAATAAATGAACTTCAAAAAAATTAAAAAAAAAAAAACGACCTACATATCTAATAGGTGAAAGTTAAACATGTAGTGGTTAGTCAGGGAGAGGTTTTGAAGTTATTAAATTCATAAAGTCTATGTAAAAGTAGCCTTTCTGAAATAACGTCAAGGAAAAACACAGGAAATTATAAGACTAAGTGAATGGCAACATATTGGAAGGAACATAGGCTTGAAAGTTCTGGTAAGATTAAGGGGTTAGATTACAGGTGAACACTGATTTCTTGTAAGATTTCTTTTAATATTGTAAAATTATTTTTTTAAATGTTTATTTATTTTTGAGAGAGCATGAGAGACAGAGTGTGAGCAGGGAAGGAACAGAGAGAGAGGGAGACACAGAATCTGAAGCAGGCTCCAGGCTCTGAGCTGTCAGCACAGAGCCCGACGCGGGACTTGAACTCACAAACCATGAGTTCATGACCTGAGCCAAAGCTGGAGTCTTAACCAACTGAGCCACCAGGCGCCCTAGTTGTAAAATTATTTTAATGATGACCTTTTTTTTTTTTTGGCCCAAATCGTAAACACCTTTAACAGCCCAAAATAAAAAAATAGGACACATTTTNGAACATTTTTGCAAAACTGCAGGAAGGCCCAGGAGCTAAGGGCAGATACATGTTAGGGGGGGTTTGGAGGCATAAAGAAAAGTGGTAAAAAGGGATGTCGGTGGTGAGCAAAGGGATTATAAATAAAGTGGGGAAAAGGGCGCCAGGCAAGGCGAGAGTGGTGAGGGGCCCGTGTCCGGGACGGTCTTGCGGAAGGCGTGTCACCGTGAAAGCCCTTCTCTTCCTCATTTCTGTCCTCAGCGCAGCTGTGTCTTGGCCCAGGGCGTGAGAGGGAACACAGAAGGGTGCGTCATGCTTCCCGCGGCCCCTGCTGCCTGATGCTGTGGCTTCCACGGGGCAGCGCCCCACACTCTCCTGCCGTGAGCGCCCACACAGCAGTGCCCCGCAAGTGTTTGTGGCACGAACAGTGACTCCGGCCCCCATTCTCCTTATCCGGGCCCTGAGAACAGGACGTTGCGTTGCCTTCTCTGCCCCTTTGCCCATCGGTCTTTGCTTCATTTCCTCGTCCCCAAATCCGTTCGGAAGGGTGTTCCGATGCCTTCGGCTCCAGGGGAAATTCTGACGAAAGGGACCCTTCTATTACGAAAGGGCCTCTGGGTGCTGCTCTGAGGGGGGTTGGCTCACTGCGGCTCCCAGACCTCGGTGTGGGGCGTGGCCGGGGCTGCTCCGGTCTTCAGAGAGCCCAGGACGCAGCGCGGTGTGGGTCACCTCCCACCATCACCCTCCCCAGCAGCACCCAGTACCTCTGCCGGGGACAGCTGACCTCTGACCTGCAACACTTTCTGGTTGCCTGTGCCGATGACTTCTGTCCCCTTTGCGCCTCCGAGACTGTGGGACCACCTGGAACCCCAATCCACCCCCCCTGGGTTGGGAGTCTAGTCCATCTACGCCTCTCGAATTCTCTCCCTTCTCCTCCACACCCACCCTTTCGACAGAGATTTCTTGTGTATGGACACCTGTCTTAGAACCAGAAGAGGCCAGTCATGGCTCGATGGTGTGGCTGCCCCAGCGGGTGACCCTGGCCGACACTACTAATCAATCACTGGAGCCTGGGCCTGGTCTCAGAATCCCTCCGGACCCAGAACTTCAGCCCAGCCCTACAGAGGATCAGGGCTGGCACCCACGACACTCGCTGGCATCCCTGTGCTGGAAGGAAGGGGCGTTGCCCAACGATTTGCTCCGTTTCTCGCACTTGCTGTGTCCCACGTGCTTTATCCGGGTCCCAATCTGGAGCATTCCGAGAGGTGGGGTCCACACCGTCATTCCTCCCCAGCCAGTTCTCTCCCTGTTCCTTCTTCTCTCCTGCCTTCTGCCCACGCAGGGCTCCCCAGGCCCCAGCACACTCGGCCCATCTGAGCCCCGGAGGTGCCCCAAGCCCAACCCAGGCCTTACAGCGGCAGCACATGCTTGGCAGTGAGGCCTGGGTCCCGAATGATTTCTTAGCCTGTCTCTGCACAGCCTTGCTCCGGAGCCCCGGCCACCGCGGGTGGTCCTCTGCCCGCCAGGCTGTGGGAGCCAGCAGCTCGGAGTGTGAGCCTCCGGCTGGCTCGCTTTCCCCACTCCCACCAGCTCCCTTGCAAATAAGTCTGTGACGAATCAACTTTCTCAAAGGGGGGATTCACACTTTCCCTAGAAACAGGCTGGGATCTAGAGCAGCTTAAGAGAAAGTCAGTCTTCGGTGGGGAAAGAAACGTAGGAATTTTGAAAACCAAATCAGAATTCATCCTGAGTTTTGGGGGGAAACCAAAGCAAAACCCGTCATGTATTTCCTTCTCCCTTTATTTTTAAATTTTTTAAATGTTTTATTTATTTCTGAGAGAGAGAGAGAGAGAGAGAGCGCCAGCATGAGCAGGGGAGGGTCCGAGAGAGAGGAAGACACAGAATCTGAAACAGGCTCCAGGCTCTGAGCTGTCAGCAAAGAGCCCGACGCGGGGCTCGAACCCACAAGCCGGGAGATCATGACCTGAGCCGAAGTCGGACGCTCAACCGACTGAGCCCCCCAGGCGCCCCTTCCTTCTCCTTTTATAGCAGAATGTTTGAGAGCCCGGCATAGATTCCTAGCACTGACCTCCAAACCGTGGGCCCTCCGCCCCTCTGAGTCCACTTCCGCGCCTGCACAGCCAGGGTAACAGCTGGACTTCTGCATGGCTGCCTTGAGGACTGAGTCAGATAAGTCCTAGTCCACTGCCTGGGCTCACGTATGGGGATTATTATTTTTTTTATTTTTATTTTTATTCTAGGAGAGCAGTCAGGTGACCTCTGGGTTGGGACGTCCCATAACCTTATTCGCACAGGGTTTTTAGACCCATCTTTTTAAACCTTTCACAATAGAAAGCAAACATTATACTTAGGTTTTGTAGAGGGAATGCCGTTCTGGGGAAGGAGGTGCAGTTTTCTGGGCCTCCTTAGGAGGAGGGAGAAGGCCACGGAGGGCGGGGTCTCCGGACACCTCGAGGGTGCGGTCTCAGGCTTCACCACCAGGGGGCGCGGTTGCACCGCGGAGGACCCTTGACCTCGGCCGGCCTGGAGCAGCAGAGGGTGAAGCAGGTGGACATGGGCTTTTCTTCATCTCCGTTCTCTTTTTGCACCTCAGCTCAGGACAGCTCATTCCGCCTGACCAAAAGGAGGAGGGGCACTGTGCGTTCGAGGGTCCCTTTCCACGCGTCACGTACCGGTCTCAGTTTTCGGCGGCTCTCAGACTTGGCTTCAGCCCGAGTTGGACGGTCCAAGTGAGTGGCCGTGGTGTGCGAGGCCAGGGGTGAAGGTCACGATCGACCTTCTCCCGCAGTGGGAGCCCTGGGTGCTGGTCTCTGTCCTGGGGGCTGAGGGGCTGGAGGAGGGGCCGGCACGGAGAGCTGGAGGCTGTGTCGCAAGCCCTGTGAGATCTGGGACCGGGTCTGTGGAATCAAGGGTGATTTTCAAGCTGGTTTAAGCGGAGTCGAGTGACCATGAAGCTACGCTACCTGCACCATCCTGCAGACCTCACAACCACCAAACGAGGGTCCGAGGCTCAGGGAGGTGGGAGGGCTGTCTCGACCTCACACGGCTGGCAAGCATCAGAGACCTGAACTTGGGCTGCCTCCCTTTGCAAGGCCCCGTCTCAACAGCACCACGGAAACACGTGTGTGTTGAGGTCGCGGCTGAAGTTCCGAGGCAACATTATGAATCCATACCCTTCCTGAAACTCCTTCAGCTCCGACCATCATCACACCTACATCTACTCTGCCCACTGTCTGCTTCCCAACACCTACGTGACCCCCCCACCCCCCACGCCACGCCCTGAGTCGGCCTGGGCCTTCCTGAGCAGTTCCACCGAGCATGGACTGGGTGCCAGGCACGGCACTGGGAGCTGGGGTTCAGCAGCCAGGAGATCAGCCTCTGCCCTCAAGTTACCCCCACCCAGAGGCATTCCTCTGGTTCTGTTGGGTCTGTACTTTCCAGAACTTACTGGTCCGTTTCTGTGTTGTCTATGTTTCTGTGACAAATGATCCTAAAACTGAGCATGTTAATACCATAGACATTTGTCATCTCACATTCTTTTGGAGCAGGAATCTGGGCGGAGGGGTAGACTGAGGCTCTGGGCTCTTTCTTTCCCAGGCTGACGGGAAAGGATCCGCCCACTCTCCTTCATGAGGAGGTTGGCAGGATTCAGGTCCTGTTGGCTGCAGGCTCCCTCAGCTCCTTGCCAGGCCGACCTCTGCAGAGATGGGCTCCCAGCAGGTCAGCTGGCCTCGTTCACAGGGAGCGAGAGAGAAAGAGACAACCCCTAGGATGAGAGCCAGAGTTTTTTGTAACCAGATATCGGAAGCAGCACCCCGTCACTTTTGCCGTTTTGTATTGTTCAGAAACGAGTCATTAAGTCCAGCCCACACTTAATGGAAGGGCTGTGAGTACCAGAAAGTGGGGAGATTGGGGGTCAAGTTAGAGCTTGCCAATACAGTCTGCCTTCTGGACCTCAAAGAGTCACACCCTCTCATGTGGAAAAGACACTCACCCTCTTCCCAAGATTCCACCAAGGCTTCATGCTTCTATTGCATCAGCTTGAAGCTCAGAGTCGGACTGTCTGAATCAGATCTGGGTGTTAACGAGGCTGTCAGGTGTGCTTCTTTAAATATGGTTCCTCTTGATCAGTAGGTCTGTAAAACTAGGGGCATGGGTCCTGTGCTATCTGCACTAACAGGCAGGACATACGTAAGATGACAGCTATAGATATTCCTGCTCGGAAAACGAGCGAAACGCGGGGCCTAAGGGAGTCCCCAGTCCGTAGCAATTCTGAAATACAGCCAGGCAAATGTTGAAAATTCCTGTATTCTGTCTCAAGCCCTGAGAATAGTTTTCTGTGTCTCTTTCATTCTTCCTCTACTAAGGGGAGGCAGAAAGTGTTTGCAATAGATTCCTCAGTCTATCTCCTGCTGGTCTACCTGATGGTGATTAATTCTTTCTTAACCTGGATGCTAGGGACACAGGTGATTATTATAACACTCTTCAAATTTTTCGCTGTGTCTTTGATACTTCATAATAAATGTTGCAAAAAGAAAGTTTCTTTGGTCCATGAATAGTCAGATCAATGGGAAAATATTAAAGTCCAGAAATAACCCAAATATATATGAAAATTCATTATATGATAAAGGTGACATTTCAAATGCTAGAGAAGTGATTGGCTTTTTAATAAATGATGCCCAGATGTTAAATAACCATACCTCACACCCTGCACACCAATATACTCCAAGTGAATCAGCAATATACATGTAAAAAATGAAATTATACAAGTTCTAGAAAACAACATCAAGTGAATTTTTCTGTGGGGAAAGCCTGTTTCATTATGATCCCTTTTCCAAATGTCATGAAAGAGAAGATGAATCAAATTGAACCCATAAAAATAGAAAAAGAACCTCTATACACACGAAAAAGTACCAGATGCATTGTTAAAAAGAAAAACACACAATCCGGTAGAGAACATTTATAATATGCATTGGAGACATGGGGCCAATTTCAGTAACGTATAAGGAATTCTTAGAGAAAGGCCGGTGGGGACAGCCACGGTGGCTCTAGTGTAGTGTTTCAGTCTCTCTGAATCCTCCGAAACAGTAGCCAGAGCAACTGGGTAGAGAAGCAGAGAGCCATGGATAACATGCATAACATTTATATAACAGTGAAACTGGGTCACAAAGTATTCTTAAGAACTTCAAAGTACAGGCGGATGGAAATAAACCATTAACAATATAGAGCCTTGTGTGTTTTTGTGTCTGCAAAAAAGCAGGGGAAGTACCAGAGCATCTGATGGACCCGAGGAGTGAAAACCCGGAAAGCAGCCCTGGGTTTTCACTGTTGAGCAGAGAAAATGATTTGTGCATGCTCAGCAGGTGATGCGGGGTGTGTGTGTGTGTGTGTGTGTGTGTGTGTGTGTGTGTGTCCTGCTTAGCAGTGGCTGACTGCCATCGTCCTAGGTGAACGTGAAAGGGGCTGGAGCTGTCTAGACCCTGTGGACTCACAAAATGGATTCCCCCAGGGTTTTCTTCTGGAGCAGGGCTCCATGCCCAGGGCAGGGTGTTAAGAGTGGAAAAAAAAATATTTTGCAGAAAAAGGACAACCGAGAAAAGGAAAGAGTGTCTAAGATGCCCCTGGGCAAGGGCCACGCAGCCTGCAAGTTGCAGAAGCCCGGCTGCCTGCTTTTGAAACTCTTCACGAGCTAACAGCCGAGAGGGCTCTGTGGGTGAGAAAACCAGTGTGAGCCATGAGTCCTTCTGGATGGCCACATCCCACAAGAATGGACAACAGCGAAGGATTGAGGGAAAACTCTAGATGAGTTCTGCAGGGAAAGTGGAGGGAATGAGATCACACCCCGCTGGAAAAGTGGGCAAAGATCTGAACAGACCAAAAAATGCGTGAGTAGACGCAAAAGACAACACGCTGGCTTTGCCCGTATGAAACAGAACACAAGGGTACTGTCCACCAGGCACCAGGCTGGCAGAAACCCCAGTGCCTGAGGACACGCTGTGCTTCTGGCCGGGAAGGAGCAGGTGGCCGCACACACAACCAGGGGAGAGCAACGAGGCGCAGCCCGTGGAGCGGAACTCCACACAACATAGCCGAACGAAGTCTACACTTCCAGTGCTGGGTTCAGTGGCGTCTGCTCGAGTCGATGTCCACCCAGAACCTGTCAGGGCGGCCTCGTTCACAAATAGGGTCCTTGCAGGTGTAATCAAGTTAGATGAGGCGATGTCCTTATAAGAAGAGAAGACACCCAGCCTCAGGGAGGCGTTCACATGACGAAGGAGAGAGACTGAGGTGATGACGCTTCTGTAAGACCAGGAATGCTCAGTGTGGCCAGTAGCATCAGAAGCTAGAAAAGGCAAGGAAGGATTTTTTCCCTGGGATCTTCCTCGAGAGCTTGGTCCCGCCAACACCTTGATTTTGAACCTCTAGTCTCCAAAACTGTGAGAGAATGAACTTCTGTTGTTTCAAACCACAGGTCAGTAGAGTGCTTTGTTAGAGGCGCCTGGGCAATGAGTACATGTACTCTCCAGCCAAACAAAGCCTCTTCTAGGAATTTATCCTCAAGACATGTATGCAATGGTCCAAAAAGGAATGTGCACAATCTTATTCATTAGGGGCTTATTCGTAATTGAAAACAGTCTAACTGCTGAGACGTAGAAGATTGGTTGAACAAACCATGGCACATATTCCGGCGGGTACACAGCTCTGTGAAGGAATGGATGCTGTTAAGAGCCGTGAGAGGCTGAGTCCCAAGATGGTGCCGTGAATTCCATCAATCCCACCACGGATGCGTGGCTAACCGCGTCAAGAATCTGGGCTGACCTTATGTCTTGCTTTGCCCGGGGGAATGCAGAAAACGTGAACTGTGCCAGTTCTTCAAGAAGACTAGCAACTTCTACTTCCTTTCTTGGATATCCTGCAAAAGACTGGGAGTAGGCGCAGAAGAAGGAAAGTGTATTCACCAATGTCTTTGAGCGGTAGGATCACAGACACAGAAGTCATGGTCTCTTCCAGGAAGTATCCTTACTTTCTTGACCAGGGATGGGCGCTCCGGTGAGGGTCTCTTAAAATCACCCATGTCCTTCATTCCCACTGTCTACCACCTAACGTGACTTTCTGAAGGAAAGTTTGTTCCCAGGAAGGCACTGGTGGGAGAAGTTTGGTCCTTCTAAGAACTGGTGTTTCGTTATGTGGTTTTCATGTTAGTAGAGTTTGGCATTTTGAGGGCTTTGGTTAGGAAGTGTTACTACTCTTCTTCCCTGNCTAAAATCACCCATGTCCTTCATTCCCACTGAATGGGGAGTAGACTTTCTGAAGGAAAGTTTGTTCCCAGGAAGGCTCTGGTGGGAGAAGTTTGGTCCTTCTAAGAACTGGTGTTTCGTTATGTGGTTTTCATGTTAGTAGAGTTTGGCATTTTGAGGGCTTTGGTTAGGAAGTGTTACTACTCTTCTTCCCTGATCATTTTGGAATTGTAACAAGATGGTTTCTTGGACCTGCTCAGCCAGCATCTGCGTTTGCCACCATTTTGCCTGGTTCTGCCTGGAGGCTGCAGTGGGTGTCATTGCTCACATCTCTCCAACCTGTAAAATACAGACATGGTCTTCAGGTCTCCTTTCCGGGACTCCTGGAAACGTCCCATGTGATTTGAATTCCCTGAAGAGTTCAATCATTGGTAACACAATCTGGGGAAGATAGCAAACCATTGCCCCATTTGCCCAAAGGAAAAGGAAAATGTTCATATTTTTACAAGTGCAATAATTTCCTTCTAGATCTACCTGCTTTTTGCTAACTGGTGTTAGTTGGAGAGTGCTAAAAATCCCCAGTAAAGCTTTGTATTAAATGACTTTCTGGATATTCCTAGAAATTCCTGTGGCCTGTCCAGGAACGTGACAGCTTACACCAACTGTCCATGTGTGGTTTCCACCTGCCTCATGGAGGGGACAGGCCAGAATGAAATTTCTAAATTTCAAGGTGATCGATAGCATAGTTCTGGTAAAACAAATGGTTTTCAGTAGAATGTGGTACTTACTGATGTTAATTACAGAATTAGGAAAAAAAAAAAGCAAGGCTATTGGCAGAAAGTGGGTCGGCCAAAGTGCCAACCTGCATGTGACACAGGACTGTGATTTTGCTCTTTGGTTAACTACCTATCCAATTGCAGAATTTAAAGTTTAAAAAAAATTTTTTTTTAATGTTTATTCATTTTTGAGAGAGAGACAGAGTCAGAGCGTGAGCAGGGGAGGGTCAGAGAGAGAGGGAGACACAGAATCCGAAGCAGATTCCAGGCTCTGAGCTGTCAGCACAGAGCCCGACGTGACTCGAATCCACGAACTGTGAGATCATGACCTGAGCCGAGTGGGACACCTAACTGACTGAGCCCCACAGGCGCCCCTCCGGTTGCAGAATTTAAATGTAGATGCTCCTGCCCCAGAGTCTTAGACACAAAGGGATGTTTGTAGCTGGTTGTATAATAAGGAATTTGGTTGGCCTTTAGCCCCAGTTCCTGAGAAGTAACCTCTAAACCTTTGGAATTTCCCTAATGATGGGAGACGGGAGTGTCCTTGTAATTATTGGGGGGAAGAGAGGGAACTTGGATCACAACTGATAGTTTCTGCCAAAACGGTGGCTCATGGTTGGGGGGCCCTGCATATATTATGCTGATGTAAATTAAAGCCTGAAAGTTGTTTTTCAATGTTTATTAATTTTTGAGCAAGAGTGTGTGCAGGGGAGGGGAAGAGAGAGAGGGAGACACAGACTCCAAAACAGGCTCCAGGCTCTGAGCTGTCAGCACAGAGCCCGACGCGGGGCTCGAACTCATGAACCGTGAGATCATGACCTGAGCCGAAGTCAGATGCTTAACTGACTGAGCCCCCCAGGTGCCCCATAAGCCTCTATTTTTCAACCTTTCCTGACGGTGTTGTTGAAGGGTGACTCTCAATGATAATGGGAGCCACGGGGGTGGGCCAGCCGTGTGTGGAAAGCTCACTGGGCCCCGGTGAGTGGCCGGCGTTTCCAGCCAGAGCATTGCCATCCTAGGCTGGTTGACTCAGGCTGCGGGCTGGCCCGGCAGCAAAGACCAAGGATGTGGTTAGAGAGCAGGTGCCTGAGCCCCGTGTCACTCCCACGTGTGGGGGGACGGGCAGGAGCCGGACACAGTGCAGTCACGCAGGGGACGATCCGGTCGATTCCGCCTCCACAGTGAGACCCCAACAGTAAATACCGAAGCTCCAGAGAGCGTCCTGGGTTGGCGGTGTTCCGTTAGTACCGTCAGTCCGCAGGGCGGGAGGGCCCTGGCTCCCGCAGGACACAGACGCCCCAGGTCCACTCTCTGGGTCTCTCCCTTTGGCTGGTTCTGATTTGTCTCTTTTGCTACCATAAAATGGTCATTGTAAGTATAGCGCTTTCCTGAGCTTTGTGAGGCATTCTAGCGAATTGTTGGACTTGACGGTGTGTGTGGGGGAACCCGAATCTGTAGCCAGCTGGTCTGAGTGAAGGCCACTGTCTCCGTCTTCCCGGGCCAGGCAGGTGGAGGGCCGTGGCCTTCAGCTACAGTTTGTGAGNGCGGGGGGAGAGGGTCAGGCATCCTGCTCCAGCCTCCTGGTCACAGCAGCTCATCGGGGCCAGAGGCCGTGGACCAGGAGAGCCCGAGCTCCGGCGGGGCTCCGTGCCGCTGCTCGGGGAGCCGGCCTTGCCGCTGCAGCTGCCCGGGTGACCTCACAGTCTGTGCTGGAGAGAAGGGCCGGCTGGACAGGTCGGGCCCACAGACCCCGCAGGCCCAGGAAGCCGTTTTGCAGGGTCCCTGCTTGCAGACCTGATGCCATCCAAGCTCGGTGGATGAGCAGAGAGGGGCCCTGACTGTCTCCCCCAGGTGTGTGCAGGCTGCTGTGCTCCCCCCTCCCCCCCCCACGCTGGGAAGCTCAGTCTCTTGGTTTTCAAGTTGGATCAGTTCGCGTCTGTGAATGACGTCGCCTTTGGTGGCGAGCAGAGTGGTAAACAGCCAGGGAGTTGTTTCCTGCCTCCGTAGCCTCCTCTGTGGGCTCCACCCAGACAAATGACATCAGATTCCTGTCCCAAAAGCCACCAGGACAGAACAAAATCAGGGGCACGGGGAAGACTACAGTAGAAAAGCTCAGTCTGTGGGGATGGCCGGTGGAGGGAGTCGGAGGCCTAGGACTTAAGAGGCCGTCATGGGCTGGTGGTCGGAGGCCGCACAGGTGCGAAGGGAGAGCCGGAGAGGAGCGCAGAGGAAATCACCAACACAGGCGGCGGGGAGCGGGTGCGGGCCAGCCGGGGACAGAGACAGCCCGGGGCAAGGACGCCTGATCACAGGCTGACTGCAGGCTGGTCTGATGGCTCCCGCTGATGCACACGTCCCTGTGCTGGGCTCCGCGCCCATTCGTCCTCGCTGGCGCAGTGCTCACAGAGCCACACGGGCTGTCCTCGGAGAGGCGGGGTGGTTTCCCAGCAGAGCTGGTTTTGTTTTACTATCTGTCAATCTGTTGATCTATCATCTATCTATCTAAGAGAGAGAGAGGGAGTGACTCTTTTATTTTTTTAAATGTTTATTTATTTTTGAGAGAGAGAGAGAGCATGCACGTGTGAGTCAGGGAAGGGCAGAGAGAGGGGGACAGAGAATCCCAAGCTGGCCCTAGGCTGTCAGTACAGAGCCTGACTTGGGACTGAAGACCAAGAACCGTGAGATCATGGCCTGGGCCAAAGTCAAAGTTGGACGCTCAATCAACTGAGCCACCAAGGTGCCCCACCCCTGTTTTACTTTTTGAAATATTTCCTTTATTTTAGTAAAATATATATATATTTATATATATTTAAAATGTGTGTATATGTATATGCATATACATATATGTATATGTATATATACACATATACACACACATCAGATTTGCCATTTTAAAGTGTACAATTCAGGGTTATTAAGCACACTCCCAATGTCTTAATCATGAACCCATAATCATGAACTGTTTCTACTTTTTCATAAGCCCCAATACAAACTCTGTACCCATAAAGTAATAGGCACCCCTCCCCCATTGCCCTGCAGCCCCTGGAAACATCCAACCAGCTGTCAGATGTTCCCAGATGGGAACCCGAGAAGGAAAGGATGGGGCTTCGTTGCCCCTGGAATGTCTTATAACCATACTTGTCACGTTTCTGTATCAGGTCGGACTCCGTGTCACACATGCCACAAATCGCCACCCAACCATCTCGGCCAAAAGGAGTCAATGGACGCAGGTCATGGAGAAGTCCAGAGCAAGGCCAGTCCCAGGCAGGCGTTCTGAGTGGGTCACACGGTGTCAACAGAACCTGGCTCCTCCTCAACCAGGTGACTCCATTTCCTGCAGGTTTGGGCCACTTGCAGGCAGGCCCTCCCCCCACTGGGGACTGTAGCTGTTCTCTCAGGTTCAAGTGCAGCTGGAAGGAGACCTGTGGGTCTAGTGTCCATCAAGAGACCAGTCACTGTGCAGGTGACATGTGGGTGAGATGCTGATTGGCTTAGGCCCAGGTCACCTGACCGACCCTTCAGAGCCCAGGACTCAGAGGCAGGGTGGTGTGCATTCCCGACTGAAGTCTGGATGGAGTCACCAGAAATAGGGTGAGTGGATGCCAGGTGATGTCGAAACTGGCAGATATTGACCAACATGCAAGAGCCCAACCTCTTAGGGCTATGGGGCTGCTCAGAGTTCATACGTGTACATTGCTTGCTTAGAACAATGCCTGGCACACAGCAAGTTCTCAGTAAACGCGAACCGCTATTGTTGCCGGTGGCTAAAGAACTCTCCCATAGTATCCTTTAATCCGCGCTACATCCCCATGAAGTGGGGGTTATTTTCTTCCTTTTACAAACAAGGACACCAAGGCCCAGAGAGTTTATGCAACTTGGCAAAGGTCACACAGCTGATGTGAGGTGAAGCCAAGACTTGATCCCAGGAAGTCCTGCTCCAGACCTTGTATGCTGGACTCTGTAGCATGACTTCATGGGCAAGGCCAGGTCCGTGTGCAGGCCGAAGAGTCAGCGGGAGTGTTAAGCATCCCCTCATAGTATAAATCAGATTCTCCAGGAGCCAATCTCCACCCTGGTTTTAATCCAGAAACCCTAACGTCCATTCGTGTTTTAAGATATCATTCTGAAACCCCGTGAGCATTGACAACACCTCCCTGTCGCTCTAGCTGGCAGCCAGGAAGAGTTGATGTGGCTTCCAGAGCTTCGTAACTTACAAGGAGGGAGAAATTTACACACCGGGAGTGTATAATTTGATGAATAATGGGAATCTGGATCAATTCCCAAATAAAGCTGTTATCATAAGAATTTATGAACAGAGGAATAAAAGACATTTAGCAGCATCTCCAGAGGCAGATATCAGACATGAAAATCAAACTTCACAGACCTTTAAATGTTATTTATCACGTCTCTCCCTTTTCTGTGGTTCATGCCTGTGATCGGATTGTTGTAAGTGGACAGGATTCCCGGCGGCTGCCCTCGGGTGGAGGTCGGAAGGACGAGGGAAGATCGATGGGGTGGGGACGGGACACCAACGTGCTCCCTGCTGGTGAACACAAAATGTGGGAGGGAGATAGTGCATCAGCTCTAGTTCAGCATCTGGAACCTTTTCCGGAAGCTTACCATCAGGACTCTCC
This sequence comes from Crocuta crocuta, assembly GCF_008692635.1. Classification (NCBI taxonomy): domain Eukaryota; kingdom Metazoa; phylum Chordata; class Mammalia; order Carnivora; family Hyaenidae; genus Crocuta; species Crocuta crocuta. The sequence goes on from NW_027527429.1 coordinate 3,549,017, forward strand.
CGTTAAACCCCTCCAGGGGCATGTTGGGAAATTCAGTGAGGCATTTCTCCTGCTCTCTTTTTCTGCGAATAGCGCAGACTAGTGGGGCTTATCTGGTGCGAATCGAGAGCTGAGATACCGGCTGTTGCCCACCTTCCCTTCCTTTCTTGGGTGATCCTGCTCAACTTCTGGAAGTCTCCTTGGAAGTGGGGAGCTGCTCCCCATCTGAACGGAAGCTGAAGCAGCGGCCCTGTGGGCTGGAGAGGATCCACGTGGCTCCCTGGTCGTTCATCCCAGCAGGTCTGCTGTCCTGGGGTCCCTTCGAAACCGGTCTGCTGAGAGCCGACACACAGCCTCCACCGCGTTGTACCTGCCTGGCCAGCTGCTCAGATCTGAGCACTGTGTTGATCCCCTGACGACCGCCCGTGAGCGAAGCCTCAGTGAAAATGAAAGATTTAGGCCCACAGGTGTGGGGCTCTCGGCTCCCTCGTGGTGGGAGTCTCTCTGTCGCAGGCCATTCCAAGTTCCGGATCCAGGGTGGTCCCCATACGTGCTCCGCGGCCTTCCTGCCTGATGGGAGCCGTCCTCAGGGGAAGATGACAGTGCCCTTCAAGGGAGCTCAGCCCTGACCATCCCCCGAGGGTCTCACGCTGCCCCCCACCTGCGGGTTCACGGTCTACACATCATTCCCACAGCCCCTCCCCCCCCCAACACACTGCTTTTTTCTGGCATAGCTCGCATATCATACCAAGCCTTTGAAAAATCATCATCAGGGATCTGCTAAGGCCACTGTTCTGCCGCAGTCTTTAGCCCCTCGTCCCACGAACACAAGACCCCCTGTCGCCCTCTGTCACCCAGAAACGGATATTTCCATGATGACAGGATGGGCTGACCGGGAGCTGACCTCACGCTGGGTAGGGCTGTCTGTGGGTGAATGGGGACGTGATAGAGCTGCGAGGCCAATGGCCAGAGAGACTCGGAGCAATGGACTGAGAAAGAACACACCTGCCTTCCATAGAATGGGGACCGGGGAGGGCAGGCTGGCTCTCTGACATTCCAAAGAGCTGGACTTGAGTGATAATTCTGAGGACCAAGGACCTGAAGGCTTGGTGCCTCTGTGCACCCAAGGCTGAATCTCAGAGCTGCCAGCCCCTCAGAAGGAGCGTCTGGTTAATCCCACTTGCTCTCTAGGAGCTGGGACCTTATCCCAGATAACAACCAGCAAGAAAACGGGATGTCAGTCCTGCAGCCACAAGGAACTGGATTCTGCCAACGCTTGAATGAGCAGGACATGGCCCCTTCCCCACCCCCTTAGCAAACCCCCGGAAGTGCCAGAAAGGAGCCCAGCCTGCCCCGCTTGTTTTATGGTGAGATCGGAACTGAACTTCCAACACACAGAACATCAGATTACCCGTGTGTGTTTGAAACCACCGAGTTTATGGTGATTTATTACAGCAACAGTAGAAAACCAATACTGGGTAAAGAAGTGCCCGAGGCAGCCCCTGGTGTGAGCGTGACAGGCGGTCTGCAGGTGAGATGCAGGGCCCCTGGCATGGCGCTCAGTGGGGGACAGGACATTTCGCCCGTGTCTGTAGGGGGCACTCCTGGCCGCTGCGTGGAGCCTGGTGCACTCGTGTCTTCCAGACTTTGTCTGGGTCGTTCTCACCAGCAGCAGTGGCAAAGGGGCAAGCTGCCTGCCCCACGGCTCCGTGGGCAGAGGCGTCCCTGAGGAGTGTGCATGTGACACAACCCGGGACACCCCAATGTAACTGAGGCAGGGGGCCGTGACAGGGACGCTGGGTGCTGCTCTCACGGGAGGGGAGTTACAAGCCAGTAGAATCTGAGTATCTATGACAGAGTGAAAAGTCTTTACCAGGCTGATCAGCTCCAGGGAAATCCAAGATAAGGACCTTTGAACTCCTGAGCCTCAGTGTCCTCATCTGTAAAAGGGGGGCAGAAATAGCGTCCCCAAAATGTTGTTGGGGATGAGTTAGGTACGAGGAGTCCAGTGCGCATCTTGCCTGAATGACGGACGCCTCAGTCCCTCCTCCTCTCCTTCATGCTCTCCAACTCTGCTTCCTTAACTGACGGAGCCACCCAGGTGCCCTCTCCGACTCTGCTTCCTGATGTCGTGACACCACCGTGATACAATACCCGTGGGCTTCAGCTCTTACTGGCGCTTGTAACATCTCTGGGGTCCTATAGGAAGCCATGCTAGCCTCCTGCGCTGGCGTCAGAAGTCACCTTTGCCGAGCCACCTTGCCGCCCCCAAACTGCAGGCTGGGTCTGGATGTGGAAGGGCTGGGTGCTAAGGGGGAGGGGGTGTCCAGGTGGGTGGTGGTTTTGAGCCAGAATGGGCTTGTGTTGGGGCAGGGTGCGTGTGCACTGTGGAGACGTGCAGCCAACGTTCCGTCTTCATTCCAGAAGTGGGAGGAGCCTCCTGGGTGGGTCCGAGCTGGGCCTGAGCCCTCCGGGGGAAGGTTAGGTGGACTTGTGCAGGTGAGGCCTGGACTCGGCACTTTGTCTTGCGTGAATGCAAAGGACCGACCACGAGGTGGCGCTCACCACAAAAGGATTCCAGGACCAGTAGGAGCTTCCCGGGGAATTTCATCTCTCCATTAGTTTGTGATTTTCAAACAATATGAACAAAAGAAATCTGAGACTTTCCTGGGCATTCTTTCCTTCTTCTTTTCCAATATTTCCAGCTGGGTTGGACAACCTAATCCTGCGTCATCCCACGGTCTAGTCCAGAGCAGCGGGGAGCAGGGCCCTGGGCGCACCAGAAGGAAAACCCCCTCATCCAGGTGATCAGCTGATATGAAGGAAGACACAACCACCCTGCCAGGTGCGACTTCCTAGATGAATAAACTGTTTCGCCCCCAGAGCACCAAAAAGGGGGCAAAATCAGGGAGTCGGGCAGAGCAGCCTTCCAGATGTGGTCTTATGGTTTTGGCTTAATCTAGAAATTCTAGGGGTAGGGGGGAGTTTGGTTTTGTGAAAAATTACTCTGTTTCTATACACTTAGAGATATTTTTGCTCTTTTGCACCACACCTCCCTCCACTGTTTCTCACGTTCCCCACATACTATTTATTACGCATTCTGCTCACCTTCGGCCCCCAGAGCTTGTGCTACTCAGGGTGCAGTGCGTTGCCTTGGGGTGTGGGGTGACGTCAGAAAGCCACCCAACAATGGAGACTAAGAAGGTTAGGGGCAGGAACCCAGGCTTTGGAAGTTAGGAAACAAGTGTGTTTTGTTTCCTCGTGGAGAATCACAGGAAGAGCGAGTTGTCACAAAATGTTTTCCTCTGGTTAGAATCTTGATGTATTTGGGTGTGAGTGTGTGTACAAATGAAATGTTGATTTCAAGTGCTGTCTCAGATATCCTCACTGAATTCTGCCTGCCTTTCACGGTGGTGGGGAGCCTGCGTGTTTCAACAAGTCATTGTGAAGCCACTTTCTATGTGCTTTATTCCCAGGACTGTCCAATTTGGGTACCAGACCATCTCGTCAGTCAGAGGACGCAGCCCTTGGTCTTCTCAAAACAGATCTGTCTTGCTCAGTCCTTGGCTGGGGCCGCCCACAGGAAATGTGGCCTCGGTGCAAGTGGTTAGCGGACAATACACCAGAGAAATTCACCTGCTAAGGGGAAAGGAAGAAACATGGGCACTTCTAGAAAAGGAATTCTTTGAGCAGTGAAATCTGCTGAAGTGAACATATGTGCATCTTGGTGGATATATATTTATCACTTTAATATGAAGTCTGTTTCAACCCTAAACAATGGAGAGATGGATTTATATGTATCCAAAAATGGGCTTTATGCATCTGCTAAGTAGACAATATTGAAAATACCCAATGGCATCGAATAATGTTCTGAAATGAAAATAGCAGCTGAAAAACAGTACATTTAAACTACAATGATAGGTTTTATTAAAGCTTCACCAGTGGCTGTTTCTGCAAGGTGGGAGTACAGATAATTTTTAATTTTTATTCTTTAAAAAATTTTTTTAAATGTTTTATTTATTTTTGAGAAAGAGAGAGAGGTTGAGAGAGAGAGAGAGAGTGCGAACAGGGGAGGGGCAGAGAGACACAGGGAGACACAGAATCCGAAGCAGACTCCAGGCTCCCAGTTGTCAGCATAGAACCCGATGCGGGGCTCGAACTCATGAACTGTGAGACTATGACCTGAGCCAAAGTCGGATGCTTAACTGACCAAGCCACCCAGGCGCCTCTGTTCCTGTTTTTTGGGTTTTTTTTTTTTTTTTTTGATAAATTTATTTTATTCTGTATTTTAAAATTGCTTTTGAAAGCACCAGCTAAGGGTAAGGGTCTCAAATGCCACACGGTTTCTCATCGTGGTTACAGCAGGGTCAGCGCTGCTGGGCCAGGGACCCTCTCTTCACACACTGCAGCCTCTCTGGGCTCACACAGACAAGTTCCCCCTCCCCCCACCCTGAGCTGGGGACTGGGTCTGCCCCTCTGCCCCTGCTCTAGGCCACGGCCATGCGCGGAGCCGTGAGCATCTCCCCGTCTCCCCAGGGGGGAGTGAAAAGCAGCAGGAACCCAGAGGCCTCCCTGAGCTGACAGCCGTCACCAGGCCCCTCTCCATGCGGGGTGGACATGGCTTCCTGCCACCTCCCTCTGAGTCCGCAGGGGTGCGCCTCCAGCCGGGCGTGCGGTGAGCCCCTCTGCACAACAGTAGTGCCCTCTGCGGGCGAGCAGCCCAGGAGGCACGCGGGTCCCGCTCCCTGGCTCAGCCCGGATGCGCTGGGCCTCCCCGTCTGTGCTGTTAAGGAAGCTGTGTCCCTGGACCCAGAACAGCCAGGCGTGCAGCCCCCAGGACCACATTCCTCTCCTGTCACGTGACAGCAGTGAGGTTCTATAAGCAAAGACCTTAATCTGTTAACTACTCTTTGGGGTCATAATATGATCTCCTGGCCAATTATCTGGATTTTTGGAAAATAAATCATTTCATCTCTAAGGTTTGAGGCCCCTGTCTTTTCTGACAGTAGTGGGGAAAACTTGGCCTGCTGACCACGTTTCTGTCTCCCATGCCACTGCAGCCAGTATCACGTGGCCATGCTCGCATAGGAGCAGCCGGTCTCTCCCCCTATGATTTTGCTGCTTAATGAGATGGACATAGGATATCTTAATTAGGAGCCTGGCCTCATCTTGACAGTCTTTTGAACTCTATGTAGTCCATGAATTGTACATGTTCCAGTGCTATCTTTATTTGTGGAAACGTGAACGTCAGGATTGGCGGTGATATGGTTGCCTTTGCAAACAGCACCTGGAAGCGAGCTATCTACACCGAGCGAGGAGCAAGCCGCCCAGCCACACGTTTTCTTTTTTTTTTTTTTTATTTCTAGGAGAGAGAGAGAGAGACAGCGTGAGCAGGGGAGGGGCAGAGAGAGAGGGAGTCACAGACCGAAACAGGCTCCAGGCTCTGAGCTGGCAGTCAGCACAGAGCCCGACGCGGGGCTCGAACCCACGAACCGCGAGATCATGACCTAAGTGAAAGTCGGACGCTTAACCGACTAAGCCACCCAGGCGCCCCCAGCCACACGTATTCTTAAACATTACCTAACGTTGTGGGCCTGCTGTCATCTGGCTAAGCCTGGGGGAAACGTCCATGAACTTACTATTTCCGGGGCCTGGGTTACGGATTAAGGACATTTCCCGGCTATGTTTGCTGTATCTATTACGAGAAGGGAAACATCGTGACTCAGAGGCATGCACAATGGCGGACTCATGTGGTCTGGGGGGTGGTGCCGACCACAGACGCAGCCCTCGTTGTTGCCGAAGCAAGTCACCCTCAGGAACTGTGAAAAGGGTGTTTGGGGCCCTCTTTACTTGAAGATGTTGGTTACTGATGGTTGAGAGAGGCCTGGGGGTGCAGGGGCTTCAACCCAACTGGTCCATATTGAGGGAGGTGCGTCTGTGTTCAGGTTGGGAACACAGTGTGAATCGCTTCCAAGTTACCCTCTCTGTCTGCAGTGTGTGTGTGTGTGTGTGTGTGTGCGCGCGCACGCGCGCGCATGGGTCCAAGGTCCTGTGAAGACAGAGGGTCTGCCCACCTCAGCCAACTAGTAGGCCGCTGGGTCATTCGAAACCCAAAGTTGGCCACCATCTCCACACACGCTCTACGTCGAGAACAGACGACAGGACTCGCCACCACTCCGGGCCCCCGAGGGATCCAGAGAGCCGCCAGTGGTGTTGTCCAGCCCCTTCCTGGTCTGTGTCCCGCGTCCACCACAGCAGGGTGGGGAGGGCGCCCGGTCCACACCGGCTCTCGCTCATCCTTCAAGATGATGCCTTGCGCTGCTAGTTCTGATTGAATTTTGAGGCTACGCATATTTTTGCGTCTAATTGGTTTCAGACTTAAATCAGGGACATGACTCATTATCAGGAATTCTTGAGGGCAGACCCGCAGGCCCCTCCCCCAGTCTTGGGCTTCCTTTTCCAACATCTGCGGGAACCCCTGTGCCTCGATCTTTCCTCTGAAGTATTTTGAAGATCCTCATGTATTAACCCCTTCACTCCCTCCCTCTCAAATTCTCATTTCCTCTTTTCGGGAAGACCCGTGGTGTTTCGCAAAGCTCCCTTCTGTTCGTGGGTAGTTGTCCCGTGGGCCAAGTGCAGGAACGGAGCCCGTGTGAGCATTCGTTACGATCCATCCCGGTTTTTCCCGTTTTCTCTTAGATGGGGCTGCCAGAGGTACAAGCAAACACACAGGTTGCCCAGTTAAATTTGAATTTCAGATAAGCGATGCATACATTTTTTTTTATAACTTTGTACCAAATATTGCACAACGTATGGTTATCCTAAAAAAATTATTCGTTGTTCATCTGAAATTCGAATTTGACAGGGCATCTGTGTTTAATTCAGCAGCCACACCCTTAGAATGTTCCCGCCCGTTCCTGCCCTGCTGCACCTCACGCCCAGCGCCCAGCCTCCTGCCCCCCACATTCTACAGAGCTCTGGCGGACAGAGGACAGAAAGAAAGAGCCAGACTACAGGTCCTCTCTCTTTTTCTGGTTGAGTTTTTAGTCATGACTGAGCTTTCCATGACTTTGTTTGAGCAGTTTCCTGTATTCTATTTCCTCTGTTTGAAATATCTGGAGTGTTCCTGTTTTCCTGATGAGACCTGGATGGAGAAGCCTATTCCATCATGCTTTGGGTTTCTCTGAGCTCCCTGCCCTTCTTCCTTCTGTCTTCCCTGTTTCCTTCTCTGCTCTGCTCTTCTCAACAGCGTTCGCCTGTAAAGAGGACCCGTTGTGAGCTACAGCACGGTGATTTGTCATTAGGGTTAAAGTGCCACAGTTACTTTCCTGTAAAAATGGAAGTAAAGCCCAGGCTACCCGTGCAATAACATCACGATTGCTCACCTGCACTCCGGTCTGTTATCAGAAGGATGCAGTTAGAGTTCTCAAGGAGGGAAAGGCCAGAAAGAGAGCCAGTCGCTAAAGCCGGTTTACATTGTGGGATGGGCACCTGCTAAGTTGGTCCTGAAAGAGAAAAAAGGCTGAGCTGTCCTCCTATAGAGCAATGAAAGAGAGTTTCATAACTTCCAAACTTCGGTTGTTTGTATTTCTTCCAAACGTCGGTTTGGGTTTCTTTCTTGATCCTTGTGAGGTCTGGTTCTCACGCATCCATGACAACAAGATAAAATCACATTTTCAACCCACAATAAGACGTTAGTGTCGTGAGAGACCCCAAATGGTTTAATTATGGAAAGTGGTGTCCTCGAAGTATTTCCAGGTGACATTGACAGGTGTCTGAGGGAGCTGACCCCTGTGCCCAGGAATGGGCCTCGCGGTCCTCAGTGTGGGCCCCTAGCCCTGCTGCCTTTCAGCTGTGGGTGCCCCGTGTCCCCATAGACCGCTGCCCCGACCCCCGACCCCACTGGGCTCTGCCGTGGATGCCAGTCTCCTCCATGGTCCGCTTCAACGGTGCAATGGACTTGTCTTTCATTTCCAAAGCAAAGCAGAAAACAGGTGGTGACTTTTTAAAAATTATTTTTTATGTTTATTTATTTTGAGAGAGAGGGAGAGAACATCCATGAACTCTGAGATTGTGACCGGAGCTGAGATCAAGAGTTGGACGCTTAATCGACTGAGCCACCCAGGCGCCCCCGGGTATGGAAGTTTGGGGGATCAAGGAAGAGAAAATTATCACAATTATTATCAGGGTTGCTACCAATGTTACTATGCTCAGAGCCTCCTGGCTGGGCTCTCTCTGCCTTCAAGGGCAAGCTGGACTGGCTGAAGCGTCCACAAAGAAATTTCGCAGTTACTCATTTTCTATCCCAAGATCTGCCTTTTCCTGTTACATTCGGCAGTGGGTCTCATCACTCTCTTTCAGGGCAAACATCAATACCTCACAGGGTTGTGGTCTAGCCCTGCGATGACCATCGTGCGACAGTCCTAACATCACATGTATCAGGGTATTAGTTCACTAATATTAAGTAATATTGCATAATGGATATCAGGCAAATCCTTTTCCTTTTCATAGTCCTGAGGATGAGCTGACGAGTTTTCCTAAGTCTCTGAGATTCTGTATTCCTGTTGTCCCTGAACAGGAGAAATGTGCACATGCACAGATGTCCATGCACATCCATGTGCACATACCCCTGCACACGCATACACACACCTACGTGCACACATGTGCACACATGCATGTACAGTAGTCATCTCCCTCAAAGCATGAGAATGAATGACAATTTATGTGCATGCTCTATTCTAAAAGGAATATTTACAAAAAACATTTTTTCCATAAGAAAACATTTTGAGGAGCACCTGGGTGGCTCAGTTGGTTAAACTTATGACTTCAGTTCAGGTCATAATCTCATAGTTTGTAGGTTTGAGCCCCACGTCGGGCTCTGTGCTGATGGCTCAGAGCCTGGAGCCTGCTTCGAATTCTGTGTCTCCCTCTCTCTCTGCCCCTCCATGGCTCGAACTCTGTCTCTCCCTCTTTCTCAAAAATAAATCAACATTAAAAAAAAAAGAAAAAAGAGAACATTTTGCAATGCATTTTTAGAACTGCTTACACTTTTAGAAACCTCTCTCACCCTCAGCCAGAGCAATGATCTCCTCGGAGCTCTGTTACCTTGGATACTTACTTCTTAGAAGAGCGCCTTCTTCGTCGTCCCTCAGGAAGCTACCTCTGTGAGCTTTTTAATTATGCAAATGTGAGTAAAAAACAGTGAGCCCCAAAGGCAAATTCAAATATCTATTTTTGATAGCAGAAACTACTAATAATCTAAATGATAGATATTTTAAATCATAAAATAATTTGATGGTATACAAAAAATACAATTCATTGATAAATATCTTTTTAACCAACCATGAAATTTAAGTAATGCTAATCCACTAATGTTTTACATGTTTGTTTCATATTTCCTCTTTTAATTTTTTTAATGTTTATTTTATTTAATTTGAGAAAAAAAGAGAGAGAATGGGGGAGACACAAAGATACAGGGAGAGGGAGAGAATCCCAAGCAGGCTCTGCATTGTCAGTGTAGAGCTCGATGTGGGGCTTGAACCCAGGTGCCATGAGATCATGACCTGAGCAGAAATTAAGAGTCAGACACCTGAGCCACCCAGGGCCCCCATATTTCCTATTTTTAAAGAATAGGACATTGCAGATGAAGTTCAAGTCCTCTGTTTATTATCTCCTGGTTCTGTTCTTCAAGTCTCTCCCACTCAGACATCACCAAGCTCACACAGATTTGGGATTTTCTTATTCAAACCTCATGCTTTCGGCATGTAAAATCAATATGCAGGATAGCTTTGCATATTTTTTAGCTATGCAGAAGGTTTCAGATAGAATATGTCATTTTCCAAATTTAATTTTTTAATCAAGATTATTTCAAGACTGACGTTAATGTGCAAGATCTAATTTTTAATCCAGTTCATGTCTTAAAACGGCAATATTGCATTTCATCAAACAAGCTTGTTCTAACTGTCAAGATGACATAATAGGGACTAGATTTGCCTTTCTGCTTCAAATAACCAACAAAGCAGGCTAAATATATGAAATGGTGATTTTCAAGACCCTGGACATCAGCCAGTGGAGAACAGTGATGCCGTGAGACAGTGAATCAGTAACTGCCTATCTTCCTGCCCTGAGAGGGTTCCCAGGTTGTGGCACAGGGTGGTGGGGGCCAATCCAGCAGAGCCTGTGACTTCCTGAGTTAAGGGTCCAGGAAAATCACGGTGGCTGGAGCTCACAGGACGGGAACTCACAGCGGGGAGCTTCACAGGGGGAGAACTCTGGAGGTGTGCCCGCTTCACTCCCAGTGACTCAGCAGGTACAGATGAGCAGACGCACTCAGGACAGCTCTCCAGTCTGCGGAGAGAACGCCCCGAAGGATGAGAGGTAACCGTGCTCCTCGTCCACACGAGAATTTTGCCCAGATCTGCACCAATGGGGGAATGGTGGGATCATGGGCACTGCTTCTTCCGTTTTACTTGTGTTGCTCAGGTGTCCACAAAGTGCCCAGAGACCCACCATCGGCACGGGTATTCGTCAGATTTCGATGTTCGCTTTTCTGATGAAGCTGGATGTTCGATTCTGTTGCCTGGATCTGCTGGTCTGTCTTGGCCCCGATATGATGCTCTTTTAATCACATAGCTTATAACAAACTTCAGTGTCTGTTGGACAACATTGTGCATTAGTTTTTCAGTGCTGCTAAAACAAACAGGGGCTGACACAACAGAGGTACTTCCTCAAAGACCTGGGGGCTGGAAGCCCCAAATCAAGGTGTCACCAAGGATGGTTTCCTCTGATGCCCGTGCGGAACGATCTGTCCCAGGCATCGTCTCTCTTTGGCTGTGGGTGGCTCTGCTCTCCCTGTGTTCGCCCGTCTTCCCTCACTGTACGTGTCTGGGTCCAAATATCTTCTTCTCGTGAGGACACCAGCCACAGCGGATTGGGGCCCACCCCACTGACCTCGTTTTAACGTGATCATCTCTGCAGAGACTCTATCAGCCACATTCGGAGGCGCCAGGGAGCAGGACGGCAGCCCATGAGTTCTGAGGGGAACACGATCCAAGTCCGATACCTGCTCTCCTTCTTCATCATCGAAACAGAATTCTAGAATCGGTTTCCTGAGCCCCACAAAGAAAGGGCCAGTGGGGCATTGATGGGTTTGTGCGGCGCTGACTTAGGCAGAAACGACATGTCTGTGACACGGAGCCTCCCCTGTCACAAATACTAAGAAATATTTTAAAATGTCTATACTAGCTATCCTTTATTCAAGGGCTCTCTTAAGTCCTCCAGCAGAGTTTGAGTTTTACTCCTAATGGCTATGCATCATCTGCCTTCCCTGGCTTGCTGCCCTGGCCCCTGCCCCGCCACAGAGTCCTCACAGCCTTTACCGAGCACCCCTGCGTGCAAGCTGCGGGATCCCGTGTGACTGTCTCTGCACCTCTCGGACCACCCACCCCTTCAAACTCTATGCCAAGACCCTCGAGGTTTCTCAGGCACCCTGTGCTGTCACACACCACTGTGCTCTTCCTCTGTTCTTCCAAGTAGACTTGGACTAGCCAACTCTCCCCCTACCCCCACCCCACCCCAGGAATCCAACCTTGGCCCAGACCACTGACCACCCGCAGACTGAGTTAGATGACCCCTCTCTTTGTCCTTCTGGCCATACAACCGAGGGGCCACAGTGCTCCATAAAAGTCCCTAGGATGGAGACATGTTCATGGGGGCTCTTTGAGAACTCAAGCTGTACCCATTCCAAATTTGGAGACCACCAGACAGTAGACCAGTTTGGCATAGAGGCAGTCTTAGTAAATATCTATAGCACGAATGAATACAATAAAGCAGAAAGGCCATCTATTCATTTTCCTTTTTAGAGACGGCCAGTTTGGACCCCTTCTCAGGATTAGCAGACCTGGGAAGTCAAAAGACTATAGGAAAGTTGGGAGGGTAAACATCAGTTTAGGGAAAATCAGGTCTGCCATGAAAGCAGACAACTTCTCCCACTTTTAAAAAAACTGTTTTTAATGCTTTTGTTTTATTTATTTATTTATTTTCTTGAGAGACAGAAACAGAGTGTGAGCAGGGGAGGGGCAGAGAGAGAGAGACAGAATCTGAAGCAGGCTCCAGGCTCTGAGCTGTCAGCACAGAGCCGGATAGAAGGCTTGAACCCATGGACCATGAGATCATGACCGGAGCCAAGTTGGATGTTTAAAAATCCATCCCCGGGCGCCCCTAACTCCTCCTACTTCTTAACAGCACATTATTCTAGTAACCAGAACATTGGAGAGTGGAAAGTGCTAGAAAATGTCACCAGAGTCTGTTGCCATCACAGAGTTTTCTTTGGGCATTGAAGCCCGCCTTCAGGACTCTGGGCGCGTCCCAGAGCTACCTACCCCTTGAGGTCACAAACAGCCTTGCGAAATGAAGCCCTCCAGGCCCAGGCCTAACACCCGCACCATCTCTCCACTTGAACCCTGGAGCATTTCCTCTCTTTCCAAACTCTTGGGTGAGGAAGCGCCTCACTTCCTTGTCCTTGGGCACTGGCTGCACCTCACGAGAGGATTCCGTGTCTGTGCCGCGCCTTTGCTCTGAAATCAGTGAGCCCACTGACGGTTTCAAAACACCCCCGAGGCCACACGGTAAAGGTGACTCTTCAAATGTTTTAAGTTCCTGGCTTTTGATGGCTTTTATCTTCTCAAAAGTAAGTCAGAGCTTCAGACAGGGCTGTGAGGACAGTTGAGTAAGTGTGAGGATGTCAGTGAGCTGGGGACACACTGGCAGGCGTCGCGCTAAGCGCTTTTCTCTCCCGCCACCCATGCTGGGGCCTTTCTTCCCTCCACAGGTGTGTGAATTGGGCTGGGCTGTCCAACTATCCATGTCTATGAGGAATTCTTCTGCCAACCACGTGCGACCTTTGCTCTTCCCCATTCACTCTGGTAGGACGCTGGCCCCTAGGGACTTGTCATTCTCACTTTGGAGGAGTAAGATCACATGGTCTCACCATCTCTTTCGCCCTGCCTTTGCACGGCAGAGGGGTCCCCCTGTTTCCTTGCTTGGAATGCCACTGGGCTCAAGTGTGGCACTCAAGGGAGATTCATCCAGAGGGGGTAGAATATTCTAGAAAATCACCTTGCATCATATTTGTGGTGGATTTCTGCTCTTTGTCTGTTTGCCCACATCTTGCAGTAATAGTCTCCTTGTTTTCTTTAAGGAAGCTACCCTGTGCCTAATCCCTGATGATTTGGGGGGGCTCCTAACCAAGGCTTCTCCCCCAATAGCTCCTCCAGGGTCATGCGTGGGGATGGAGAAAATCAGTCCCTTTGTTGTAAAGAACTTCTCATCACCCTCCATATGGTGGGTGCTTAGCCACTACTTGTAGTTTTAATCAGTCCATGCAAATATTTAAGCAATGGACGGCACCCCCCACCCCTGTTGTTAATTTCTTATGGTAAACTTTAGCAATCTGATATCCTTGAGAATGTATTATTTCACCTAAGAGTAATTGAACCTAATTTTTATGAACAAAACTCCTAACATTATAATCTTCCATGGGGCTTAGAAATATAACAGATTAAACAGAACGTAGGGGAAACAAAATGAACTTAACCTTGTTTTATGAGTCAGAATAGTCCTTCTACAAATCCGTCTCTGCTCAGCGTTGTAACGTTATGTTACGCACTGAAGTGTGTGGGCCAGAGAGCTTTGGTTGACATTCTCTGGAGTGCTTTTATTCGTGCTTCCAAAACTTCTTTCTCTTTCCAGCAGCAATGGACTTTTCTTGCCACTTGAGAGTATTTCCTTTCTCATAGGCTTCTGCATGCTTCTGGGTGATCGGGGAGGTCTGAGTCAACACAGAGGGAGAGGCGGGGACATCAGGGTGGGGACGCAGAGCACAGGTGATCACCGAAGGCTCAGATGTCAGTCCAGTGACTGAATAAGTAGATGAAGAAGAACACGGCAACGAAGGGACAGACCTCCCTGGGGTTTTCAAGCTTCATTATACAAGTTTCCTTTATATTATTGATGCAGATTGTACACATTTTCATGGCTCTGCTTCTGTATAACATCATTCAACTATTGAACATTATAAATGTTCAGAAAACTGCCCGAGCATCATACTGTCAAATTTCTTTGGCAAAATGTATTGAGCCAAAATTCTTACTTTTTTTTTTTTTTTAAACTTCAAGTGTTTACTTCAATTCTAGTTAGCTGACATAGAACGTAGAATTGGGTTCGGGTGTAGAACGTAGGGATTCATCCCTCCCCTATAACGCTCAGCACTCATCACAGCAAGGACCCTCCATATAAACCCATCGCCCACTTAGCCCATCAAAATTATTACTTTGATCATTTCTTTTAAGTAACAGGTTGCTAGTGTTGGATTTTTGGAGTTTGGGTTTGCTTACATCTCCTTGGAAAGGATCTAAACACACCGTAGGAAAAAGAAAGCGTGCTGTTCTATGATGCTTAGGATTAGCGGTGCTTATTTCATATTAGTATAAAGTAAACATTGGATTCTGGCACACCAAGGCCAGGTTTCCCCGCTGCCCTCCACATCCTGGTTTATGTTACTCCTATCTTTTCTAAGGAAGCGACACCCATTATCTCTTTCCCTGCCATTCACGCTGCTTTTCTTTGACATCAAAGATGCCTCTGTGATTTCTTTTCTTGGCTCTGCTGCTGACAGTGGACTATGTGGACTGAGCAGCAGTGGAATCTAAAGTCATTAAATATTCTAAATTCCCCGTTGGGCAGAGGCAGCGATGTTTAACAAGCACTGTATTTCCTGTACCTTTGTGAAAGAAAGGGAAATTTAAAAACATTACAAACTTCAAAGTAATTAGGTCATCCAATCATAGTCCAAATGTTTACCTTTCCATGATTACAGCAGCAGAAAGGAGACAGCCAGGTGATGTTTTGAAGTGAAGTTGGATAAATGATATGCCATCTTAGAAATAAATACTTTAAGTCACTACTGTGCTATTGGACTAATTACCCTCCAACCTCAGCTAGATAAACAGAGATGGACACATGCCCCATGCCGTCATTTGGAATATCTCCAACTGCTTCCATGGCATTCCATTGGGTAATTGGGGATGTGCTCTAAGTTTTAGGAAAATATACCATCTGCTGCTGCATGACCTAAGTCATCTACTAGGTCAGCCCTTACTGAGATTATCATACTGACTTAGTCGTCTGTGGGGTCTACACTGTCCAGATATTCTTTTATAGACATGTCCCAAAGTGGTTCTTTACTTGGAAAAGCAGAAATAAAGACATTAATTAAAAGAAGCTCAACTGAACTGTAGGTGACCATTTACATGGAGTGATTTAATGAACAGTCAACTTCTAAATAGAGAGCCTGAGTGGGGTTCTTTCTGGGACCCCCAGAAATGCCTCCAGCCTATCCCAGATCAAAGACTCTGGGAATTCTCCTTCTTGTTACAGTTTCATTATCAAGACCAGCTGAACATGGATAACAGGCTATTACAAACAGCTTTATGTACCTGATTTCATTTACTTCTTAATCCAGTTCAGACGTTTGTGTTCTTAAAAATTTTTTTAATGTTTATTTATTTTTTAGAGAGAGAAAGGCAGAGTGCAAGTAGAGAAGAGGCAGAGAGACAGGGAGACACAGAATCTGAAGCAGGCTCCAGGCTCTGAGCTGTCAGCACAGAGCCCGATACGGGGCTCAAACACAAGAACTGTGAGATCATGACCTGAGCTAAAGTTGGACGCTTAACTGACTGAGCCACCCAGGTGTCTCAAGATGTTAGTGTTCTATGCTCGAATGTCCCTACTGATGCTTGGACCCTGAATTGATATGATATATGAACTTGTAAAATTAGCAGATTAAGTTCTCTTTCCCCCTCCCCCACCCCAAAGAGAGGGAGCTCCACAAAGGCAAGAATTTCTATATGAAATTAGCATCTGAACACAAGTAGGGGCCACACACACACAGCTATTCTTCAGTTTTTTAGTTGGAAAATTAGGAATAAGGACACTGATTGGAAGTCACCGAATGGTACTGTGGATAAACATGTGTACAGAGAGATTATTAGAGATGGCTGATGGATCCCTGCATACCGCACGCTTGGCGTTCTTGCTCAGACCTGGGAGCTGGGCACGGTGCTTGGTCCTCTAGAAGAGGTGTGTGAGTGAGTGCGTGTGCACCAATACTCACAGTAGTACAGAGAGTTAGGGGTTATTACTCCAGTCGTGTTTATGAGGTAACTGGGGTCTGAAGAAGACAGGTTCTGTGCTCAGTAGTGGGCTGGCATCAAGGACAGGGTTGCCGGACCACAGAGTCATGGGGGCTTGGCCACCACTGTCTCCAGCCCCCTCCTCTGCTCTGACCTGCATCATCTTCTCGGATCTGGAGTCACCGTTGATGATTACGTAGGAACTCAACACCACTAAGGTTGCATTAAAGCAGTAACTCAAGCAAGTCAGCATTCCATGGATGATACTTGGAAAGGGGTGAATGCTAAAAAAATTTATTTATTTTACTTATTTTTTAACCTTTATTTATTTTGGAGAGAGAGAATGAGAGACAGAGCATGAGCAGGGAAGGGGCAGAGAGAGGGAGACACAGCATCTGAAACAAGCTTCAGGCTCTGAGCTGTCAGCACAGAGTTCGAGGTGGGGCTTGAACTCACAGACTGCAAGATTATGACCTGAGCTGAAGTCGGATGCTTAAACGACTGAGCCCCCCAAGTGCCCCTAAAAGTTTTTTTTAGTTACACTATATTTCAATGTGAATGAGAGAAACTATTACTGGAAAACATAAGTAAACCATTTACCTGGAGTGTGAAGCCCGTTTTGCCCATGGGTATTATTGCCTGAGATGGGAATAAATTATTTACATTTTCAAAGAGTCAACTTGGAGGAAAACATTAAGGAATCAAGGACAGCTGTTCGCAGGGACAAGGTGAGCAACATCAAGTGGTAGAAACACTGCCTGGTGTTACGCAAGGTTCACCCCATATGCAAGGCATTCTCTTTGATCTGTCCACACCCTTCCCAGAGCTTCATCTGCCTTACTTCTGGCCATATTAAAGGTCTTCTCACGCAGAGGAGGACACTCGGCCCTTGGAGCAGGAAAAATAGCTGTTTGAGCTGTGCAACAAGTTCTCTGTCTCATGGGGAAACCTTAGACTTGCCAGGGGAGGAGTTTGCTTTGAAAGGTGCCACTTGCAAAACAGTCCCCCTAAAAGAGCAACTCTCAGGGCATGTGGGTGGTTGAGCATCCGACTTCGGCTCAGGTCACGATCTCATGGTTGGTGGGCTCAAGCTCCGCGTAGGGCTCTGTTCTGACAGCTTAGAGCCTGGAGCCTGCTTCGGATTCTGTGTCTCCCTTTCTCTCTGCCCCTCCCCACTCCTGCTCTGTCTCTTGTCTCTCAGAAATGAAAAAAAAAACGTTAAAAAAATTTAAAAAGGCAACTCTGCCATTTTCTTTGCTTTCTTTGCAAAACATTCCTGGTGCCCTGAAATTGAAGGGATAAGAGGGAATTTCTTCCTCTGCAGCGGGGAAGGGAGAATGCTGCTTGTAGTGGAGTTGAGAACCAGGTCCAAGGAGGCGCTCTTCACATTATTATTAAAATTAATAAGGGTTTTAAGGGCAGGGACCATGTCGTATGAATATTAAAATTTTTTTCTCCCAAGATAAATGCAAATCATGTATCTTAGTGCTCAAGAAAGCTAACTGAATGAGGAATGAATTAAAAGTTCTTCCACTATCTGTCCCTAAAGTAGCAACACACCAATAGAACTCATGCTTTTACAATTATGATGTATTCTTTTTTTAAAGCTGATTATTTATTTTGGGAGAGGGAAAGAGAGAGAGAGAGTGCATGAGAGGGAAGGGGCAGACAGAGAGGGAAAGAGAATCCCAAACAGGCTCTGCACTGTCAGCGCAGAGCCTGACACAGGCATTGAACTCATGATCCATGAGATCATGGCCTGAGTGGAGATCAAGGTCAGATGCTTAACTGACTAAGCCACCCAGGCGCCCTTCCATTATGATGTCTTATTTAATGATGTGAGCACAGAGCTGATCTTCGTCCTAACACAGTACGAGCCTGTTTATGAACGTTCTCATTGGAATGTGAAATTTGGGAGGTCAAGTGATATGAAATTATTTCTTATATAGTAAGCAGGTGCTCAAGACATTTATTATTTTTACTGAGTTGACTAGTATGCCCTCAAAACCCATGTCTACGAAAGACATGTGAATGTGACCTTATTTGGAAATAGGGTCATTGTTGGTGTCATCAAGCTGAGATGAGGTCACTGCAAAGGAGGGTGGGTCCAAAATCCAGAATGACTTCTGTTCTAAGGAGAAGAGGGACATTGGCACAAAGGCACAGGGAAATTGTACACGACAGCGGCAGGGATTGGTGTCACATATCCTGAGCCAAGGGGCACTGAGCATGGCCACGCTATGGGGTTAGGTAGCTTAAAAAATAAATTTTGTGGACATTCCAAAGCAGTCTGCAAGTTCTCCAAGATTTATAGCTTTGCTTTCCATATTAATGATACTTTAGAAAAATTAGCACAGAGTTGACATGTTCCAGAAAACCACTTTTTCCGTGTTATTACAAGGCCCACATTTACATTGATCACCACTTCTGTGGCCTGTGGTCTTGTATAATAAGCTTGATGTCACCCAGCAGTGTTCTTCCGTCTACCATTGTCTAAGTTGGTGTTAAAGGCAACACTTTTCTGTACCCACGATCATTTTCACAGATGAAGACTCCACTCTCCTGTTACGTAATGAGTGAAAGCTCTGATCTGACATCATTTAAAAGAACAAAGATTGCAGAGTGAGACTCTTCGATTGTCCGGGATTTAGATGAGCAGAGGCAGATATTAAGGCTGCACCAACCAGACGCGAAGTCCTATTTTACTTACAGCATCGAGGTTTGCAAGCATGGCGAGTGAGTCAGGAGCTCCCGTTACCCCTGGGGTGCAGACGCCAGGACCCGGGCTCACAGGGCATGACTGCCGGCTTGCAGCTACGCCCACTTCCCGTGGAACACATTGCAGCAAGCTATGGGGGAAAGGCTGCGGGAGAAGGGCCACAAGTGAGTCTTCAATAAATGGCGTCTAACAGCAAAATTCAGCTGAGTGAATTTTAAGATCATATTGGATTCAGTCAACAATTCATGAATCGAGCAGCAGCCCATGAGCAAACGGAAAGAATCTCTGAAGAGGGGTACAGTGGGAAGGATTTGAGAGGCAAAAGGGGGTGCAAGGAAGTTGCTAGCAAAGAAGAGATTGTTGGTGTCAAGGTTACCTTCCTTTAGGGGATGGTAGACGTCTACCAGGTGGATTACCTTCTATCAAGTGGATTAGCTCACTTGTGCTGACCAGGGAATTCCAGATGGGCTGGTTAGGATTCCACTCCGGAGAGAGGCTGAATCTGCGGCGAGGTCAGGTTGTTAAGTCTTGGTTTGGTGACTTGAGCTTAGCTTAAGTGACTCCATCTGGGGCCCATTGTGTGTGTCTTTCTCACTCTCACTCTCACTCTCTCTCTCTCTCTTTCTCTTTCTCTCTCTCTTTTTAACAATGGCATATATTTTTTTTATTATTGCATTTTGGGATACACTTTTTAAATGATTGCCCTGTCAACATAATGGATTGGCAGTTAACAATAACTAGGAAAATGCATTTAAAAGAGGGTAAATTATGACAATGATAACACTGGAAATTGGAACAGTGGTCCATCAAGCTGAGCTATAAAATGTACTCCAGTCAATGACATGTAAACAAAGAGCCACCAGTACATTTTTCTACTGTTAAACCCAGAACTGGCAATTTCATTTTAGCAAAATAAGGCAATCAGTCATATGTAATGATATCATTGATTTGAATTCTGTTCCTCGTGAGGCACTGTTTTGTGTATGTCCTCTGGAAATAACAGTTGCCAGCGAGAAGGGTTATAACTAGCTTTATGTCTGTACACACTTAAGAGACATTATAATGAAAGAGTTTGTCAACCACAGGAATCTACAAGAATTATTTTCCTTTTAAAGGAAATCACTTACATTTGAGCAGGATAGCCCTCATGGCATCGTAGTCTTCTCTGCATTTTATTTTCAAATTTTGAACACGACATTTGCAGTACTTTCCTGTGATTGTAAAGGAAATGCATGTTCATTGCAACATGTAATTGTTACATACAGAGGAGCTAAAAGAAAATGAGAATCACTTATGAGTCTACTTCCCATACCATCTCATACCTAATCTTTTGGGGGTTTTCTGTGAGTGTTCGCTTTAATAATATGAAACAGTACAATTTCTTTTATAATCTGCTTTCATCACTAGAAGATGCTCATGACTGATACAGGATGTTAAAATAAGACTTTTCTAACCCAGAGACTTAGCAGAGGAGAGCACAACAATGCCCAAAGTCAATTTCCTGGGGAGCTTGGGGGGGCTCAGTCAGTTAAGCCTCCGACTTCGGCTCAGGTCGATCATGCGGTCCGTGAATTTAAGCCCCACGTTGGGCTCTGTGCTGACAGCTCAGAGCCTGGAGCCTGCTTTGGATTCTGTGTCTGACTCTCTTTGCCCCTCCCCTGCCCTCTGTCTATCTGTCTCTCTCAAAAATACATAAACATTAAAAAAAACTTAAGAAAAAGAGTCAATTTCCTAAAGCAAGGAGGGAAGAGGCCGCTGGAGCAGGCCATGGAAGGTCATGATGAGGCTGCTTTTCCCACATTACCCTTTGCCCCAAACGTATGCAGACTGAGACCAGGCAGGGGCCGGGCTCCTGTGGGGAGAGCCGGTGACACGGTGCTGGACACCCCAGGCCTGTGCAGGACAGGTTGAGATGCTTCTCACACCGGGAGCCAGGAGAGCGGGGCCTCAGTGGGAAGCTTGACCCCTTTCCTCTGGAATTTGGGGAACATGATGTGTGACTCCCACAGAAGTCCCCAGGCTGAGGCTGTTTTAGGTGGGGGCTGCGGACTGAATTGTGTTGCCTCACAATTCATGTGTCGAAGCCTTGCCTGCCTCCCCTCACGTGACTGTATTAGAGTTAGAGCCTGTGAGGAGGTGATTCCGGTTAAAATGAGGTCAGAGAGTGGAGCTGTGCTCCCCACGGCGCTGGTGTATTTTCTTACAGTGGCCTGAGCTGACTAGGTGTGGGCTCAATGGCGGGATGCCTGGGACCTCAGCAGTGCGTGTACGGGGT
>NW_027527429.1:3570203-3702753 GCF_008692635.1 Crocuta crocuta
CCCACGCACCCCCCCCACGCACAGACATCCACCCATGGAACTGACAAAGAGGGAGGAAGGAAAAAACGAGCTAGGAAGTAAGGGAGGGGACAGAAGAGAGGTGTCTACGAAGGAATTCAGATTTGCTCCCTTTCCTTGGCGGTCACGAACACAATGGTTTATTGATCCAAGAAAACACCTGCCACGTGCTATTAGGTGTGAGTGACGGTTTGAACACGACCTCAGGTCTGGCTTGTGGGATGAGCTTCAGGTGTACGCCATCTCAAGGTGGGCCAGTCCTGTCGTGACACAGTAGTACCGGACAAGGGGCCGCCTGTGGGGACTCTTCCCCTGCTCACCTCCTGTCTCTGGAAGATACTCTCTCGGGCTCTGGCCACGGAGTACTTTCCTATCAAGTAACCAATGCCCACGCACGTGTGTTTAACCTTCAAAAGTCTAACCTTAGCATTATCAGAGGCGTGTAAGTGCCATTCAACTTGTTAATGATTCTAAATGTCCCTTTGCATTTTTTCCTATAAATTTCTGTATATTCCAAAGACTGTTTTTGTTTTCTTTTCCAAAGACAGAAGGCAAGAAGCATAGAATTGCAAATGTGCAAATACGCAGGTGGCAGTTTTCGCAGTGTTATGTATTCCCTGGGTGGGTGAAGAAGTGGGGCCGCTTTGGAAGCTGGCGTGCGTTATTTTTCACCTGTTCAAACACTGAGGTTTGGGATGCTGGGCGCTGCTGGCCAAGCACATAGCCCTGTGGCCGGCCTGCTGAGTCAGCCGCATCCCAGCCGGGTCATGCAGTCCCCGCCTGTGTGTGCAAAGGCTCCTGACACAGCGGCGGCTGAGTGGTATGCGCGCAATGAAGTGAGTTTTAAATGTTTTTTTTTTTTTTGTTTTATTTCTAGGAGAGAGAGAGAGAGAGACAGCGTGAGCAGGGGAGGGTCAGAGAGAGAGGGAGTCACAGACTGAAACAGGCTCCAGGCTCTGAGCTGGCAGTCAGCACAGAGCCCGACGCGGGGCCCGAACCCACGAACCGCGAGATCATGACCTGAGCGAAAGTCGGACGCCTAACCAACTAAGCCACCCAGGCGCCCCACAATGAAGTGAGTTTTAAAGGTGTGATTAGAAATGTAAACAGCAGCCAGGCATTTCCAAAGCTACAAAGCAGTCAGGGATTGATGTTCTCATTTCCTGCAGGCCTGCCTTTTGGTTTTGTTTTGTCCTTTCAATTACTGGAGAATCCAGGGAGTTCCTGAACTCAGGAGAGTTAAGTCAAAGCTTAGGATTTAGAGAGTCTGATGGCTCTCAGGTGGAGGGTCTGGCATTTCCGGGGTTGGGAGATGATTCTCTGACTCCGTGCCCAGAGCTTTGCTCTTTGATTTCTCGAGAGCTCATGGAGGAGGAGGAGATCCACGGGGTTTCCAGGCCTGAGGAGAAGGGCTCTGTGTGCTTTAGTTGAGCCCCCTTGGGCTGATGTCCACGGAGGCTACGTGAATCAACTTTGTGAGTGCAAGGAAACTTCCACCCTACTGACGGGAACAGTGAGGGTGCCTTGCCATGTTGGTTTTCTGAGAGGCTGTGGCGTCAGCTCAATGGCTGGATGCTGGTGTCATCGCTTTTACTACCTGGTGACTCTGGGGAGTAAATGCTCCCATCCTCAGTTTCTTCATCTGTAAGAGGGGGACAACGCCTACCTTGTAAGCTTGCCGTGCAAATGGGGTACAGGGAAGTTACGGGCTCAGGGCAAGTAGTTGCTGAGGCTCACTGCTGGGTGCATCACCTAAAGGAAGATCCCAACAGAGGGATGCCGTGAAGGTTTTCAGTCATCCGAGGACTTGGGGTAGGAGATAGCCTGGTAAGTGCTATGCCAGGGAATCATTTTACAAACTGGATTCTGAAGGGAAACGATACATACGGTGAAACATATCCTAAGGATCGTTTATGGAAAAATAGAGGCTTAAGGGTGCACACTGAGCTTCCTGTTTCCTGGACTGGATTCATATTTAGAATTTTATTGTGAATTGCTTATTCTGTTATGATAGATGCCATTGCCAGATGCCACATAATGCATTTATCAGTAGCTAGCGACAGTGGGTCTTAGTCTCTAGTATGAAAAGACCCTTAATCTTGTGAGAAAGAAAGAGACACATGGGTGATGGATAAAAGGGAAGAAGCAAATGGAAGTCCTAAGGAAGCAGTGAGAAAAGGTAATGTAAAAGGCTGGAGAACCCCACCCAGAGGATCGAACACAGTTATAAAGTTTCACATGTGACCGGAAAGGCAGGGCCCTCAGAATCTCATTACTCAAGACATTACTGAAAAATTATTAACAGAAATATTGCACCAAACCGGTGCAGTTAGAGGGAAAACAAATTGACTGTATTCTAAGTACAAGACTGTAAAGGAGCAAGTGCTCGGATTTGGATTGGACTCAAGTTCATTAGATTTAAACGACCTTGGCAAACTTATAAAAATCACCATCGACAATGAATAATTATTAAATGCCTAATTGCACAAGGCATTGGATTCCTGATTTAAATAGTCTAATTAGCGAGCAGGGAGGAGCTGCCCACGGGGAAGGTTTGGAATCTCCAGCCAGCAGAGAAAGCGCTGCGGGCAGCGAGGAAGGCGGGGGCTTCAGAACGAGGGGCAATGAGCTCGGAGAGCCGGCCTGGAAGCTGGGTTGTGGGTCTCTCTGGGGTCTGTTTACCCTTGCTTGCTCTCAATGGTGTTGCCATTCCAGGCTTTTCCGTCTTTTTTCCTATTTTGGAATTTAAAAGAACAAAGAAAACATCAGGGCCAGAGACTCTTAGAAGTGTACTCTCCTCTCTCTCTCTCTCTGGGTGATCAATAGCCTTTATTCTCCTTCCTTAGCGATGTCACTGAGTGATCATGTCTTCTGACTCTCTTAGGAAATAATCTTTAGCTGGTAGAATTTAATTCTCTTTTAGACCCACTATTAAATTCATCTGGTGATAACCATGATGTTGCCATGATTCATGTCTCGTTAATCAGCGAT
Source organism: Crocuta crocuta (assembly GCF_008692635.1). Lineage (NCBI taxonomy): Eukaryota > Metazoa > Chordata > Mammalia > Carnivora > Hyaenidae > Crocuta > Crocuta crocuta. The sequence goes on from NW_027527429.1 coordinate 3,573,213, forward strand.
ACCCTACAAAATGGAGTTAGTGTGAGACACCGGGATGTTTTCTTAAAGGAAAGTTCCATGTGTAAACAGGACTGAATAAGGCAAGTGTTTTCCACAAGTGAGTCTGAGGACTTTCAGAGGTTTTCTGCACACATTTGCAGCAGAAGGACATTTCCACTGTGACTACGTGGGGACATTTCCCTACATTTGTTTATTCTGCAAACATTTATGGTGCACCCACACCGAGAAGAGAGTGTGTGTATGACACAGACTGAAGAATGCAGTGATTATCCTGAAGATTCCATTTTATGTGGCAAGCTGAGAAGGCTTCCTTAAGAACCTGACATCCGGATCAGGCTTAGAGAAACATGCAAGGCCCCGTCCTGGTGGCCGCAGTAGGGAAGGGTGGGTTTTTGAGGAGAGGGAACAGCAATGCCCAGTGGTCTGAACTGCACAGGGGGTGCCCATTGCTGGAGTGACAGATGGCAGGGAGGGGCATCGCGATGGGCCTGGAGGGTCGGGCAGAGGCCGGATCGTGCCCCTTAAGGAGCTGTAAGGGGAAGGTGCAGGCCATGAGGAGCCAGGGAAGTATGCCAAGCAGAAGAGATTAGCAGCCTGGTGTTTGAGGCAGCGTGGACCGGGGGCCAGGACCCAGGAAAGCTGGCTTCAGGTGTCGGAAGACCAAAGGGCAGTAACTGCACTAGTTCGGGCAGGAGGGGGTGTCGCTGGACGAAGGCAGCCATGGGAGTGGCAAGGAAGTCAAGCCTGAAAGACGTCCAGGAGGGAGAGTCCTCAGACGCGGCTTCTCTTATGAGCCCGTGGTTTCTAGATGCAGTAAATTTCAGTAAAATTCAGAAATTGAAAATTTAGGCCAGAGCAGTGGATTTCAAACTTCCCCCTCTAACAGCAGATAGAACGTTTCTACAAATTCGAGTAAATGCACAACAAATAAATTTGACTAACAGATGAAAGCAGACTATTTTGCCTGAAGGAGGGGACGGGTCCATATTTCCACCTATTCAGGTGTTAGTCTGCTCCCCTTGCTCCCTGGCAGAGAAGCCCCTGGGATCAGATGATGATCCTCTAGCTAGGGCTTCCAGGATTAGGAAGGGCTGAAGCCAAGCCTGTGGCCGGCAGTCAGAGGGAAGCATGAATGGGCGAATGCTGAGGTCTGTAAGATGCAGGGGCATGCACACACGTCTTGATGTTCCTAGGTCTTTTTTTTTTTTTTAATTTTTTTAATGTTTTATTTATTTCTAGGAGAGAGAGAGAGAGAGAGAGAGACAACGTGAGCAGGGGAGGATCAGAGAGAGAGGGAGACACAGACTCTGAAATAGGCTCCAGGCTCTGAGCTGGCAGTCAGCACAGAGCCCGACGCGGGGCTCGAACCCACGAAATGTGAGATCATGACCTGAGCAAAAGTCGGATGCCCAAATGACTAAGCCACCCGGGCGCCCCTCCTAGGTCTTTTTTAAAAGTAGTCTCCATGCTCAGCGCAGAGCCCAATGTGGGGCTTAAACTCATGACCCTGAGATCAAGACCTGAGCTGAGATCAAGAGTTGGACACTTAACTGACTGAGCCGCCCAGGTGCCCCCACAGGTCTTGAATATCGAGGGTAACTGTGAATTCAACAATGGTCTTAAATGAGTTGGCATTAAATGTCAGTGGCTGGCCCCTCCTTTCAGATATGCTCAAGCTTGTCATACTTACACAGATGTGGCCAGAACGAGGTCCTAAAATCACATCCATGTGTTATTCCTTTTCCTGTCTAACTACGTTTAGACTTCCTCCGTCCGTGATCTCCGGGTGCTCGGGGATGAAGGCTCGGAGTGCCTGACCGCTCATCGGTCTGAAGACAGCTTTATTCAGAGGCCAACAGGGGGCGTCAGAAGACACAGGGAAGTCCCTGTGGACGACTGCCATGCACACGGAAGCCGGGGTTCCACGGGGGTAGGCTTCGTGGTTAGCTAAAAGCACACAGCAAAGTGAGCAATCTGGTGCCATTTACGTCAGCATCAGGACCATACTGCAAAGTGGATGCAGACGGTGGGAGCTGTATCATCGCTGGAGCATTGGGAGAGGGTGGGTGGAAACCTGGGCGGAGCTATCAGACAAGAAGCTGGAAAAAAGAAAATTCCCAGGTAACTGCTTGTTCTTCACACCGCGTCTCTCGTCGGCTATCCACCGAGCTTCTCCATCATGGGTCTCCATGAGCTCCTGATGATAAACAACTCGCTTTGGATATGTTGACTCCCCTGCCCCAACGACTCAAATTATGAGCCAGGTGTTCTCAGTCTTCCCGGGTACAAAGCCCCCTGTGAGGCTAACAGTTGGGGACCTCATGCATGATGACAGTGCCGGTTGGTGAAGATTGATTGGAAGATACCTGTGTGAAGATACACACAGGAGGTCATGATTGGTCGATCCCAAAGGGTGCATGGGACAGTTTTATTATTTTACTTTTTTATTGATAATAATTATGATTTTATTTTATTTATTTATTTTTTATAGCTTATTGTCAAGTTGGTTTCCATACAACACCCAGTGCTCATCCCCACAAGTGCCCCCCTCCATGCCCATCACCCATTTCCCCCTCTCCCCACCCCCATCAGCCCTCAGTTTGTTCTCAGTATTTAAGAGTCTCTTATGGTTTGCCTCCCAGGGGACATTTTTAAAAGACAGCCAAGCTTTGGTCCATGAAACTTCTTTTTAAAAAGTTTTTTTAATGTTTGTTTTTGATAGAATACAAAGGGGTGGGGAAGGGGCAGAGAGAGAGGGAGACACAGAATCTGAAGCAGCTCCAGGCTCTGAGCTGTCAGCACAGAGCCCGACGCGGGGCTCGAACCCACAGACCATGATAAGATCATGACCTGAGCCCAACCAACTGAGCCACCCAGGTGGCCCCGCACAAAACTTCTATTTAGTGTCCAAGTGGCAGTTGGTGGCCACGGCAACCAGAAGGCCCCTGGAAGTAAGACAGAGCTCGATGTCCCCCAGGCTCTGCCACCCACACGTCGGTTAGCGCTGCTCCAGGAAACAAATCCGAGGATGTTGGCTCCACAGCTGACTTCCCACGAAGAGGTAGAAGTCAGAGTTCTGACGTCATCACGCCCTTCGTCTCTCCCAATAACAGCATGTTCAAAGAAGCAAATACCGCTCTGAGTGGCATCTGTTAGATCAATATGACGGAGCTAAAATGTGTTACCACTGAAAACGGCAGTGACACAGGAGGCACACCACACAGGAGACTTGACCGAGCTGATGTGTGTTAAGTCTATCGAAGTTCATTAGGACCAAAAATACCCTCCTTGCTCCGGGCTTTGATAAGAGCCACGGCCAGTATGTTGACTCACAGTTGCAGGGAGGCATTTCAGAGAGAAAGTAACAAAGTAGGGGTCGGGGGCCTGTTTCTAATGATCTGAATCAATTTAGATACAGAGCTTGAAAAAGAGGGAGGCTGAGTCAAGAGGGGGCTGAGTCAACAAAGGCCTCCCCTGGACACGCCGAGAGGCTGATGGAGAGGGATCCGTACGCTCTGATGTGCAGGTGGAGAGGGACTGTTTTGTTCCTTTGTGCGCTCGTTCATTCAGCAAAGATTTAGGGGGAGAACAGGACACTTCCAGGCCCCTGGCCTTGTGGAAGCCATGTCCTAGTGAGGCCTAGGGAGAGGGAGGCAGACAACAAGCAAATAAACAAGTAAATGTAAAGAACGCTGCCTGGTGCTCAGTGCAGTGGGGAAACGGAGCAGAGGAAGGAGACGGTGACTTAGCACAGGGTGGTCCCAGGTGATGCTGGAGCAGAGGCTGCAGGAAGTGCAGTCAGGAGACTCTGCAAGGGAGGGCTGTTTCAGGAAGAGGGTGTGTCACGTGCAAAGGCCCTGAGGTGGGGGCAAAGGAGGCTGGCATCATGGGAGGGAGTATTAGAAGATGGGGTCGGGGATCAAGAGGCCAGACCATGTCCAGCCTTGAAGGCCATAGTGAGGAGTGCTCTGAGGGGGATGGGGAGCCTGGGGGAAGCTTTTGAGCAGAGGAGGGGCACAGTCTGACTGGGCTGCACTGCACCACTCTGGCTCCAGGAGGCGCCCATGGCATGTGTGTGGAATTTAACAGGCTGACTATCACCACGTTCCAGATGGAGATCGGATTGCCCCTAGGTAGGCTCATAGACACACCTCAGGCCACTCCAGTATCCCCTTATCCCTCCCAGAACCCACTCCTCACTGGGTCGGGCACAGAGCTAGAGCCTCTGGCTTGTTCCTGGGCTCTGCTCTTGGAACTGAACCCAGGGGCAGCTCCCCAAATGTACCCCAGGTCTGCACTCGGAATGAGGCCTTTCCTCTCCATAGCTGGCATGCCCCCATTCTCCTGGGCATTTTGAACTGTGTGCTGAAGCCCTTGGACATTGGTTATGGGTGTCTGCACCCACTTCTTGGATGCCCTTGCAGCTTTGACCTGCAAAATAGAATATTACCTGGTAACGACTGGCCTCAACCATGCATGGCAAATAGCTGTGCTCCAGGCATCCCCACCCAGCCCGGCTCTCAGCTCTGCTCAGTGCTTCTCAAGGCCTCTGCCCTCCCAGCCCCCCTCCCCACCACCTTCCTTCTCCCCCTTTCCCCCCTTCCCCATCACCCTAAGCCACTGTAGGCATATGGCCTTAAACAAGGCAGCCTGTGGCTTGGGTCCCACAGAAATGAAATGCTTTATGCCAAAGGCCACTGTGAAACTTCCACCATGAAAAGCATATACAGTTGATCTTCAGAGTTATTAAGAGTTTTTGCAATATTTTGGAGTATTGGTTAGTTCACATTCCAGACATACTTTTATAAAAGGACTCATTGGACCATGCAATGCTGTGTCATCAAACAGGCCTTTTGAAAGATCGCTTTTGCTCTGAGGTCCAAAGCAGTAAATGCCTTTTCATCACACTGGAGACTCACGAAGCCATCAAACCCGATGCCCGAGCCACATGGGCACCATCCACACAGTCTGTGTTTACTGATCTCTGGCCACGGTGCCGGGACCCAAGGGCATCCTGCCGCTGTTGTGCGGGGGCTCACGGTCTCCTGGGGGGAGCAGCCCGGCTATACGGAACCAGGGCTTTGAGCAGAGTGTCACCAAAGTGCCAGGATGGTACAGAGCAGGGTGACCCATGTCCTGGAAGGGAGGAGGTGGACGCGAGAGTCTGGAGGTGGAGCAGGAGTAGAGAGGAAAGGGCTGGGGGCGCTGATGTTACAGGCTGCTTCCCAGTGGGTGAGGAGGGGCGGCCGCAGCGGAGTCCCTCCCTCCCTAACTTGTTCTTGGCTTCGTTCAGAAGAGCCACATCCTCAGGGTTTATTCATTTGAGGTCCAAGGAGTATCCAGCAGAGTATCAGGATACACCAGAAATTATGTCTGGAAGTTTCCATGCATGCGCGTTTTTCCTGAGGGAGGTTCCACACCGTCATCTGACTTGTAAGGAGTCCATGTCCCCACGCGGTCCTGAGCGTCTGCTTGGGGCCCGCTCCCCTTTGTGTTATGTCTGACCGTGTCTGGCTAGCGGCCTCCCGTCCCTGACTCATGCTGAGATCTCGTGTGTCTCTGGGCTGCAGCCTCAAGATCTTGCCTAAGGTCCTCTCAGCCTCTCGGCTGGGCTGGTGGCCCCGGGCACAGCCGACTGGTGGGGTCGTGACAGAGGTACTGAGGCCCCAGGGGGAAGTGTGTTGCTGTTTGGGGAGGCCTCATGCACCTGCAGGCGGAGTGGGCGGGGGGGGGCGGCTGGAAGGGGGCCGCACCAGGGACCCGAATGGCTGCCAGGACCCAGGAGGAAGAATGAGGTTGTGGTGATCGCAGGGAGCACCCCAGGGTCAGCGAGCACCCCAGGGCCAGGCAGCACCCCAGGGCCAGGGAGCACCCCAGGGCCAGGCAGCACAGCCCAGAGCGGCCATGGACTTGGGTCCAGGCAGCTGCGGAGCACGAGGGATCTGGCAAAGGCTTCATGGGTTCGCACGTTGCTTTCCTGATTGAACACAAGCCGATTTGTCCAAACAGCTCCCAGGTTTATGTCCTTAAATTGGCACAGACCAGGCGTTTAGAAAATGCTAGTGGAATTGAACTAAATAGTTTTCTGGATGGTATTTCCACCTCTGCAACACACCCTGTGTGGCCAAAAAGGGAACTTTCACCAACCCAGTAAGTTTATGTTATGTTGGCAGAAACACGCAGCCCCAGGCCTCCTCTGAGCCCAGCGGGCGTGCGGCCCCACCTGGCCAGAAAGTTAGCACTTGCTCTGAAAGAGTCCTTTCTGGTGGCCTTTGGGTAGTGACTGTTTCTTTCTTTCCTCTTTTACTTTTCTTCCCTTCCCCTCCCTTCCCTTCCCTTCCCTTCCCTTCCCTTCCCTTCCCTTCTCATTTCCTTTCCTTTCTCTGCCCTTTCCTTTCCTTCTTCCCTCCCTTCCTTCCTTCCTTCCTTCCTTCCTTCCTTCCTTCCTTCCTTCCTTCCTTCCTTCCATTTTCTGCAACAACGGAAGAGCTGAAAAGGACTCATTTAAGGGAATAGTAGCCAAAAAAACAAAAATAACAACAAAAAACCCCAAACATAAGAAGAGTCAATGGCAGCATATAGAGAGACGGAAGGAAGCTGGCGTTGTGGAGCTGCGCAATCACCCTTGAACTTCTGCATAAAAGGGGACTATGCATCGCAAGTCCGGCAATCTCGATGCTCCTGTGGCAAAAGCTTATTTCCAAACAATGTTCACCTTTCCTGGGGGAAGGGTGACTTGTCTGTCCCTGTGGGGTCACCAACAGCTGCCACCAACAGCTCTGCGTCTTGGGGGGAGTCCAGTAGCCCTCACTTGGGTCTCAGCCTCCCTGCCTGTGAAGAGCCGCGTGCCGCAGCCTGCGCTGGGGACAGAGTGGGGTCAGGGAGCAGAGAGAAGGAAGCAAAGATCCAGTCTACACAAACCGAGGCCTGCTCTGTAGTCCTTAATAGCGACTTATCTGTACATCCTTTGAGCTGGTGGAGACTTCCTTCATGCCACCCACTGGCCGCCGGGGGACCCAGCTGCCCTGGCTGGTGGCTGGGCGCCCCTCGCTGCTCCCGGCTTCCTGAGCATCCGGCCCCCACAAAGCTGGTGCTCAGATGGGAGAGCCACCTTTCCCAGGATGGAACGACTGTCCTCAGTCCTGTGGGTGAATGCACTTGCCCCGCCTCGCAAACCCTTCCCCGGCACATGTGTCACGGCACACTCGGGGAGCCTGAGGCCCCGGGCAGAGCAGTGGCTGGGGTCCGAGGGGCCCTCCTCTTCCTCTGGAGCCCCAGCCCAGCCTCTTTTAAGGACCCCTTTCCTGAGAAGAGGCATTTCCCCAACATCCTACCTCTGGGGCTGTTCTCCCTCCCTCCTGGTCTTCCGGGCACTCTCGTCCACTCTGTGAGTCCACCTTTTGTCCTTAGGATGCTCTAAACCCAGCCTCCCGCTGGGCCCGGGGCTTCTGCAGAGGGACTGGCCTGGCGCAGAGTCTCGACACGTCTTGGTGGGCCGGGCAGGGACCTCCCACCCCTGGCTCCTGTTGTATCATTCTCCGCGCTCACTCGGATTCCTCCACCCCTCCTTCCCTGCTCATGTCTGATACCTCCCACTGGGTTAGCTCCCCTCCCGTCAAGCCCTGACCCTGCGGCCACCACTGGGGTCTCTTCCCTGCTGCTATGCTCCATCTCTCTGCCACCCATGCCGGGTGCCCAGGACCTCTGAGAAACATGGCCCAGCCAGCTCCCATCGGGGCCCACCTGTGAATGCCCCGTCCTTCAAGGCACCCTCCCCTCCGCTGTCCCTGGGATGCCCTCCCGCCCTGACTTCCTTCTTACCAAGTGAAACAGCTGAGACTTCTGTCTGTTCCTCCCTCCTTCCTTCGGGCAATGGATGGGCACAGGACAGGCACAGGACGGGCACAGGACGGCACACTGGCTGCCGTCAGCACAGCCGCCGTGTCTGGGCTCCGCTTCCATCCAGGCCCCCGGTAACCCCTCCTCTCTGTATTGTCAGCTTCTTCCTTCACGGTTGCCTCCCTTCCACCTATAAATATGCCCGTGTTGTGCGCCCCGTACAGCCCAAGGGGTAGCAAGCCTGTCGTGGGCTCCACGTAGCGCTGGGGCACTGCCTTATCTCCTGTCGCTCCTTTCCAGTTATTCGCTACGTGTGAAGTGCTAGAGCAGATGCCAGATGCCAGTTATCACCACTGTCATCACTGTTATTTTATGGCAAATTTTCTTAAAAGTTTCTCTGATTTCACTGCCTCCACCCACCCCCACCCCTTTCCAATAGTCCCTTGGGTCACAGAAGCCACAGAAGCTTTGACTGTCACACCCTGAAAGTATGCTGACCCTTCCTCTGCAGACCCCACCCAGGAACTTTTGAGGCTCCTTTTCTCCTTGACCTTTAACCCTGGGCTTCTTTCGGGCTCAATCCTCTGGTCCCTCCCCTTTGCTGTCCTCCCCCTCCCTCGGGTGGGGGGCCTCCTGGCTGTGAATGCACTTGTACCCTGACTGCCAGCCAAGGCATCTCCCTGGCTCTGGTCCCTCCTTTGAACTTCCAAGTGTCTCCTCGGCATCTCTTCCCGGGCACCCAGGGGCGTCTGAAGCTCACCACTCCCAAATCGGAGCTCCCGAATTTTCCACCAGATCTGTTCTTCTTCCAGCTTTTCTTCAACTTCAGTAAATTCCCCCCCACTTCCCTCCCCAAATGTTTGGGGAGTGGGAGGCATTTTTAATTCCTCTCTTTTTCTTTGCCCTCCCCCGGCCACGGCCATCACCCCGCTCTGAGGCCCTGTCTGCTCTCCTGGATTCAGGCGGAGCCTTGCAACCCATCTCTTGCCTCTGGCCTGGCTTCGCCACCCCCTCCCTCGGCACCACGACAGCCCTTTGTCCGCCTTGTCCATAAAGCAGCCAAAGTGACCCTCTTACAAGTCAGACCATGTGTCTGATCAGTCCTCTGTGCAAACTCCCCAGTGGCCACCAGCTCACTTCGTCAAGGCCCAAGTCCTCATTATGATGCTCAGGGTCCTGTGACCCCATCTTACTCCTTCTGGTCTCCCCCTTTCTCCCTCCACTTAAGCCACACTGTACCCCGAATGTGCCAGCACACCCCTGTTTTGCTCTGTGCTCTTCTGTTCCTTCTGACTGCAGTGCTGTTCCTTCAGGTGCCTGTGAGCCGGCCTCCCTGACTTGGACTTAGGTTTGCACTCACATGGTCACATGGTCCCCTCTCAGTGTCCCTTGTCTGGTCACCAGGATGAGCGTTCCAGCCCCGCCCGACTTCCCAACACTGTACATGCACTTCTTTTTCTCTGCTTTATATATTTTTTCTCACTAACACTTAATAACTAACCTTGTATGTTTCATTATTTATCTTGTGTATTGTTGGGCTCTCCACCTTCTCACTGGGATAGAAATGTCCTGGGGAAGGTTCTATGCTAGAAACAGGAACAGACGATTGGCCTGTACCTGCCTCTCGGTACGTATTTGTAGAATGAGCTGTGCTGTTGGCCCTCAGCTGAGCCAGGGGGTGGGAGCAGGCTGTTGGCGCTCAGTGCTGGGCTGGGCACCCTTGGGTGCTGTGCTGGGAGAGGCCGGAAGAGATGTGGAGGACACCCCGACACCTGCCACACGGCCCTTCTCCGCCACGCCCTGTGTTTTTACGCGGAGCCCATGATGCCACCCGTCGTGTGTGCTGTCTCCCTAGCCCCTTGCTGGCCGCCATGTCTGCCCCTTGATGACTCTCAGATGTCTCCCTTCCCCTCGTTCTCACTGCCATCGCTTTGCATTGGTGCCCCACATCTCATTTACAACAAATGGCTTATTTCAGAATGTGAACATTGTAAAGGAAAACAAAGCAATATGGTAAATGCGAAGGAAAAGTTACCATCACCCACAGTCCTAAACGTAACCTAAATTACCACTGAGAGGTCTGCCCCCCAGATTCTACTCCTCGCTCATCTTAACGAGACTGTGACTGGTTTGGGCCGAGGCCCCGTCCAGGAGCTGGTGAGTCTGCACTCTGCACAGGCCTCGCTGGGCTCCAGGTGGGCATGTGCATCGCAGGGCTGGGCAGTGTTGGGGGTCACTGGAACTGAGCACAGCCTCGTCCCTTAATGTCAGGAGGCCCTGGAGCTCAGTGGGAAGCGTGGAGCCCTGCCCAGTGGGACCCTGGCCGCGAGATGTGTTGGGCCTGGGGGCGGGTGCGGGTGGGAATGGAGACCACACCACGGAGAGGAATAGAGTGGCCCCGAGAGCCACCACAAGTGAGTTTGAAGGCTGGTGGGGCAAGTGTGAGGGTGGAGTGGGGTTTTCAGGTCTAGCCTGAGGGCACACCAGAACCTTCTCTGACCCAGTTTTCCCCTTCCTTGAGGGAAAAGGCAAAACAGAGAAAAAGTGTTGGTAGGATCTCTCACCCCAACGTCCTCTCCCAGAGGAGTTCCACTTCCGAGGGGGGGGTCAAACAACACATGTATTTCCTTAACGAATAGAAAGAAGGGTGAGAACCATGGTCACCAGCAGCTACAGACGGAGTCACCTGCTGGGAGCAACAGAAAGTGTAGGGATCCTGCTATTCTGGCCACGGCCGGGGCTGGCCGGGAAGACGGCGCAAAGGGAGAGCCCAGTGCAAGATGGCTTCCAGTCTCAGGGGCCGTCCCGCTCTGCACACGGTGCCCCAGGTGGACAAACGGCCCAGCGGACCCAGTGACAAACAGCCAACGTGACCGTGTCTAACAGATACACAACACACATAGATCCCTCCCTCTCCAAAGAATCATACTCAATATTCTGCTGTACAAATGAACCTTTCCCATTTAAAAATAGGTCAAGATTATTTTCTGGTCAATAAACATATATAGGACTTAATTTGAATTAAAAAGAGAAGGTGATCATGTGATCTGTGTGATTTGGTACCTCGAGGTCCTTCCTTGCCCTCAGGTTTTATGACCCATTATGCCAGCTACATGCTGGCAGTGTAAAGCACTCCATGAAATCATCACCTTATTGAGCCATCAAATATGTCAAAGGAAATTTAGGATGAGTGGCAGGAAAATCTTATGGGAACATAAAATTATTTCCCAAGGAAGTTGTTAAAAATCCATTATATGAGCCATTTATAAACATGCTATTTATCAACATCTTATGAAAAGATATAACACAACACATCGCCAACAAAATTCCTATATTAGCAAGATGGACCAGATGACTTAATGAGACTTTTTTCGTGTCTACTGATGATTTAAATTATAGCATTGTGATTTTTTATAGCTTAAAGAATGTTATTTTCTTGCACTATGAAATATAACACCAAAATGAAACAATTGCTTTTAGGAATGAACCTGGAAAGGTATTTTAGTTGTCTTCTGTAGCTTTCAGTTGGTAAATCCGTGCAAGATAAAATATCTGTGTAGTTTCAAATGAATATAATTTTTTAAAAGTCAGATTCGTTATGTGAATATGTCCTTAGAAGACATAAAATTGATTTATTAGTGATTAAGATGATGTGTTAATATTAACATGGTTATTAGTACATATTAATTAAAATTACCCAAGGGCAGGTCTTGCCAGGGAGGAAAGACATGGTGGGGAGGGGCTCTGGGTGCGGAACATCGCGGGAAAGGGTGAGGCAGGGGCGCATGAGGTTCAAGGGGCAGGTGCAGCCTGAGATGGTGAGGGGAAGGACACTTCACGGGCAAAAGACTGGCAACAGCACTACCCAATGACCCGTTGCGCTAGATCAAATGGCATCACTGAAGACAGTTGGGAGAGATCTTTTAAAATTGAACACGGAGATCCCACCATGGAGGAGAAATTAGCTGGGAAAAATACTCATTAATAAGAGCTACCTTAACACATGCTTGAATGATACCCCTTTTGGTGCTTAAGGCATAAATAGTCCCATGCGCTTCTGGACATCAAAGTCTGGGAAAAACGGTGCCCAGAGCCAGCAAGATATCAACTACCAAGTTCCTAATTTACAGAACAACCTTAAAAGAGCAGGGAAAATTCTGTAGCGGCGTTTGAAGTGACCACCATAAAGTTCTTCAAGCTATGGAAAATACTGGATCAAATATTTACAGTCCTGAAGGCCTCACATGCAATGGAAAATAACCTCCAAATTAAGAACATCTGGGAGAAAAATCTCAGAGCCAAGTAATGAAAACAGCAATAAAAATGCAGAGGACATTTGTGAAAAAGGCTAATGAAGAAGGGAAGCTTTTTCTTTTCTTTTCTTTTCTTTTTTTAAAGTAATGAGGTTACCTTCCTGTGGTGAGCTGGAGGGAAATGATTTGATTCTGTCTGACTGAGTTTACAACCTGCCAAACGAAAATATTGCTACCTCCCATTTCATGAAATGAAATAATTACTGATGTATAGAACTTATAAGATGTCCTTAGATTTCAAAACACTCGAGAGTTAAAACACACACACATAACACGCGCGCACGTGCACACACACACACGCACACACACACACACTTGATGGTGATCAATCATCAGAAGAGCGTTTTTCTGGACTCTAGGAAAACAAGAAAGTGAGGCTGAATTTAGAGAAGGGAAAAATGGTGGCTTCAGTTGCAGTCCAACCCTGGCCCCATGTGTTACTAATTGTTGATTTAGGCAAGGTATCGAGACCTCTTCCGGCCTCNTGAGAGTTAAAACACACACACATACACGCGCGCACGTGTGCACACACACACACACACACACACACACTTGATGGTGATCAATCATCAGAAGAGCGTTTTTCTGGACTCTAGGAAAACAAGAAAGTGAGGCTGAATTTAGAGAAGGGAAAAATGGTGGCTTCAGTTGCAGTCCAACCCTGGCCCCATGTGTTACTAATTGTTGATTTAGGCAAGGTATCGAGACCTCTTCCGGCCTCAGTTTGCACATCTTTAAATGGGGCTCTCACAAATGTTAACTGAGGTAATGCAGACAAAACACAGAGCCTTGCACCTGACCCAGACACCTGATACTTGGGCTAATCATCACTGTTTCTATTACATGTTGATTTAAGAAAGTAAGATGTCAAGAGGAATCTAGGAATCCACCACACAAGTGTCCAGTGAAAACCATTTATAAATTCTCGAGGGTTTACGTTATCTTAGAAGCATTTTGGATGATGAGCCCCATAAAATAACGGGGTAAAATATTTTGTTCCCTTAAATGACAACAGTTGCATGCTTACACAGGAGGGGCCCTGGGACACATCCAGAGGGTCTCATGGCAAATGTATTGTGGAGGAAAACATTGGCAAAGACCCAATCGGAATGAACAAGGCTTCTCCTCTCCCAATTCCCCTCCACTCTGATGTTTATAATAGGACGTCACACACGGGTAGACTCTCACAATGGCCACCTACATTAATACAAATGGTTTTGAAGTCCTGAATGTTCTTGGGTGGATATTATTTATCCCTTGCATAGTATATCCATTTAGTATTCCCACCCCATAGCCTCCCGTTTGTTAGGCACTGAGAAAACTTTGAAGTTAGGAAAGTTACAGACTTCAAAACATCGCTGTTGGTTGACAGTATAGGAATCCAGTCGGGAACCAGACAGGGACGGAAGAATCTCATGATATTCAAATCATAATTATGGCCCATTGGATGCCTGCCTGCTGTTTAGGGACTGAATAGCAAATTGCAAAGAATTCCTAATCTTAGGCATGGTCTCACTGCCCATTAGGGTACCCTGAGCCGTTAACAATAGCAGTGAAAGCCCATAGGAAAAAGAAATATTCAAACCTGGTGCTGGTTAAACAAAGTGGCTTAGTTACTGGTATTGCAAATGTCACCAGTGGCTAAAAAAATTATTCCTTTTTTCTTTATATATATATAAATAAATATTTATAAATAATATAATACATATAAATAAAATTTATAAATATATATGCTGTATGTATGTTATCTACATACATATGTATCTGATTCCTCTCAAAACTAGTAAAGCAGGGGGGCCTGGGTGGCTCAGTCAGTTGACCATCCAACTCTTGGTTTTGGCTCAGGTCATGATCTCACAGTTCATGAGTTTGAGCCCTGTGTCAGGCTCTGCGCTGGTATTGTGGCACCTGCTTGGGATTCTCTCTCTCCCTCTCTCTCTGCCCTTCCCTTGTTGGTTCTCTCTCTCTCTCTCAAAATAAATAAATAAACTTAAATAAAACCTCTAAAGCATTGAATAGGATAACCACATCAGAGCGTGCCTGTTCAAGTGCCTGACACAAAGCTAATGATTAACAAAAGTTCTTTTTTTTCCCTTCCTCTCTTCCAGGAAAACCAAACGAGGGTCCCAATAGCATTCTTATGCCTCTGATGTTTACACTGTTGGGATTGCTCTCTAGGTTATATTGACAGTAAACGGGTTCCCATTTTCTTTCTACACTGTTGGTAACATGGGGGAAGATGGAAGTTGGCCCTGGGTGCAGGCAGTCATGGACTTGTGACCAAACCCTAGAGGAAGAGGAAGACCCATGGCCAAGGTCCCTGAGTTATCAGTGGTAGTCTTTCCCTTCTGGAATTCCTTTGATTCTGAGTTCTGGGTCCCAGAATGGCTGGTCACAATCTAGAACAGAGATGGGACAGTAAATCAATTGCACCTCATGGGCCTGGGGAGGTAAGCCTGTGTTGTGAAGGATTGCAAAGCTCAGTGGGAAAGAGAGCTATGATTAATTAGTGATGTCTGCCACTGGGTAATCAATTGATGATGTCTCCCACTGGCTCAGAATAAAGGAGGAGAGCACACAATGGCTTGTTAGAATTCCCATCCATAGTGCAAGACTCAGCTCAAATGCTATCTTCACTAATATTTCCCAAGGTTTAGAATTAAAGCAATATATGAACTCAAAGATAATGGGGTTGTCCCCATCATTCTTTGTGTATTTTTAGGCAATTGATTTCTTATACTGACAAATATTATAATTGTTTCTTTCCATTGCTGCTATGTTATAAGGCAAAGACTTCTTCTAAATCATCTTTATGCAGCCATGATCCTCTCCTCCTTCTCTCCCACTCCCAAGTCCTAATGCATGCACTCAGGCTTTCTTCTGGTGACTCATGCAAAGAATGTTCATTGGCCATCCAACTTGCCCAGGCCTTGTGCTAATGACCCAAAGCAATAAGACACAGTGGAAGGTGGGGCTCATGGCTTTAGGTAAGGTAGGCAGGTGCTTGGGCACTCTGCCTATGTATCTGCCTGCTGGACTCATTGCATTCTTACTGCAAGCATCACAAGGCTTGGCCGACGGTGACCCGGGAAAGGATTGTGACTGAGGCTGAGATAGCATTGGGGGCTGGTGAGAGGGGCCAGCAGCGGGTGTGCACAAGGTCTTCAGTGTAGCCTCATCAGAAAGGTACCTGAGAGCCAGAACCAGAGCCAGAGGACAGCAGGGAGTGGAGGCCGGAGCTGGAATGCAGGGAGCCCACGGAGTCCCAGTGGCCAGGTTCTTTCTAACAGACATGGTGTACTTTCTCAACGCAGTGCTTTCCAGAGACAGCTTTAAAGCTGGTGGCTCTTACCAGGTAGACAGCTGCTGCAGGTGCCCAACTGCTCAAAAGGCAGCCACAGAATGGAAAATCTGTGAGTAAGGGGGAAGGAGGAGAAGAAGCTATCAGGACACTAAATGGGGTGACTGTCCTATGGCTCCATGCTGTTTTGTTATAGCAGGACACCATTTTCCTGGCCAACCGGGCCAGGGAGGCCCCAGAGCCAGCTCTCCCTTCTTTGTTCACACAGATAACTTTTTGGCGATCTATTTCATCCTCCTTGGCATATAGCGTAAGATGTGCTTTCTCCCCTCTGTGTTCCTATTATCCCATCAGATCTCCCTGTCCCCGGAAATCTCTTGTTCATTACAGAAAACCCTAGCCTGGCCATGGAAAGTACTGGAAAGCACCACAATGAGAAGACCCCTTGAAGACCCGTCACTCTGTTTTCCTAAAGCTGCTCCCCCTTCTGTCTCTGTCTTCTGTGTCTGTCAACAGTTCGTTAAACCAAACATCACAGCTCAGGAATCAAATGTGTTTGCAGGGAGACTAATAGTTTGTTTGTCTTGCATGGCACTCCTGGGGGCTGTTGGGATGAGGTGGTGGGTCAGGCCATTTGACAGTCATTTACTCACATTTAATCGGGTAACTCAAGGGTAAGTTTTGTCTTTCACCTTGTGGTTGGCTTGCCATTCCGTAGGTAAATCCTGGTCAGTTCTTTCAGAAGAGTCATTGAAGACAATACTAAATCAAACCAATGGCTCATATGCAGGAAACCAAAGCCAATCTTTGTGATATTCAGGGAATATAAGGTCTGGCAGACTGTTTTAGAGCTGAGTGTGTTATCATGGGAAATCACTCAGCTCCTCGGAGGCGAACTGAACAGAAGCGAGGCATTATTAGCATACTCAGATAATTGCATCATTATAAAGCAATACTGTGACTAATTTGCAAACTTGTGCAGGAAAGGTGCTTAGATGTGATTCTCAAATTACCAGCTTTGCAGTACAACCTTCTCCATTTGCATGTGGGTCGGCTTCAGAGCCCCCCAGATTCACTTTGTGGCTTCTGGGAACAAGTCTTCCTGACACAAATTGGTGATGTCTTGTAATGCCGCTAGCTGCCAGATACTCTGATTCCACAGTATTGTTATTTCTGATCTCAAATATTCCCTTTTGGTTAGGGGCGAAACCAGCCAGGCTGTTAAGAAGTGGGAATTTAATTAAAGGTAGCCATGTGCCCAGGACGGCGTTTCAGACCACAGACCCCTTTACACTGGAGAGACTCACAGTCGCCTGGAGCATGCTCCTGCGTCTTCAGATCAGCCTCTGGCTCGAGGTGTCCCTAGAAGCACTACTCAGACTTTTCCCCAAGTTGTAGATGATTAATCAAGGCTCCCAGGATCACAATGATCCATTGTCCCTGAAGGCATTCCTTCTGCCGCATCTGACCCTTTCCTCTTGGGGTGAGTGTGCATTTTCCCAATCTCCTAATGGACAAAAACTCAAGAACAATGACCCTGCATGTAGCTTACATTTGCACGAAGGAACAGAAGGGTATTGTTGCTGGAGGTAGGGGAAAAGGGCATAAATCAACTTAGTCTTTATATTCTCACGAAAAACATATACATATTTTGGAGAGGACAATATTCCACTTGGTGTTTTAGTTTTAAAAGGCTATATTGCACCAGATCCCACCAGGAAAATAGTAAAGGAATTAGACTAAAGGCTCAAGGACAATCCCACCACTCTGACAAATTTGATTATTCTCATTTTCTGTTTCCCCCTCTCCCTTATCCACACAAAGTGTGTTACCCAGTTGTCATTAAATCTCCCTGTGCTTTAAGAAGCATTACATTGTGATGGAGATATCTCTTTTAGATAGTTATGTACCATTATTAAAGATTCAAAATATCATTAATTTCCTTCAAGCTCTATTATGTTTATCATCGATCAGTGTGTCAGCACATTAATCACTTCTGCAGTTGCCTCAGGACTGTTGCTTAACTACCTACTTTTAATAGAAATCTGACCACTATGGCCTTTCTTTGCATCAACAAAGACATACCATTTCATGAGCTACTGATGCCTTGAAACAAGTGAAGCCTTTTAATGGTGCCCTACATGGTTGGGATTTTTTTTTCTTTGAGATAATGAAAATCAAAGGCCAGAGGAGTTCGTGGAAACAGGGAGAAAAGTCTCTATTCTCCCACAGCCCCTGAGTGCAGATCAGTTGTGGACACAGAAGTGACAGTAGTTCTGACAAAGGAAAGCTTCTCTGTGTCCCCGTGTCCCTGTGGTTGGCTGACTGCTGGCCAGGCAACCAAGATGAGAAAATCAGCTGAGACTACAATGAGGGTGGAGGCTTGGGTGCTGGCTTTTTCTTAGTTTTTGTTTTTGTTTTTGAGAGAGAGAGAGAGAAGGGGAGATGCAGAGAGAAAGGAAGAGAGAGAATCCCAAGCAGGCTCCATGCTGTCAGTGAAGAGACCCCCATGGGGCTCAAACTCATGAACCATGAGACCATGACCTGAGCTGAAATGAAGAGCCAGACGCTTAACCGACAGAGCCACTGGGTGTCCTGGTGCTGCCTTTGACTGAGTGCACCATGCTAGCAATGTAAGGAAGCTTGGCAATGTGGGCTCTGGAATCAGAGACTCCGGGCTGGATTCAGCCTTCACACTTACTCAATATGTGATGTTGGGTAAGTTGTGTGACCTTCCTGATTCTCGTTTCTTCATATTCAAATCAAATTATTTCAGTTATTCATTCCATAAATGTTTATTGAACACAGCGCTTGATCCTGGGAATGTAATGGAGTTTGCATGCCTGGAGTGAGATGGAATTGGATACATGGACACTTATCTAATTATCATTCTGTAAAACCATAAGTGCGTTCAGTAGGCTGGTGCAGCGCACCACGTTAGGAGAGCCTATATGAGGAAATGTGAACTTGTTAGGCCTGTTGGAGAATGAGTTAAGTAGCTGGGGACTGAAGGAAACAACATTTTCAGCAGAGGGGGTAGAAAAGGCAGAGTCCCCATACTAAAAGGAAGCACGGTGACCCCAGGAAGTAGGGCATGAGACAATAAGCTATGGGTACTGAATGTCACGCTGACTCCCGTGTGGAGATGCTACCCCAGGTGACCTAGAGCAGATGCAGAATGATCAAGAAGTCTCCAGGGAACTCACCTGACTTGTTCTCTGTTAGGGTCTGATGGATGGCTTAGCACTTGGGATAGACTAAGTGCTGTATAAACAATTGCTTCAGTGAATGAATAGTTGGAGATAGTTGTAGAAATGGGGAAACACAGACTGCAGAAATATTTAGATCAGATGGACGGTCATTGCTGCCTGTCCTAGGGTGGGTCATCATCTAGACAGCTCCATTGTCTAGGGCTGGTTCCGCTGGCTATTGGAAATCTAGGGTGGCCTCAGATGGGACACCTGAAGCCTATTGACTCTGTCCATGGTTCCTTACTTTCCAGAAGCCTGGACAGGCCCATTCTTACCTGACCACAGATGGACACAGGAGAGCAAGCCCTATCATGCAGGCACATTCCAGCCTCTGCTTACATCACACTTGCCTTATCCCTCTGGCCAAGCTGAGCCTGAGGTCAGACTGGAAGATCACTGAAGAGTCACATGTGGTTACAGGAGGAAGATGTGAAGAATGAGAGCCATGGTGACTATCAAACTACAAGCTAACCAATTCCTTATTCTTTCTCATCTTCTCTTACAACAATACATTGGTTAAGAAGTTTATTTTTCTCTCTTATTTCCCTTGTGGGCTTCCATTTCTGGCCCGTCCATTTTCCCCCTGCTATAACCTAACCAATTTAAAATTCATACCCAGTCATGAAAATCTTCTAGAAGTGTCATGCTATTTATAATCCAAATCCCACCCCATGTTGTATTTAACCTTGAATATTCTGTGAGTCCATTCTCTGAGGCCATCAGTGATCTCTCTCTCTCTCACAATGTAGTGTCATAGTTTCTGTGGGTTGTAAAGCCCACATTGGGTACTATGTGCTTATTAATTATGAATATATTCTATCTTGGAAGTTTTATCCTTTGTCAATGTCTTTGAAACATAAGCATCATTGTTTCGAAAATATCCAATTTAAGCCATTTAATCTTCCTTGAAAACATTCTCCCTTGTTGACTAGGTCTCAGAAAACTCACACAAGCCACATAATCACAATTTAACAACAACTACAACAACATCTGAAAACTATGTAGTGCTTACTGTATACCAGGCACTGTTTTAAGTGCTGATTTCATATGAAAACTTGAAGTTTCCACCCAGACTCTCCCCCGATGTGAATATGCCAGAATATGATGGGAACATCTCAAGAGGGTCTCCAGATACACAGCTATATCACAAACAAATATTATATACTTGGTAAGAAACATTCCATAGAGAATGAGCCTTTTTTTTACTTAAACATGTTCAAACCCCTCTGTTTGGTTTATAATACCAAAGTGTTCACTCTATAAAAGGTACATTCCTTTATTTAAAAAAAAAAACACATTTATAATAAAGAGTTCTATTTTGTACGAGCAAGAGCATGCCCTCAGGTGGAGGGAGACGTGGGGTTGGTGAACCCAGCCTCTGGGCCACCAGGGACCATCTCATCTGACTGAGGAAGATGAAGGAGTACGTGATAAAGTCCGAGATTGCTAAGGATTTCACAGTGCTCCCTCTCCACTTTTAACTGTGCTATAAAAATTCATTTCCCGACTGGAACTTGGCTCCAAAGGCTTAAGTTTGAAAGGCTGCTGTCACACTGAGCCATACTTCTCCCCAAGTGGAAAATAACATTCTATTTGATGCTGAGTAGGTCTATGAGCAAGAGTGAGAGACTAAGAAGAAAGAAAACTCTTTTAAGCAAATGAAAGTAAGAGTTGGTTTTTTATTTGGAATTCCTGGAGCACTCTTTTGATGTTTAAAAATTGCCTGCCAGGATCTCATGGTTTATGTGCAGGTAATGGACATCTTCATTCTGGTGGTGACATTTAAGAGCGTACAGTCCTGACAGGCAGAATCTTAATAGAAGCACAGTATGGAAATATGAATTATTTTATAATGTATGTGGAATCCACTATTTTCTTCCTGTAAAGCAGTTCTGATAGCTGGCAATTTCCTCTCAGTCTGAGCACTCACTGCTCTTCCACATAACACACACACACACACACACACACACACACACACGCACGCACGTGCATGAGCACATACCCCAAGGGCCAAAGCTATGTGGAATGTTAAGTTCCCACTCTACTCCAGTGGGTCATGGGTGTGGGTCTGTGTTCATGCAATGGGTTCACATTACAGTAGAGCATATGGCTGCCCCAGGCTTCTACGTAGCCTCTTAATTGTTATGCCTAATGACCATGCAATATTCCATCAAAGTAGGAGACCAACATTTACTTATCTATTCTCTGTTACACCACACATAAGTTGCTCCGATTATTCATTCTAACAGATAGTATGTCAAATAACTGACGTTTTTATCTAGCTTCTGTCCCCCATTCAATCATTTCCTTTCATCATTCCTTCCAGATACGTTTCTGTATGTGGGGAGTCCAGGCAAATGATTTAGTCACCACGATACAGTCATCCATGAAAGACACGTGCTAATTCTGATGCCGCCAGCTGTACTGTTTGTATGTGGGTGTGTGCACCCTTCATTTCCATCCAATTTCACCCGCAGCAGATGTGATGATTGAAGCTTTTCTAATCTGGGTCTAAAACGGTTCTCACGTTGGCTCTTCCATTCATTTCTATTTCAGGTGCTGGTTTCTTTCACCTTATTTTGTGTGTAGGTTTTTTGTGCTTGGCTATGACTCATTCTCCTGGAGCATCTTTATGCCCTTCCAAGCATGTGTGAATGTTCTTGAAGGGCGTTATCAGTGTAAATCACACTGGTTGACACACTTCATGTAAACATTCTATCTTACGTATTACTCTCTACAGTTTTCTTTTATGTATAATTTATTGTCACGTTAGCTAACAGACATTGTATACAGTGTGCTCTTGGCTTTGGGGGTAGATTCCCGTGATTCATCACTTATGGGACACTCTCTGTAGTTTAACTTAGTGCTTTTTATTTTCATCGATGTTGTAAATTCTTTTTAAATTTTTATTTTTTTAAGTTTATTCATTTATTTTGAGAGAGTGAGGGAAATCAAGCAAGCAAGGGGCAGAGAGAAAGATAGAATCTCATGTGGGCTCCATACCATCAGTGCAGAGCCCGACGTAGGGCCCATGAACTCATGAACCATGAGATCATGACCTGAGCTGAGATCAAGAGTCAAGCTCTTAATTGGCTGAGCCACCCAAGCATCCCTGTTGTAAAAAAGTTTTTTAATTGAATTGCTCATCAGTTTGCTTCATGTCTTGTTTAATATTGAAAAAATGTATTATTTTTATTTCTTCGAAGGCAGGCTATTTTCTGCTGATTTCTCTCTCTGAATACACTTGTAATAATTAAATAATCTTTATTTGGGGATCACAGTGTAAATTATGGATTACATCAGTTTTTCTTCAAATTGCAGCCACATTATCCCAACGTTATTTCTATTACAATTCATCCTCACCCCTTTGTTTTACAAAGATTGTGAAATCATATACTGGGACTCACCCTGTCTTGTGTATTCTATCCATCCGTCTTTATTACTATTTCTTAACAACTCCCCATGGCTTTTTATTAGTGTTACAGCAGCTAGTGTTCTATTTTCTAAAAAAGCTAAGTTTCGATTCATTTTCTTCCATTTGGAATATTCTCTACAATACTCACACAGGGAAAAGACTCCCGGTTTGTGGAACATGAGCTGATACAGTTGGGGAGCTCTCTGAAGAAAGATAAGACACAATTATAAATATGAAATGTCTGAGCTGCCTGTGAGGGGCCAGGGAGCGTGAGGAGCCCTGACCTCAGCTTGCTGTCTTTTGTGGGGATTCTCACCGACTCACCTGTATCACAGGGCTGAACGGGTGGATCTCACGGTCACCTGTGTCATGGGGTTGGATGGATGGATTTCACGGCGGAGTTACAAAAAGAGAAGCCTGTTTATATTTAACTGGAATCCCATTGTATCTGTAAAATTGAACACAATGTTTCCCACTTAATTTGTCTTCTTTTTCTAACCTCCTCACAAGGCTTTACAATGTCGCTCATCCATTCAGCAACGATTCATTGGGTACCTCTTCAGCAATTCTGCAATTTTGCAAGGTTTTTATGATGGTATCCATTGTAAGTAATTTGATTTATTATGATTTCAAATCCTTGAGTCTTTTATAAATGGTATCTTGAATCTCAAAATGGTTTTATTTGCTAATGACTTTGCTTATTTTTTCATGGCTAATGACTTGGCTTGATTTTTTTTCTTTGTGTATTTTTCTTACAGCTGTCCCTTTCACAGAGGCTTATATATTAACCTTTCCATTTTCAGGTAGTTTGTCTTTTAGATTTTCTTAGGAGTAGAGTCAGGTTGTTTTCACCTAATCATATTTTTAAATTCTCGGTGTGGCTGTTCCCTGCTTAAAACTCCCCCATGGGCCCCTATCACCCTGAATTTAAAAAAAAAAATGTTTTTAATGGTTGCAAAAAAGATAATATAAAGTTTGTCATTATAGCCATTTTTAAGTGTACTCTTTATTAGTGTTAAGTGTGTTCACACAGCTGTGGGAAAGATCTCTAGAACTCTTTCATCTTGTAAAACCCTAACTCCGTCCTCCCTGAACACTAGCTCCCCATTCTCTCAGCATTCCTCAGAAGCAATCATTCTACTTTCTGGCTCCCTGAATCTGACTCCTCCAGTGAATTCACATCGGTGGCATTGTGCAGTATCTGTTCTTCTGTGCCTGGCTTGTTTCACTTAGCATAATGCCCTCAAGAGTTATTCGTGTTGAGGCATGTGACAGCATTTTCTTCCTTTTTAAGGCTGCAGATTATTCCCTTGGCTGGGTAGACCACATGTTTATCCATTCATCTGTTGATGGATGCCTTTGAAGGGATCCCAACTTCCTTCTAAATCCCTGAAAGCTGGTCTTCTCTCTTCCAAGGCCTCACCCTTATTTGCCTCCTCTGGGGCTCCCTCTACACTACCTTCTTCCTGTCCCTGAGAAGATGTCGAATTTGTCCCTGCCTCGGGGCCTTTTCACATGCTTTCCCCTCTGCCACTAATGTTCTTCCTCAAATCTTTCATTTCAAATGTCACCTCCTCACTCACAAAATCGTGAGATCATGACCTGAGCCCAAATGAAGAGTCAGACGCTTAACAGACTGAGCCACCCAGGCACCCCAAAGAAAGAATTCTTGAAATAGTTCTGTTAGGAATTTATGACACACTTCAGCATCTATTTGTGATGTTACACTTAGTTCATTTATGCAAGGACAGCACGAGCCAGGGGCCCTCTAGATGAGAGACCCCCACGCTAAAGTAACGGCAGTCACCCATGTGTCACTGTGTTAAACGACTTTAATTGCTTAGTGTAAGAGGAGTCACCCTGGCATTAAATGACTCTCTAAACTTATTCTGATATTGACTGGAACAATTAAAACCAACGACATCTCTCATTGAAGAATGTGGTTGCATAAAGACTGAACTATTTGGAAATGCTGAACTATGACATTTCATGTGCTCGGCCTCTTGGTTTATGGCCCTGTGCTCAGAGCTGTTCACAACTGGCAGCACAGTTAATGATCTCAGCAATGTCTTTCCCACACGGACGCTGGCAGAACAGGACGTCTGGCCTTAGAAGCCTCACCTTCTATGACAAGGCATTGGGCTGTGCTCAGCATGCAGGGTGCTTGGGGTGTCCTCTCTGAAATCCTGCCCATGCAGGGGCTGCAGGATGCTGTGTGGGAGCGGTGTCTGCTTCTGAAGTCAGTTCAGCCCAGAGTTGGTGTGTAGCCAGCTCTAGGGCCCTGGGGAGAGTGCTCAACATCTTGTGCCGCCATCTTGCTTTCTGTGTCATGAGAATACAAGACTTGGTTCTCAGGGGCATGGAAGGATCAGAATTTAGAGACGGTGCCCAATCCAGAGCAGGTGCTCAAGAGACCAGAGCTATCGTTGGTACCTTTTGAACCTTGTTATCACTCCTTCTGTTTTTACTCAATTAATTACTCAAGTGTGCCCACACCCGTGTCTCTCTGCTTCTATCTCTCTCACTTTTTCTCTCTCTTCCTTTGTGCTGCCAGCCGCACAGATTTTTTTTTTTCATTCTGATACTATCTGTGATCGTTTGGAATCTATACTGAAGCTATTGTTTCAAAACATCAGACTGACCCACGAGGTGAATTTCAGGTTGAGTCCTATAACAAAGAGATTGTTGACTCTGAAATTATCCTGAAACATGCAGAAGAAGGACCATGGAATGTCAAGTAGTTGGACCAAAATGGAAGTTTCATGTTAGTCAATGAAACTAGATTCCGTGGCTCTACAGGCAAACCGAATGTGTACAGAGAAGCCTTGGTTACATTTCAAAGAAAAGACTCAAAATAAGAAAAGCCAGGATAAGTGATGAGAGACCCCAGCAGAGCCCTCTCTGGGCGACAGCTGGGGTGCTCGATGATGGGAATCCACACTTGGTGACAGGCCTGTAGGAGTTCCAGCACAAGACCCGTCGGAGTGAGCTGCAGCTTCAACACCAGACATTTATTTCCTCTCAGTCCTGGGGGCTGAACGTCCAAGACCAAGGGGTCCTCAGGGCTGGTTTTCCCTGAGGTCTCTGTCCTTGGTGTGAAGATGCTTCCTTCTCCTCCCTCCTTCTCCTCTGTGCTTGTCTGTGTTCTAATCTCCTCTTCCTTTAAGGATGTTGTCAGATGGGACGGGGGCCCACAAATGACCGTGTTTCACCTTAATTACCTCTTTAAAGACCCTGCCTCCAAAACAGACTCACATTCTGAACCCCGGGGGGTTAGGACTCTGACATATGAACTTGGGGAGAACATAATTCTTCACGTAACAAACGGGTTCCCTCATCTATTTTGGTCCTCCGTGGCTTGTTTGGTTTCTTTCTTGTTCTCTAAGCTACAGAGTAAAGTGGGCTCTGCCTTCAGGATGTGTCACTGAAAGAAGCCATCACCCAGAAACCAGAGTGGGGTGCTTCAGTGCCTGCCCAACTTTAAACCACCAGCGAGTGAAGGCTGGCATTCCGAAGTCCTTTCCTTTTCCCCAGCAGTAATTTCTCCAGATATTCTGCTATAACCTGGATTTGTTCATTTTTTTTAAGTGGGGTAATTCCAAAATTGAGACGAAATGCTTCTATATTTTGTAGTACCTTATTGTTTATGAACACATTTTATAGTGCTGATGCATAAGGGCACATGTACTCCAATGTCCATAGCAGCACTCTCAACAATAGCCAAAACATGGAAAGAGCCTAAGTGNGGGGGGCAGGGTACATGTGGGGATGAGCACCGGGTGTTATATGGAAACCAACATGACAATAAACTATTTTAAAAAAAAAAGAACTCATTTTAAATATATATGCTTTTCAGGAGCCCGGGTGGCTCAGTTGGTTGAGTGTCCGACTGCTGATTTTGGCTCAAGTCATGATCCCAGTGTCGTGAAATGGAGCCCCATGTCAAGCTCTGCACTGAGCGTGGAGCCTGCTTGAGATTCTCTCTCTCCTTCTTATTCTTTCCCCTGCTTGTGTGCTCACTCTCTTTCCCTCTCCTTCTAAAAACATATTTAAAATACATGTTTCGACACTGACAAATAAGGTAACCTCTGTTATCTCTGTATATGAACTTATTTCAATTTTTTAAATTTAAGCCATGATAATGTAGAGAGAGTTTTTAAAAATATTTCACATAAAGTAAGATTATTTTTAGCAGGTAGTCCAATTTTCTAAGAAAGGTAAGCTAAATGTTGGAAAACAAAATATATGTGTCCTTAAATGACTAAAGATATTATACATGTTTACAATCCACATCCACATTGAAAACCCAGGTCAATATGAAAAGCTGAGCAAAGAAAAACAATATAAAGTCAAGGGTAAAATTGTCTGATGTAGCTACAGACTCCCAGAGGTGGACATTGATTTGGGGGAAATCAGAAAATGCCATCCTCTGATATAGGAGCTGGAAGTGATCAATAAAAATAAATGAGCTACTTAAAGTAAATTAAGAAATACTATGAACATCTTTGTGCCCACAAATGTTATGACTTCACAGGTAGATGAAATAGGCCAATTCCTGGAAAGGCACAATTTACCCAAACTCACATCATCTGAATAGGCCTATTTCTATTGAAGAAATTGAACCATTATTTAACCCTCCAAAAAAAGAGAGTGCCAGGTTTAGATAGATTCACTGGTAAATTCTACCAAGTATTTAGGGAAGGGATTATACCAATCTTCTACAATCTTACTCAGACGACAAAAGCAGAGAGAATATTCTCTAACTCATTTCTCGGAGGCGAGAATTATCTTAGCACCAAAGATGAAGACATCACAATACAAGAAAAGAAAACTAGAGAATAATCTCTCTCATGAACACAGATGCAAAAACCCCCAATGAAATATTAGCAAATCAAATCTAATAGTTTATAAAAGTGATTAAATACCATGACCAGGTGGGAATTGTTGCAGGTGTGCAAGGCTGGCCCAACATTCAAAAATCAGTTAATGGCAGCCACCCTACTAGATCATTTGTCAGTATGCTGTGGAGGCCCGGTGGTGTTTCCAGTGGTGTTGACTGGAGGTTACCCTGTGGCATAACAGGTGTTCAGTTCAGAGTGGCACTGAGTGGCGCCTGGGCTCAGGGATGGTGGTGCATTGTGCCCTTTTTCTAGAGAGTCGAGATGTTTAATAACATTTTAAAGGCTCTGATAGTTTCTACCAAGAAAACAAGCAAATCCTGATGAATTCATTTAACCCCATGTATTGTTCAAGAGGCTTGATGGCAGGGCTCTCTCTCTAGGGCCATATTCATAGCAGCTTAGTGTAAGCCTTCGACATGTATTATCTCATTTAATCCCTTACATTACCCTACAGAATTTGCAACCATCGGGTGCCTGGGTAGCTCAGTCGGTTGAATGTCCGACTCTTGATTTCAGCTCAAGTTGTGATCTCTTTGTTTGTGAGATCAATGAGGCTCTGTGCTGAGAGCATGAAGCCCTCTTGGGACTCTCTCTCCCTCCCTCTCTCTCTCTCTCACTCTCAAAATAAATAAAATAAAGTTTAAAGAAAAAAATTTCTAACCGGTAGTACCCATGCTTTACAAATGATGACACAGAAGCTACCAGAGATGAAAGAAATCAACTCAATCAAGCAATGATAGGAACTGGACCTGAACCTCAGTAGCCTGACACAGAGGCCACACCCTGCGCATTCCCACACAGTGACGGTCAGTTGTGGGCTCTTGGGAGAGATTCCCAGTTCATGTGGGGAACCCATCCATCCATCCCAAGAGCAGGGAGGAATAAATTGGGCTTTCAGAGCTTGACAACAGTATTTCTTAGGGTCATCCAGCCACGCCTCCATCTCTGGGAGGAGGGACTTGCTAATGAGCCAGCAGCAGAAAATTTATTTTCCAAGTAGACTCATCAGCTTTCCACTGAGGAAGAGTCAGTTTTGCTGAGCTGCTGCTGTGAATGCATTTTTCCTCCAACAGGCAAAACAGGGTTCTCGAGGGCAGCACTAGCCATCCCGGGCTGGGTCACTGTTAGGGGTGGCGTCCTGCACGATGTAGGGTGCATAGCATCTCTGGGCTCCACCCACAAGGGCCCAGAAGCACCCTGACCCATGCTGTATCCGCCATAAATGTCTCCAGACACAGCCACATGTCCCCAAGGTCACAGTGGCCCACCACCGGGTGACAGCTCACTGTTACTCAACAGCGGGTCATGTGTATGTCTGGTGAGCACAGATAAGAACCACTCCAGCCTCGTGTGAATAGATAAACTTCGCAGTCCGAAACTGCACGTGAGGCTGAAGCTTAGTGGCTGTCCCCAGGGCACCTGTCCCGCTCGGCAGCCCAGGAGGAAACAGACGGCCTACTAGATCTGGTGGTGGAGGTGAGACTGAGGACATCACCACAGCAACAGCAGGGAGGCTCAGGGATGAGGAACTCTCTGGGCCGGGCAGCAGCTGGGAGCTCCGATCACCCTCACACCTCAAGGAGCAGATGAGGAAGCAGTTTCCTGAACATGGAGTATTGTATGGAAAGGCTGCCTGAGCCACGCCGTGGCCATTAGGACTGGGGGCAGGCCTCCAGCAGCCACTTGATGCGGGGAATCAGGGACACCACCTTATACACACACTGTCCCTCTCCTTCCGGTCTCCTGATGTCCTTCCAAAGGCCAAGTCATCAGGAAGCCCAAAGGCAGAAAGCCCGTGAATGCAATCCCTGCTGGGTTCCTTCTAGATTCGCTTTGCCCAAATTGCTTACAAGCCAGCACATTTATTACATAATTCTTCTTTTCCCAGAACGGAGTGATTATTTGTTATATATTGAATTCTCACATACAATAATCTCAGTTTTGTTTATTCTGGGTGCACGTTTAACATGTATTAAAAACGGGTTACTCCTTATTACAAATCATTTGCTTTTTGGTATGGTTTAATATCCAATGGAGCTAGCAAAGCCAATTTTTCTGGCCAAACTATTGTTTTCCCATGATGCGTCTCAACTGACTAACAGTCAAACGCCCTCTGATTGCCTTGAGCAGAGCGCCTGGCCCTTGCTAGGAATTTAGTACCTTTTAATGCTTGGCAAGATTTGCCCTACCTTGCTTTCCTTTTCGTTGAAAAAAAATTTTTCTTTAAAATTGCCTCTCTGCGTGTTGGCTGGCATGATTTATTTCACCCTGAATGTATACCTCATTAGTCTCCTTTTTTTCAGACCGAATTTCCGACAGTAGCCAAGGCTTCGCTTTGGTCTTCAATGATGCCCCTAAGTCTCGTCTGAGCCACGCGGCTTTATTGCAAACCGATGTTTTGTCCAGGCACAAGCCACTTGCTTGGGGCAAATGGTTTGTGTTTAATGAGGAAGATTTAGACTTTAATATCTGCAAAGAAAAGTAAGATTTTGGTATCTGACATCACTCCTAATCCTTCAGGATGCTGGAAGTGCACAACATCTGGGTACAATAAACAATAATAAGGCCTAATAATGTTTTCAGTGCTCAGCATCGTCTTAATAACCTGTCTGCAGATTTTCCAAATGCCCGACACAAACAATAACAATGAAATTTCAAAACCACAGGCATCATTAGCTGGTATATCCTGAAGATTGCTCTGCTAAACAAACTAGAGACATGCACACGTGGTAGAAAATTCCTGGCCGGGAGAAATATCTATCACAGCATATGGGGAAACGCTTAATGAGTTACATGGAAGCAAAGCGTCCTTCAGATTCCTGAAGTTTCAATTTGTGCTGCATCTTGAAGCAGGCATTGAGGACTGAAAGGCTGTGTTGATTAAGCTCCAAAAGGAGCCTGTGAACGATGCATAAAACTTCAACATTCAGTTTAGCTAACTTTTTTTTTGAACTTTAAATCCATTTGGGTTTTGCACGGCTCTTACATGTGCTATATCACGTTTATAGGAATCCCACCAATGCGGTGGTCAGACAAGACCATAATTTATTGGGGAAATTGACCAAAACAAAAATACGTTTCTGGAAAAGGCACAGAGTGACTTTACCCTTCTCTTCCCCATTGGCTGAGCAATCCTGTGTCCGCAGCTCGGGCGGGAAAAAACAAGCGTTGATAAATTAGGTGTGAGCACGCTTCTGCCACATTAGGATGGAGGGTCTGTTGGCATGCTTTTCCTAATTACCTGTCATTTTCTCTCTCTCCTTGGGAGTGTCAGGAAGCTGTCCGGAAAAATAATTGCTTCACGTGGTGGGTGGGTCAAGACCTTTTGGAAGAAAGAATAAAATATCACATTCGAATATCTGTCTTGTAAACACTCATATTGTGTCCCTTCCCACAACGCCCCGCAAACAAGTGATGTGTGTGAGTTCCCATGCGGTGAGTGTGATGAGGAACACAAAGTGCAAATATGTGTTCTTTTTCTGGAAGACGATGCTAACCGAAAATGTCAATTATATAGGGGGAGGGAAAAGTGCAAAAATCGTGGCCTAATATTTCCGAGAGGATTTATGCAAAGGGCCTGAAATCTCATGAGGGTTTTCCCAGCGATGAGCTGTGTCTTTCCAAACCAAGGCCCCATCCCCACTTTGGACACAGCATCGGGGTTTTCCAAATTACGGGATGTGGGCACATTCCTGAAACAGATCGGAGAACAGGTGCCCAGGCTGAAAGGCGCTGTGCTCAACGGGGTCCAGAGGTTCCCAAGAATCGCAACCCCAGGAGGCTTCCGCACACTTAGAGAAACAGGTGGGAGGGGGCAGCGTCCTGATGACCCCTGCCCCACAGCGCTCCTGACAGAGCTGCTTTCCAGAGAGCTACTTGGGCCAGGAGCCCAGGCTCGACAACCAGGGCGGGAGGAGAGGGACAGGTGGGCAGGGGTCTCAGCAGCCCTGAGGGTTCCCTGTGGGCCTGCCCTCATGCGCAGACACAGCTGGTGACAGTGGGCTCTTTGGGAGAGCCGCGCCCTGGCATCTTGGGGGCACCAACCACTAGCGGGTGCACCTGCTCCCGGGGCTGCCTCCCCGCCTGGGCCTGTGCACCGGTAGCATCAGCACTGGGAAGACATAACTTCTCTCTGTCCCTGCTGTCTGGGGCCACAAGGAAAAAATAAAGCTGTTTGCATTTTGCACTTTAAAAAGAGAACCATATAACTAGACATCTGCTTGTGAAGATTTCCACTTCCAGAAACTTCCAGAAGAAAACAGGCCAACACGCAGACTTCTTGGCATGAAACGGCAGTGTGAGTGGAGCATCAGTCTCTGAGTTTTGATGGGAAGGATATGACACCAGCATCTGGTATCGCCAAGTCCTGTCCCCTCCCGTGGCCACATTGTGACATTCCTGGACCTGGAAGGGCCCTGACGACTTACAGCAAAAGCCGCCACAGGAGATCTCTTAAAAACTGAACGGTGATCAAAATGTGGAAGCAGCAATGGTGAAAATATGGTATGAAACAAGTTGCAGGAAATGTAATTGAGTTAATGAGTAAGTAACCCTCATTAACAAGATCATACAACTTCATACAAAAGTAAAGAGAAAAAACATACCAGAAAGAAATGACCTGTTGTATAAAAATCACACAATGATGATAATTTGCATTTAAAATTCCCAATGATTTCAGCAAAATCTTGGAAGGGAGGTTGGACAGAAGAGAAAAGTTTATTAACACGCTACATGTTAATTCTTTTATTCTATGTGGAGGAGCTAGGAGATGCAGGTTATAAATGTTCATGGAAAAATTATACTATTATAATGATATATTTAGGCATACTGTTGTACTTAGAAACTTATGCATTACTATTGTTAAAGATAAGCAGAAAATTTTTAAAAATAGTAACAAAAGAGAGCAAACATTCCTTATGCAATATGGCAAAAAGTAAGGAAGGAAATGAGTTGGAAACAAGAAGAAACATAAAAAATTGAAATCATAAACAAACAGGACAGACTTAAGGCCAAGCAAACAGTTAATACAGCAAAATAAATGTGTTAAACTATTGTATTAAAGGACAAACTCTCAGACTATATGAAAACAAACACAAACTTGTAACTCCATTCAAACTATGTCTTTAAAACATGATCATCTTAATGGAGAAGGCAGATTTTTGGGAAAAGAAGTTTCCAAAAAGGGAAAGAAAAAGAAAAGAAAACTAGCAGGAAAGTATTGATCTATCCATCTATCCAACCTTTATTCAGTCACCCAACCCTTGTCTCCTGAATGTCCACCAGACGTGAGGTTGGTTATGCCCCACGGGATGGAGAAAGACACTGTGTCAGCTCTTGGGAAAGTGACATTCTGAAAGAGGCACACAGTCATGGCTAAGGTGCTTCTCCCATCTGGTGAAGGAAAAAATAGAGAGCACACTGGTTCTCTGCCCCCCAGGGAAAACATCAGAAGAAGTCAGAGGCATTAGATAATGGCTCATATATGTCTATATATTTCATATGGAAAAAAATCAGATCAGGTAACTAATATGCCCATGCACTTAAAATGGAACCCATTCTGTGCACATTTTGGGCCCCCTTTTTCCCCAGTTCTTAATACTAACTTTTTTTTTTGCCACAGAGGCCACCTCCCAAGGTGGACGCTGGACATCCCACACACCAGAGCCTGAGTCTCCATCACCCCCTTCAGTGGGTGAAGTCTGGAAGCTGGTTGAGGACAAAGGGGCTCTGAGTTACACATGTAAACTTTTCTTACAGCAGAAGAGTATAAAGGGATCAGTGAAAGTAAGGATTCAAGAAATCACCTGCATCGAATGGGGAATTGAATTCTTGCACGCTCCAGAGTGGGGAGGAAGCATGAAATTGCTTTAAACTATTTTTACAACTGGTCAGCCATTGTGCTAGGTCTGAGATTTCCCCTAGTTCATGAAAGGTTTTTAATAATTCTGCATGTTTTTTGGAACCAGTCAGGGTAAGTGTGGTATGATCAAAACTTTTTATATGATCTCCATCTGTCTAAGGGGCTCATGCCTATTCCCGTTGGGGCCTGTCTAGGTTGGGGTCCCCCAGAAGCAAACCCCATGATGAAGATGTGAGTGCAGGTTGTGAGCTTTGGAGGTGATCCTGAAAAACAAAAACAAATGAGTTGAGAAAGGTGTTAGGGAATTGTAGGAAACCAGGTGCCCTAATGAGCAGATCACCCCTCTGGGCATTTGCGCTCATTCCCACTTTGAACTCTGGGAGACCACAGAGAACATGCTTCCAAGTTGTCCCTCCAGAAGGGTGGGAAGCTGGACAACTTACCTCCCCACTCCCTTCCATCGTGGCTAAGGGCTGCTCTGGGCTTGGCTTTCCAGAGTGTTTAGCCAAGCCAGGTTCTGCAGCCACAAAGAGCCTTCCAGCAGAGGGTCACAGGGGCTTGCAGCAAGAAGCCAGGGGCACACCCATGAATGGTGGGTGCCAAGGTGACAATGATGGACTCTAACACTATCTAATAAAAGGTTGTGCCTCCACTCTCCTCTGCTGCTTTTGTGTCTTCATTTCTTTGTTATGTTGGTTCTTTGTGTCTTATTCTGATAAGCCCGTGGTCTCACTCTGTTATACTTCTCTTCCTCCCTCTTTCCTGTCTGCAGATACTTATTGAGCCCCCACCCATTTTAGGCCTTGGCAAGATGGATGACTGGACTTTTGGGTACACAAATCCTTCATGATGCTGTGTACAAGCATAAAATACTGTGGACCCTCAATTGTCTTCTAGCTCAGAAGTTGGAAGAAGGGATCCATCCATGTATCTTCCCATCTTCCCTCCCTCCCTCCATCCATCCATCCACCCATCCATCTGCCCATACATTCATCTGCCTTCCATCCACCTCCCCATTTATTTATTCAAAAAACATTCATTGAGGGCCTGATGTGTGCTGGGCAGTGCCAGGCAGTGGAGGTATAGCAGTGAACAAAACGGGTAGCAATCCTGCCATCAGAAATGCTGCTTCCTCAGGAAGGGGACAAAAAAACCAGGACAGATAGGCAAGTTATACAGTATAACTTCAAAGCCAGTGCTATGGAAACCTTACAGCAGGGGAGAGGGACAGTGAATGTGAAGGGGTGGCTGACGTTTTAACAAGAATGTTTGGGAGCCATTCTTCAGAGAAGGTGACATCCTTCTTACAAGGGGAGAGGAAGCTGGCCATTGAGGTGCCCACAGAGGGCAGAATTCCTGACAGAGGGACAGCAATAGCAAGGTCTGGAGCCGTGCTGCCCTGGCATGTTCTAGAAATAGAAAGGCAGTGCCTCTGGGCCATGGCAAGCCAGAGGGTAAGGAGGAGCTGGATCAAGCAGGCCCCGAGGCCACTGGTTGGGATGAAAATGTCTGAGAGGGACTGGAGCTATGTTGGGTGATCCCATCTGGGTTTTAACAGGATCAGTCCAGCTGTTGTGTTTAGAATAAACAAAAAGGAGTGATATGGGCCCAGGGAGCCTGGATATGAGGAAGTGCAATAGTCTTGAAAGACACCTTCATAGGACAGGGCTGCGGATGATAGGCTGTGCCTGCACAATGCTAGGGGACACCATTGCAGCAAACGTTGTTGGAATAGTGTCATGAGATCCTTCTGCTTTGGCCAGAGTTAGTAGTGGATGGGGTGAAAAGTGCTAGGGTTCTGGATCTATTTGGAAGCTAAAGCCAACAGGACTCGCCAACAAGGGTCCTTTCACATTGGAAATGGAACCATCTTTTATTATTTTCCTCAGAGGGTTCCTCTCCAGAGACCAGGCTTAGGGTAGAGCTTCCATTTCGATTCTCAAGAACCAGCAGAATGGCACCAAGTGAGTGCTCCCCTGGTTTTGTCGTAGGTCATCAATCTCCCTAGAGCCTGGAGAAGACAGAGTGGAAAGTGAGCCCAGATATATCTTTGGAGACAAGGTGCCTATAAATAGAATGTCATATATGGTCGGTGACATTGTAGGAATTTGTTAAGTGTTTTCTGAAGGGAAAAATATTTTGTCTTTGATGGATTTTCTGTTTTACAGACATAATTAATCACAACATCTTAAGAAATCAATTTCTCTAATAGCAAAAATAATCTATGTTTTGCCAACTGGAAACACCACTTTTATTTAAGAAACGCTCTCCCTCGGTTGATTGTACTTCTTGGCGCCAGGAGCGAGAATTCTGTCCATGTGCACAGATTATAATGATTCACTGAGGAAATATGAAGTTCTTAGACCAGCGGAGAGCATTCAAATGCTTTTGCTTTACCAAATGGATTCTCATTCAGAAGTGGATTTGACAAATAAACAGTAAAATGTCCAAGAACAATTGTTTCCCAAACTTCTGAGCAATAAATACATGTTTCTACAGAGTGTTATGCAATGATCTGGAATCCAAGACTTTTTAGAACATGGCAGGTGTTTACTTAGTCCCCTGACCCTGTCCCCACTGTAGGACCCTCCTCCNCTGTGGTTTCCGATTTGAGCAATACTTGTTGGAAAACTCTATTAATCGGAAATCTGCCCTTGTATATTTCCCCATCGGCCCTAGGTCTGCCTTCTGGAATTACAGAGAATTCGTATGGTTCTTTTTTCCGAGAGATGAGGATGGCTATCAAGACACTTGTGACATTTCACTTTTCTCCACCCAGGCTTTCCTGGTGCCTTCGCCTGCCGCTGTGACCCACTCTTAAGATTGTCTTCTTCAAAGAAGCCGTTTTCACGGAGGTACATCAGTCAAAGGTCCCTTGTTCCTATGGAGACTCACCCTGTACTTTCCTCATCCATCCCCGTGTTTCTGGAGGGAGCCACATCCAGCCACGTGCCTAACATGCCTCATTCTTGCCATTAGCTCCAGAAGGGGGAATCACTTTGGGGAAAAAGCTCCACTTCTTTGAGAACAACCAGGGAGCTCACACTTGGCTCACCCCAACTCAGATGCTCAGGCTCTTTTGGAAGAGAAAACCCAGCATCCTGAATCCACCAGGGTCTGGAAGAAATCTCTCAAGAGAGAATGGCTTGATTTTAAAATTTTAACTGCCTCTGTCATTTCCCTGCCAGGCCTAACCTTGTACAAATGTGCTTTTAATTAAGCAAGAACTTTGCTTATCATTCTCCCACTCTGTTCAGTTTCCAGCAACTGCGCCAAATAGTCTCAGTCAACTTCTTCCATTAACATGAGGGCTGCTGGTGCGTGGGGGGCCTTGTCAGGAGCCAGTGGTGCCTGCCTCGTGTGCTTGATCTGGTGGCCCGGCTGCTGGCGAGCGTCTTGGCTGTGGGGTGATGGATGGCTCGCTGCCATGCGTAGAGCCACTGGATCGACCTGGCTGCTGCCACACGTGTCTGTGGCCTGTCTGAGTCCAACCTGGGTGGGT
Organism: Crocuta crocuta; assembly: GCF_008692635.1. Taxonomy (NCBI): domain Eukaryota; kingdom Metazoa; phylum Chordata; class Mammalia; order Carnivora; family Hyaenidae; genus Crocuta; species Crocuta crocuta. The sequence continues at coordinate 3,609,595 of NW_027527429.1, forward strand.
GGATGTGGAGGATACGTCTCTGGGGTGAAGAGCGGTCAACAGAGAAGCCCGCGCTCCTTGCTCCAAAGGACACAGCTGCAGAGTGTTTTGGTTGTGGATGATTGTCGCTGTCCCAGAGTTGGAACTTGGAACAATGTGTATCTTCTCCAAAATTAAAAAGAAAAAAGAAAGAAACACAAATGAGGCGAGGGACAGTGCCCCTTGCACCCGGCCTGCTGTGTGAAGCAAGAGGAAACACCAGAATCACCTAGAAGAAATTGTTCAGATTATCGTGGCAAGTGCTTTCTTGCCAACACCAGGCTGGCTGACATTTCTCCCTTATAATAAAAATTCCAGCACTTTCCAAGGGGCATCTGTTTAAAGACACGATGGTGCGCTAAGCCTCCCTTTGGCAAGATCTGAGGCCTGCTTTCTTCAAGGGTAAAAATGAACTCTAACAGTGGCTGAAAATCCATCCCTTCAAGTTGTTGTGAGCACCCCCCCCCCGCACTCTGACAAACATGTTCTGTGAGCAGGGATCACGGGACAAGGTTCAGACACCAACAGGCCTGAATCTGTCACAATGTGAAGCTCTCACGCAGGTGTTTGCACGTACTGGTCGATGACACTGGTCTCCTGTGCATTAGGGGGGCTGGCGTTCTAGATCGGCTGCCTGGGTCTGTGGGCTCAACTGCTTGCTTGGGTCCCAAACCGTCTCTTTTGTCTGGAATTTCAGGAAAAACTATGGCCTCCTTGTGTCCATGGGCTCAGCCCACGGGTTTAAGTTAGCTTCTGCAGTTTCAGGAGTGGATATCTCTCCACAGATCACCCCAAACAGAAATGTGAGTACCTAACGGCAGAAGGTTGACTCCTTTTTGTCATGCTGGGATGAACGCTTTGGCGTACCACAGGGACCCGGGCTATGGAACGTCAGCTCAGCCAAACCCATTACACGTCAGACTCGCGGACAAGGGCACTCACGGCCCCACAGCGAGTGGATGTCTAAGCTGCACTCAGGTTCCTGGGACTGACGCCCCCCCTCCCCCTACTGAGGCCTCCCAGGATACTACAGACCCTTTAAGAATGGGGAGGCTCTGACCTGGGCAGGAGGAGAGGAATGCCCTTCCTGGGCATGGGGTAGGGTGAGGGGAGGGGAGGCGAAGGCTCAGGAACTGCCGCTGTTTGGTGTCCCTCTGTTCTGGGGTCCATGTGGTGGGGAGAGCAATCCCTGACTGCTGTAGGTGACTTGCTGGTCTCTCCATGCTCCCTGAGTCCCCAGTGCTGATGTGGTGCCTGGGCCTTTTCCCTGTCTGCCCAAGCACCCCTCTGCAGCTCTGAGGAGTCTCCCTCCAGGGGCCCCAACGACCTGTTTGAGAGGACATGGTTTTCCAGACCAAAATACCATCAGAGCCCCATCACCCAGTGGTGATCTCAGACGTTACCCCCTAATGGAGGCATGGCGGCCATGGGAACTGGAGCTCCAGGCTCTGATCTTTCAGAAGAATTCTTCAGACTACACGTGAGGTCATCTCCACAGGGCAGGCGACTACCGCCCGCTTCCTTCCGGATCTCAGCTCCAGAACAAAGAAATCAGAAGAGGGTTGCCTGGCTTTGGTCGCCTCATCTGTAAATGTGGGAGTCCCTTCTCCAGCTGCCCCCACTGCAGGGTGTGGACTGGTGAGTGTTCAAAGAGGGTGCATCAGTTCAGGGGCCAGTCGCCCAGTTCAACTCCACCAAGCGGGAGCCTCTCCACCAGGAGTGCCCGCCACATGTCTCCATACGTTCCCGGAGGCATCGCGAATGGAAACTGGCAAGCACCTAGGGTGTCCCCCACCATTCCCCATGGTATAATTGGGCTCTGCTGATCTGGTGCCCTGACCAAGCTACCAACGAATAGAGATTTGCAAATCAATGAACAGTTTGGTTGGGTGGCTACTAAACATTTGCTGTAGAAGGAAAGTGAAGTAAGGGGTAGTTCATTCATATCAAGTTGATTCCATTGCTGTAGAAGAAGGATCAAAGGGGCAGGTCGACACCATCTGTCGGTTATTGGTTTTCTTCAAAGAAATCCTCCCTTTTGTGACCACTGGAGTCATCTCATATGAAATATATGGAACACAGCCTTGTGTGCATCAGAGGGAGGCAAACCATAAGAGACTCTTAAATACAAAGAACAAACTGAGGGCTGCTGGAGGGGAGGTGGGTGAGAGGGTGGGTTAAATTGGTGATGGGGAGGGGTGTCTGGGTTGTCCAGTCAGTTAAGCCTCTGACTCTTGGTTTCAGCTCAGGTCATTGATCCCATGGTTCGTGAGTTTGAGCCCCACATCGGGCTCTGCCCTGGCAGTGTGGAGCCTGCTTGGGATTCTCTCTCTCCCTCTGTCTCTCTCTCCCTCTCTGTTCCTCTCCCACTTGCACTGTTTCTGGGTCTCTCAAAATGAATAAATAAACTTTAAAAAAGAAAAAAAAGAAAAGAGAAATGGGGGATGGGCATTAAGGAGGGCACTTGGGATGAGCACTGGGTGTCATATGTAAGACGTGAATCACTGGATTCTTTCTACTCTTGAAGCCAAGACTACACTGTATATTAACTCACCTGAATTTAATACATACATACATACATACATACATACATACATAAAATGGTATATTTTCAGATTTTGAAAGAGCTTTTCCACAGGAAAGACTGAGAAAGAAGAGGGAGAAAGAGAAAGAAGATGCCAGGGCCAGACAGACGGTTCCCAGCGAGGGAATGCAGCTAGGCTCCTGGATGAGGATGGTGACAACAGACCAGGTCAACATTTAGTGCCCCAAGGGACCTAAAGCACAGTGCTGGTTACAGCACAAGATACCAGCTGGAAAGGGAAACGCCGGATGGCCTGTCATCTGGGTATCGTCCCGGGGGAGGGTCTGAACAGTTTCTCAATAAATCACCCACCCAACTATAGAATTACAGCTTTTTTTTTTTTTTAATGTTTTATTTATTTCTAGCAGAGAGAGAGAGAGACAGCGTGGGCAGGGGAAGGTCAGAGAGAGAGGGAGTCACAGACTCTGAAACAGGCTCCAGGCTCTGAGCTGGCAGTCAGCACAGAGCCTGACGCGGGGGCTGAACCCACGAACCGCGCGGTCATGACCTAAGCGAAAGTCAGACGCTTAACCGACTAAGCCACCCAGGCGCCCCTAGAATTACAGCTTTTTTGCTTCCTCAGCTAAGGTGACTTACCTGTGCCAGTGTCACCTTAGTGCATGGGCTTCCTCAAAATCAGAAATCAATAGAAGGAGTGAGGCCAGATGAGGGTGTACAGTATTGCCTGGAATTGCTCGCGTGGATCTGCAGAAACCAGACGTCTTCAGGATGGGGTTGGCAGGGGCGTACTATCCTCAGCTGCTCCAGTCCTCATAGAAAAACTGACCTATGGAAGCACAGGTTGGATTTTTTTTGCTTTTTAACTTCATCAATTCCCTAGAATAAGTCCCCAAAACATTTGTTTTCCATTTTTAAGCTGTTACAAGAAAAATAGAGTGAGAACGGATGTCCCCTCCCACTCCCCCACGTGTCCCTCGTCTGAATCTACTCAGTTGCCCCTTTGTCACATGCCTGCCTGGCCACCTTTCTCTCCTCGGATGGTGATCCTTAGCACAGGGGCTACCCTGTCATCAGTCACCTTCCAGACAGACTCCATAGATTTCAAGTGTCAAAATCAGGGAATTCCCCACACGATCATTCTATTGGGGGGAAGAAAAAAGGAGAGCGGGAGCATGAAAAGTAAATTAAGTACCGCTTACGTTTTCCACACCCTCTGCTAGATCTTGGCCAACTCTCCTCCTTACCATGTGTTCTGCGTGTTGAATAACAAACTGAAAGGTTCGTTTCCAGGGTTATGTTACTGTTGGCTGATAGCATATCATTTCAAGGGGGTCCATTTTTCTCAGCTCCTGCTCAAATCGCTTTGGCAAGTTTAATCCGGTCTAACAGTTTTGCTATTTACTGCTGGAATTTCTGTATCTTGAGAGCACCCTGGGAATTTAGCTGAGTGGCTAAAAGATTGACTTACAGCTCTGCACCAGGTGGAAGAGGGGATGCATAGAAAATATACATGGGGATGTATCACAGAATTATCTCTGTTCTAAGAACATCCCTATGGGCACAGGGATTAATTTCTGGTTTTCAAACAGAACACCCCCAAAGCCATGAGAGGGGAGCTCTGTGCTGGGAAAGGCAGGGGCCCGGAGGAGCACAGTCCCGGGCTCTCTGATTTACCAGTCCTGTAGTCTGGGGTGTGTTCCTTGTTCTCTTTGGGCTTTCTGTTCTTCGTTTGCAGAATGGGATTAATAAATCCTACCCTAGATGGTTGTCTGGGGATGGAACAGGTGATTTCCCAGGAAACACTACATTCACAAGTGTCTCTCTCTCTCTGTCTCTGTTTAGAGGTATCTCCATCCCCTTCCGTATCCAAACACCTCTCTCCTGCTTTTTAAATGTGTTTTGGATGATGTAGAGCTTAGGAATTGCAAGGGGGATCAGAGGAATTGTGACCCCCAATCCTCACAGATGACTCTGTAGTTGTTAAGCTTTTTTACAAGTTTGACTCATCCTATTTTTTTCAAAAATAATTTTGTTAATGTTTATTTATTTTTGAGAGACAAAGCACAGTTGGGGAGGAGCAGAGAGAGAGAAGGAAGGAAACACAGTCTGAAGCAGGCTTCAAGATGTCAGCCCAGAGCTTGAACACAGGGCTCAAGCTCACAAACCACGAGATTATGACCTGAGCCAGAGTCAGATGCTTGATCGACTGAGCCACCGAGGCGCCTCTGATTCATCCTAGTCTTGAATAAGCCTTAGAAGAGGTCATTGTTTTCTTCTCTCATGTAGATGGAGTAAGCATGAAGCAGGGCCTAAAAACCACTATGAGGACAGTGATGCTGCTGCTGGTGACAGTGACACTGACGGTTGGTGGTGATGGCCGCTGACAATGGCCAAAGCCTTCCTTGTGTCGGACACTCTGTGAAGCGGTCACAACATCTTACTTGGTAGGACCATTTCCCCATTTTATAATTGGGATGCAGTTCAGAGATACCCAAGGTCACAAAGCAAGTGTGTAGCAGAGCAAGATTCAAATCCGGTTTATACGACCCCGGGAGGCTCCATATATCAAATCTCTGGCTCATTCTTTTTGCTTTCTCGGGCAATAGATGACATTAGAGAGGAAATAGTCCCTTTGTAGAAAATGATGTCATATGGAAGATTATTAAAGGAAGAGATATCAAGAACACTCAACAAATACCTTAGATGTCTATTAAGATTGGCCAGTGCAGTTGGTGGGAATGTAAACTGANGTGGCAAAACCTGGATTTGAAAAAAAAAAAAAAAGGTCTGGAATTGTGGTAAAAAAAAAAGATTGGCCAGTGCATGGGGCATTGGGAAGCCCTTGAAGTCGCCCAGGTGAGAGATTATGGGGCAGGTGTATCAGATGCTTCTTTGTTCCTCATCTGTTTCCGGGCCTTTGGCTACTTGCTGTGCACCAGCGACTCCCACGACCAGCTCCGCTGTTTCCAAGGAGTCGCTCTGGCACACCTCTCCTCTCACCCCTGCGTCCGTACACATGCAACATGCGAATCCATGGGGAATTAGAATCCCATGGCGTGAGCTTTAGATCCGTGCGGGATGCAAGCAGATGGAGAAGTTATTTCTCCTTCCTTCCTCAGAATGAAATGTTCTCAGACTCAAGCATTTTCAAGTCCTTCAGGAAATGGTCCCATAAGGACTGGCCAGCAAGGACACTTGTGATCAAGTGGGAGTCATTTTGTGACAGCCCCACCCTCAGATTGGCTCTCATTTCCCCCTGTCTTACTGCACTCCCTGCTCATGACTGCTTTTCAGGGAACGCACCCCCTGGTATAGTAACCAGCATGCATGACTCTGCCTCGGACCTGCTTGCTGGGGCACCAGGCCGTGACTCCGGGACCGGGGCAGTAGGCATCAAGGATGGGAAGGGGCGTATCATCCAGCCATGTTCAAATAGGGGAAGAACTTGATGACTGGAGGCGAGTGGAAAGAAGAGTCAGGGATGGTTTCCAAGCTAAATTTTAGTTAAGTGATGACTTCTTAAAAAAAAAAANTATCTGGATGGAGGGGTTCCTGGGTGGCTCAGACTGTCGAGCGTCTGACTTCAGCTCAGGGCATTATCTCGAAGTTTGCGAATTCGAGTTCTGAGTCAGGCTCTGCGCTGACAGCTCGGAACCTGTAACCTGCTTCAGAATCTGTGTCTCCCTCTCTCTCTGCTCCTCCCTGCTCGTTCTCTCTCTCTCTGTCTATCTCTCTCTCAAAAATAGATAAACATTAAAAAAATATTTGGATAGAACCCTATAATTTGGAGGGAATTTTGTTTAATTTCTTCAGCTGGCCCATGAAGTAACAAGGTAGATGTTACTGTTGCTGTTTATATCTGGAACTCTGAGGCACAGAAGCAATAATCCTCCTGGCCAAGAACAGACAACTCCTCGGCAAGCTAGGACTTCGGACTCCTGGCACCATGTTCCTTTGACCTATAAGCCTTGGTACCCACCTTGTCCTCAGTGACACTGCTCTGTCTTTAGGGTCCTCACTCCCTTCTGATGTAGGGACCCCTTTTGAGATAACAGAGACTACAGTTCTTCAAGTACGGGTGGCTTGTGATTTCCTTCTTCAGTATAAACCTCTCACAGATTCTCAATAGCACAGGGGGTCAAATCTTCGGTTAATGCATTTCTTGTACATAAACGGAGAGATTATGCCATGCTCATTGATAGAAAAATCCAAGATTGTAAATATGCCAGTCAGTCCTCCTCAAAGGAATCTATAGATTCAGTAAAATCCCAATCAAAACCCGAAAGAGTCTGTTTCATGGCATTTGATGAGTCTGGTCTAAAAATGCAGAAATTCAGATTGCCAAGATAGCGAAGTCAATCTTAATGAAGAACAAAAGGATTCCCTCACTTCTCTGCAAATCCCTACATTTCCTTCTTTCAGATTCTGCTCAAAATGTACCTTTCACAAGAAGCCTGCTTGGCACTGCCTGCCTGAGCCGTATCAATCCACGTAGTCCGAGGGATTCCACTAGAAAATTTCAGTTTGCGCCCTGCGGGTTGTGCAATATTCTAACTAGTAAGTCATTGCATCTTTACGAGGATCAAGAAGCTCTTTCACACATTGTCTGGTCTACTCTTCACTGCGAAGCTATGAATTGGGAGGAGTAGATACTGTCACTAATATTTGATTGGCCTTCCCTGGATCACCCTGTGAGGGGAGGGGTCAGATCCACAGCCGGCCCCTCCCCTTCCCTGGGATCCTAAGCAAGGAGCCGGCATCTCCCCTCTGCCTTTTTTTCTCCCTGCCCCCAAGATACCCTCAAAGCTCTCTGCAGTACTGAGCCCAGGACTTGGCTCCGTGAGTCCTAGCTCTCACTAATTATGACATCCTATTCTCCAAGGACATTGAAACTGACAGATAGGACATTCCTCTGAGAGCCAGAAGGAATGAGCTGTGTCCACATTGTTTAATATGTGGGTATTGTTCATTTGCGCATGGTCTCCTTCCATAAACATCTATTAAGTGCCACCCAATATTGTTCCTACAGCTGACCGCCACTTACTGGACACCAGTTCTGCAGGCATTGTAGTGCAGAAAGGAAGGCATCCTTTTCCCACTGAGGTCTCATTGTTATGGGGATTAAAGCAGATTAACCAAATAATAGTGGGATCTGAGCTGTTGAAAGGCACACAAGGGGTGCCATGCAAACTCACAGATGGGTCATTAAAGCTTCCCCAAGGAGAAGTTGGGTCAATTAAACGATTACATTTCCTTTCTTTTATCTTCTGAAGATCTGCAAGAAAGAAACTTGGATATGTAACAAAAGCTGTAGATTCTCTGTAAAAACTCTCTTTCTGCTGCTTTTCCATCCCCACTGAGGTGGTCCGGGTCCATGACCCAACCCCAGCCCTCCACTTCCTTTTGTATCTTGCACACGCTGCCAGACTGACCTTGAGCAACACACCCTTGTTCCTCCACTGTCTGCTTGGGTTCCCTACTGCCTTCAGCAACATTTACTTACTCTCTGCTCCCTACAAAAGCTACATTTGGCACCACCAGCAGCTTGTCCACCAAAAATCTCACAGGGACGCTACTCACAGGAGTAGCTGATATAGATTTATGTCTTTAATCAGACATCAGCCCACACATGACTTCTTCAGGTGAGCCCTCCCTGGAGGCATTGTTGCAACCCCTTCCTCCATCACATCAGTCCTAACAAATATACATAAGCATGGGCGAACTTCCCAGGGTCCATTCCCCGTGGTAGACGGGAAACTCTAGGAAGACATGACAGTGTCTGTCCTGGTGAGCACCACAGCTGCAGCTGGAAGAGCGTGGACACATGCGTGGTGTTTCATAGATGGTAATGGCATGGTTACTGGTTCCAAGACCATTCTCAGCATTTGGAAGCTTCCATTCAGGTCTTAGTCAGACTCCTCTGTATCAGGATTAATGGGAGAAGTTGGGGCTCCTAGGTGGCTCAGTCGGTTGGGCATCTGACTTCAGCTCAGGTCATGATCTCACAGTTCATGGATTCGAGCCCCGCGTCGGGCTCTGTACTGACGGCTAGCTCAGAGCTGGAGCCTGCTTTGGATTCTGTGTCTCCCTCTCTCTCTGACCCTCCCCTGCTCACACATTCTCCCTCTGTCTCTCTCTCTTTCTCTCTCTCTCTCTTAGAAATGGATAAAACATTTAAAAAAGGATTAATGGAAGAAGCTAAAAGAAATAGCTTGAAAGTCAGCCTAAGACCCCAGGGCTTAGGTTACCGGAAGAGACAGATAGTACCATGGGTTCTAGGCCTGGGTTCCTTTGTGCTGCCTCCTTCAAACCCCGTAGAGCACGAGGCCACCATGTTACATCAGGATGTCTCTCTAGTCCCGTCCCCCATCCAACGTCTACTTCCACTGCGTTTTCACTAATGCTTCTGAGATGAGGTTATGGAAGCTGATGTTTGTTGAACATTCACTCTGGGCAGGGTGTTACGCAGAGCACTTTGCATGCGTTTTTAAAAAAAAATTTTGGTGTTTATTTATTTTTGAGGAAGACAGAGAAAGACAGGATGTGAGAGGGGGAGGGGCACAGAGAGGGAGACACATAATCCTAAGCAGGTTCTGGGCTCCGAGCTGTCAGCACAGAGCCTGATGCCAGGCTTGAACTCACGAGTGGTGAGATCACAACCTGAGCCGAAGTAGAATATATAATATTCTAGTGTATATAGATAATATAGATGTGGGATATGTACTATATATATATTATATCCTACACTCTATATATCTATACGCATAATCTTCTTTCCATGCAGAAGCACCCAGGAGAGGGAAAAGCACGTGTCGACTTCTATCTGGCATATGCCACCATAATTCATCTTGTCCAAAGACCTATTCAGTCCACTGACCTTCTGACTGCTGTGGACACTACTGACGGGCTCCCCAGTATGTGTCACCCTTTTCCTTCCTTCTAACACCCAGTACCGGCTGGTGCCCTTTTCCTCAACAACAAAAGTGGGCTTATGTCAGAGTGTGTGGCCAGGTTCTCCTGCCACTAAAGATTCCCCCACCACACTCTGGTCCAGAAGACTTTAGCAGTAGGGTGATCGGTGAAGCATCTAGGAAAGTAGTTGCTTTCTTGATGAAAAGGGGCAGATCAAACTGGAATTTCCTTTTGAGAGCTGTCCTTTCCATCTTTTTCTTCCTACCTGGAAGTGTGAGCCAGTTACCCAGCGGTGGTGGACCCTTCTAGGGAGCATGTGGGCCAAAGCCACATCGAAGAACTGGAAGAGGAAGCAGGAAGGAGCCCACACCCTGACCGTTCTGTACAGGTGTCTTGCCAGCCCCTCCTATGGCCTTATCGTTATGCCAGCAAAATAAAGCCCAGTTTAGATAAGCTTGTGTCTGTCCAATTTTCTGGTTTCCGATAGTCATAGAACCCAAAGAGTCTTCCTTAGGGTCAGTCCTTGGATACCCCACCCATGGCTGATGGATAGTTAGGGCTGGATGAACAGTTAGAGGAGACCTGGCTTCAGTCCACATACCACCTGTAGTAAATTTAGTGACTTCAGACAATCATCCTTTTATCCGTTCTTGATCGTGTGGGTCAGGAATTCATGCCAGGTGGTTGGTCTGTGCCATGTGATGCTGGCCGGGATCATGGGCGAGGCTGGATTCAGTGGGCACCTGGGCTGGGCTGGAAGGCTCTAGGACGCTTCACTCTCAGGTCTTGAGAGTGCTTCTCCATATGGCTGTTCTTTCTCCCTGGCTGACGTGGGCTTCCTCACAACATGGTGGTCTCAGGAAAATTAGGTTTCTCAGAGTCAAAAGTAGAAGCTATAGACATTTTAGGGAGTTACATGAAATTGTTTCTGCCACATTCTCTTGATCAGGAAAACTCACAGGGCCCACCCAGATTTGAGGGAAGGAGAAAGGGACTCTGCCTTCTAGTGGGGAGAACAGCAGGGTCACATTGCAAAGGAACGTGTGGGGTGGCAGAGAGTCGTGCCGCCATTTTAGGAAACAAATCCACCACACAACTTTTCACTTCCCTACCGGTCCAGATTACCCTACAAATTGTCTCATTTACTAATTTTTATATGGGAGGAAGAATGAATAGTTGTAGGATCCCTGCTGTATGTCGAGTGCTGTGCTAACCGCTTTCACATAAAAGTTCTCACTTGCTGTGACTTACATTCGCAAAATGATTTTCCCTAGACCTAATCTCTGGGTTCATTCGAACCATCTGCTGATGGAAAGTAAGTTGCTGGTCAGTCCATAAAGCAGGATGCATGACAATTCCCTGACAGATGGGACTTGTCTAAGTGTCTTCCATATGCAGGGATAAGCCTAAACTTTTTCTCTTTATCCCTGGGGGTCACGGTACACTGACTTCCATCCCTAAAAGATTTCCTTCACACTCTTGTTCATTCAGCTCCCTGGAGGGATGGAGGCCTGTCTCTTTAGAGGTTCTTTTAGTACTGAAAAGAAATCATCTCTATGCCTCTGGGTACCAATTAAAACTTGTATAGACAGAAGGTATTGGAGGGGCAGCTCTGTGGTAACTCCCTTCTATTCGATTGTAAAACAGCCTCCCAGAGCTAGTCAGAAATGACAGACTGTGGTAGCTTGTGATGTCTGTAGAGAACTGATGACAGACACACCCAGAGGCTTAAGGGTGTTTGTGCTGAACAACAGACCCCTCGGGAGTGTCTTATTTTATCCCCATCTGAAACTTTTGACTGTGATTCAAGAGTAAAGAATAAAACAATACGCTGTTTGTGAACCACAGAGCAACTTCGCTGCAGTAAAACAGCAGATGCAGGAACCTTTCATCTGCCAAAGAATAACCAAAGTCAGAGGGAAGTTGTGACATCAGTGGAGTCAAGTTCTCCAAGGTCAAAGGGGAAAGTTCTAGAACCTTCTAGCATCTTAGTAAGACTTCAGTCAGGTTGTGGAAAAGTCAGGAGAGGTCCCTGATTTCCAGTAGGCCTAACTTGCTAAGAAACACCTTTTAAATATCAAAGGTACTTTAAGAGTAACCCAATTATTTTATTTTTTAAAAAATGTTTGCTTATTGAGAAAGAAAGAGAGAGAGAGAATCCGAAGCAGGTTTTGTGCCGTCAGCGTAGAGCCCAATACAGGGCTCATCTCATGGACCATGAGATCATGACCTGAGCCAAAATCAAGAGTCGGACGCTTAACCATTGGAGCCACCCAGGAGCCCTAGGAGTAATCTAATTATTCAAACTATAATCAGCCAAATGAGGAAGCAGAGCTCCAGAGAGTGAGGTGACTTAGACCAGGGTTGGTGCAGCGGCCTGTGCCCAAGCGGCACCCAGACCCAGGTTTCCTAATCTCTAGCCCAGCCTTCTTTCCAAACACACCCCCCTCACCCCAGACTCTTCCTGTCTGACCAGAACTATCAGCTGGCCCTTACATGGGGAAATAGAAGCTCCCGCTTGTTCTGGACATGGAGAGTGGAGTGGGGTGGGGGTGACAAGTGACTATAGGAATTGTACAGAGTTCAGGGGCTTCTGGAGGGTTCCAAGGCAGCCTCACACTGAAAGTGGTGTGTGTCAGCGATCTCTAACAGCACCCTCACCGAAAAATAGAGAAGAGAAGGAAGTTGTTCTGTGCACAGTCCATGTTCCATGCTGCATGCCCCATGAGACATGTTCCACACGCCATGCTCTGTGCTCTGTCCTCATGTCCCTGAATACATGCTCCAAGTTCTCTCCTCTGTGATCTGTGCTCCACGCTCCAAGGTCTGTCCTCCGTGCTCCCTCTCCATGCTCCTTCTCCATTCTTCGTGCTCCATGCTCCATATCCAGGCTCAGTCTCCATGCCCCATGCTCCATGCTTCATGCTCCGTCTTCATGCCCTGTACTCAGATGGAGAAGGCAACTGTCAGAACCACAGAGATTTGGGGCCCCTTGTTGTCAGAATCTGATACCTCAGCAAATGTAGGCATAAAGCTGAAGAGTGTCATGGAGGTAAGCAGCCAGTCCTTAGGGACAAGTAGTGTAGACAAGGGTAGTTGTTGATCTGAAATACTTGGGATCTCATTTGGGTGTTGGGGCATCTATGGGTAAATGGGTACGTGCAAATATTTTAAAATATGCAACTGAGACCAGAATTTCTCTTTGCTTGTCTTTCTTTGTGGCTGTGGATTAGCAAAAGATGAGGAGAAAAAAGGCCGGGCTCAGTCCTCTGCATTCAGAATGAGCAGGCATGTCAGGGTCATGGCCAGGGGAGGGAGAAGAGAGGAAGACTCCAAGGCACAGACAGGAGAGTGAGCTTCAGAACTTTAAGCAAAGAAACTCCAGTATTTTAAGAGGCTAGGAACCCTGCAACGAGATCCTCTTCTGGCTCCTAAATGTTGAGTCTGATCTGTGCTGTACCCGTGGGCCTCACGGGTTGGGGTCAGGGAAGGGGAGGGGGAGGGGTGGATAGAAAGGAAATGGATTCAGTCCCACTCTGGTTATCCTGCTTGACATATAGAGTCAATGGACACAGACAGAGCCCCGAGGGTAAGCCCCTGGGGATCGCCCATTGCCTGGGAGGCTCGCTGGCGGGGGAAGGAGGACCAGGTCAGTGTCATCTCCATCCTAACAGCCAGGGCTCCAGAGACAGATGCTTATAATTTAGAAGCCTGGTACAGTTATTGGTAATGAAGGTTCAGGAACTTTCATGAGAGTCCTGAGGTCCACGTCAGTCCTTAACCAGAACGAGTCCTGGCTGGAGAGACTCACTGTATCAGGAAGCAGGAATTCTGTCTAACTCTGCTCTGCACAAGCTCATGTCAGGTATACTGTCCCATAATCCTCCCTGTCTGTCTCTGTCTCCCTCCCCGTTTTCTCTCTCTTCCTGCTTTCTCTCCAATTCTATAATTCTTCTTGTAAATAGTTTCTGAAATCCTACCTTCTCTTCAAAGCCTTCTGTGTCACACATATACTCTGCATATCACACACACACATGCACACAGACTCATGTACACACACCCACGCACACACAGCACACAGTCCCACACATGCTCACATACACACACACACAAACACACCTACTCACATGCACACCACATACATGGAGCTCACACATACCTAAAGATACTATCTCTCGACCATGAACCAAACTTGAAAGAAAAAGCATAATTTTCTTGTCACTTCCTTCAGTGTGTTTTCTGATTTTGGAAAAAAGCCATACTCTCACCTTTCAGGCTTTCCAGCCCACAATTCAGATAGGGGTGTTCTGTTACCATAATAGCAGGCGGGCATGGCACCAAGGGTACCAGGAACCAGGCCTAGAATCATCCAGACAATTCACCCCCCTCCCCCCCAGAGTCTGGAATGAAGAGAAGGGATGGAAATGGAATAATAGCTATGTTTTGAGAACGTGCAGTTGGATGCCCACACTGGCCCCAGATCGTGAGGACAGAAATGGGAAGTTCATGACCTCTGTGATGCTAGTGACTAAGGCCGCACGCTGGGAGGCCCTTGGGGTGTCAGCGAGTTCTAGCTCCAAGATGATTAATGTTGGGTGGGGCTCAGGGAGCAGATGGGGCTCTGGGGAGCTGACCACATGAGGAGAGGGGGGTGCTTGTTCCGGATTTGTGGGCAGAACTGGGGGCTGCTGGTGGATTTGACCCACATTCTTACCAGGAGGGGTTGAGCTAGGCTGATGCAGATCCAGTCGCTTCCTCCATGGCCCCGGTCCTCCGTGGAGGTTGGGGTGAAGCCCAGCCAAGAGAGGGCTCATGCGGGGGGCGGAGTTAGTGCCGGGCCCCAGGGAGACAACACCCTCAAAGCACAGACACTTTGCCCCGAGCGTCCCTTGTCCTGCGTGAAGCACTTTGTACCCTTGAAACCCACTGGCTGAGTGGCTTAGAAAGCTGGTGGGTACGGGGGCAGGAGGAAGGGCAATGTAGAGGAAAGGTGGAGTCTGGGAGGAAGCACCCCCTTGACCTTGGGAAATTCTTTCTCCTTCAGGAGACAGAAGAATCACATTTGGGGAACAGCAGAGGACCCGCTCAGCCACCCCTCACCCAGGACCCTGGAGTAAGAAGGGAAGCGGGGCATGTTCCCGGCTCCATCCCAGGGGACATCACAGAACCTATAGGTGCGCAGCCCCACGCGGTCCCCTGGGGGTTCAGGAAAACAAGGGGCAAGAAGCAGGTGTTCCCAACGCAGGCCCAGCCTTCGTCACGCTGTGGGGCAGCGCCTCCTGGGCTGAGGGGCTGGCTAGAGGGATCCGAGACTTTAAAGCAAGGGCTGAGTCATGGCCTCAACGTGGGAACACAAAATACACCCTCCTGTCTGGTCATCCCCCTGCCTACACTCTGCCCTAAACACTCACATTTCAGGAAAATATACTTTGGGACAATAATGGGGGAGGGAAGAGATCAGAGGGATGTGAACTTGAGCTGACACCACCTTTGCAGGATTTGCTTGCGCTGAGGAGGGAGGAGCCGCTGGGCACCAGTCAGCTCCGGCCCCGGCTCTGTGAGCGCTCAGGGCTCTATCAATAACCAAACACATAATAATGGAGGCTCTTCAGATTGCCTTATCCATGTGTGTATTTTACAAGACATTTTCTGGGCAACTCTTGGCTGAACCATTTTTCTATCAAGCTGAACTCCCCCCTCCCTTCCCTGGAGGGCACCAATGCGGCATCACTAACTCAAGATGCCGCGCCAGTGAGGGCTCCTTCCTCCCTCCCGGAATATTCCATTTGCGGAGTGAGGAGGATTCTATTACATCTGCCCAAATGAAAACGTTCATCATCACCCAGTTCTGGGCCTCATCTACCAGATGTGCTAATCTGTCTTGTACATCATCCATCTGCTGGGTTGTCGACGGCAGCCCACGCACGCCCCAGAGAGCAGCCATTTTGTGTAGCAAAGAATCAGGAGCAGGCGTGGAGGTGAGTCTGAGGATCATTAAACACACCACTGAGATTGCAGGCTCGTGACTATCAGTCCTGGAGTTTGGGGAGAAACTGCTTGTAGGTTTGAAAAAACTTTTAAACGATGGAAACATTGTGAATGGAAAACCGAGCTCCAAGTTTGGACTCAGACAGCCAAGATGCAGTCCATTCTGGGAGGTCCTACAAGCCAGGTGGTTTGGAAATGTGTTCCCCACACCTCCCTCTTTCCAGAAACTGGGTGTGGAAACATACCTGCCGAAACCCTCCGTTTGCTAAGCCAGGTTTCAATTCTATTTAGGTCACCTGGGAACCCAAACGATGGTACATGTTTGTGAGATTCCAGATCCTTGCAGGTCGTTGGAGATGCTCAGGGATGTTTTCTTCCAAGTGCCCAGTAAGCCGTTGTGGGTAAGAAGATGTGCGCTATCACAAGCATGCACGTCCAGGAGGGGGTTGTTTCTCAAGCTAGAATGCTTGCTCCAGCCCCACACCCCAGACTCACTCATTCCTCTACCGGAGGCTGGGAACATCCATAAAAATAAGAAGAAAACCTTGTCCTCCGGGAGCATAGCTGGGAGCTGGGCTTTGCAAATTTTAACGTGCACCCGAATCCCCTGGTACCTTGTTAAAATGCAGACTCTGATGCAGTCGTTCTGGGGCAGGGACCTGAGAATGAGTTTTTGACAAGTTCCCCGGTGATGCTGATACTGGCCCCTGATCACACTTTGAGTAGGGACAGTTGCCACAGTGGTTCTAAAGGGCGGTCCCCAAGCATTAGCCACAGAGAAGACAGATGCATGGCAGAAATGCGAGTTCTCAGGCCCCACCCCGGACCCACTAACTCTGAAGCTCTGGGGGGCACACAGCTCAGCGGTCTGTGTTTTAACAAGTTCCCCACGCCACCTCCTGGTGACTCAGATGCAAGCCTACACCCGGGATTCGGGACTGGGGAGCTGCTGGGTTAGAACTCACCATTTAGCTGTAGTGGTGTGTACCTTCCCTGGGCCGAGAAGGAGAAGGGGCCCAAAGTCCCGGGTACGCCGGCTGTCTGCAGGACACGCAGGAGCCGCCACACAGACTGACGGGCTGTGCAAAGACCCCAGGGTGGAGAGGGGCAGAAGTTTCCTGGTGATGAAGCAGAGGAGGCTGAGGAACATTCTTGCAGGCCAGCCCATGCACAAGTGCAGAGTTTTCCTCAGCACCTGGCCTTTCATGATCAAACATCGCCACCCCAGCCCGCCCAGCTGGTCTTCACAACAGGGCAAGGTACGAATTTTGCCGCAAGGGCGCATGTTCACATCCCAGCTGATTTGAAACTAATACGCCTTCATGGAGAGAAATGCATCTGATACAGACAAACTGCAGCCTGCTAAATTCAAGAGAGCATCCGGAACTTTGTTTTCCCTGCAGGATGGTGAAGACTTTAGCCGCAGCTCTTTTCTAAGGGAATCAAGGCAGGAAAGCAGGCGCAGGGAGTGAGGGGGACCCCGGGGGAGGAGAGTGTCATGAGCCTCATTTGTGGTTGGCTTAATACATGTGAATGGAGGTTGGTTCCCACATTTGATTTTGGTCCCTGTAGGCCTGCGTCCCCCAGACACTTTTCGCCCTGATTATCCCAACTGCAGAGAGTGAGCGTGGCGCCCGGAGCCATGGAAACAGCCGGGGGCAGTCCGTGAGAAGACAAAATGGTCTCGATTTCATCTTTACAATGTGCGCACTTTTGTCCTATTAAGTAATAGAACAAAGGGCCCAATGCTGAGTGAAATAAATAATCCTGTTGTCCATGGTTACATCCCGGGTGGGACACGGAGAACAGGCAGGGGCAGATTCTGAGAACGTGTTGTTTTCTGAACAGGTGGAGTTTTCACCGAGGGGAACTTTTACAGGAAGAACTCAAGCTCCCTTCTCTGCGGGGGGTGCATGGGGGCTTGGGTGAGGGCAGGGCGCTCAGGGGGCCTCCTGTGGCAGGAGGCTGTGGCTGGCACCTCTCTTCCAACAAGCCTGGGTCCCAGAGTCCTGCCCGCGAAGGCAGGCAGGCACGGTGGGCAGCAGGCCACCTTGGGTCCCGGGACCCACACTCCAATCCTGAGGCTTCAGTGCCTGAAAGTGCTGAGTTCTTGGGAACTAAGCAGCACAGTAAACTCTCTGACAATCTGGAAGCTTCTTGTCCTCAGAATATGTCCCCTCTACCTAATCTTGCAGCCAGAGTTGATGGGCCCGAGCCTGCTAGGTGCCGGGAGGGTGGTGAGCTGCGGGGGACTTAGCTAGGTCAAGTACTCAGAAGACGCATCTAACTCAGGCTGAGTATTTGTACACAGCTGCACACCTGCCCAGAAGGCCTGGAGAGGTAGGGTGGGTGGATTAGCTTCCGTCTATAAGAAAACAAGACTTACAGGACTGTTTCTTCTGCAAAGCAATCTCCGGTCTCTCGGTGACAGGTGCTCTGCCCCCTCAATTCCTCCGCTGATCAGGTTCTGGACGGACAGGGAGCTGCCAGATGCACCCATTTCTAAACAGAACATCCATTTCCTAAACCTCATAAATATCTACAACTTAGGATACGGAGGCTGAGTTGCAAAACTTCGTTTTTGTGAGCAGAATTATACTGGAAACATCTTTAAATGAAGAAGCTGGGAGGAACGCTCTGATGGCACAGAGGTGGGAGCGTCCTTCACCACACAGGGTCACAGGCAGCCTCGCCACGCTGTCGCCACCAGGACAAATGGGCAAAGAGGCATGCCGTAGCGCCCTCCTCTCCGGCTGAGAGACAGTGAGGCCCACAGGATCGGGAGGCCAGCTCAGGGCACGTAGCAGGGACGGGTGAGGCCGGCTCACTCAGAAGGGCCCTACCTCTGAGGGGGGCTCCCAGCCTGGGGACCAAGGTGCAGGAGCCACACCGCACCCACACAGGAAACCCAGGCGCCAGGCTGGCCTCGCTTCAGGTGGAGCCCGGCCTTCAGAAGCTGCCCAAAATGCTGACAGCCATGCTTTGGAAAGACAAAAATTTCAACAGCAAACCCTCCTTCCTCTGACCCTCTCACCCTCCGGCTCAAGGAGAGGCTTTCTGTCACTAAAAAGGCACGTCCATTTATAACAGATGGAACGTTTGGACTTTCTGGAAATGGATTTATAGATTCCATCCCCGGCCTACCTCTCTGAATGCCTGACCCCCATGGGGTCGCTCACCTTCCTTCCTGGGAGGGACCTGAAGCCCCACCTCTCCGGGCCCCACGTCTGGACCAACAGTAGGCAAGTGCTTAATGCCGCGATCCCGACCTCGGTGACGTTCAGCAGAGCACGATGAGCGGAAAAGCGTTTGATCAAAGCTTGTCCTCTTGCTGTGTCATTTCCCAAGTTGACGAAACACAGCTTCTGAACCTAAAAACAAAAATCAAAGAGGCAAAGTAATTGACCACAAGTTCATATTTTCCTGGCTCATTACCACTCAGGAAGGCAGATGTACCTCCTGTTCTCACACTTTGGCCTGCCTCAGCATCCCCCATGGGACTTCTTAAAATCCCATCCTCAGAGTTGTGATTCAGTGGACCCCGAGAGTCTGCATGTTTAGCACAGTTCTGGGTGATGCTGATGCTACTACTTGCTCCAGGGACCACACTTTGAGAACCACTGCTCCAGGGACCACACTTTGAGAACCACTGGCCCCTTGGCCCTTTGTCTTGCAGGATCATCTCTTAGTTCCGTCCTTCCAAATCACAGGAGGCCCTTCAGTCCTTTCCATGTCCCCCCGCAACACCTGAGGCAGCCCAGGACCAGGCTTCATGGCTGCAGCCATGTGTTGCTCCAGAGCCAGAGTCCTAGAACAGGAGTTAGAGTCTTGGAGCTTCTCCAGCACCAGCTGAAGCCACCAGGAGGCTCGCAAGAGCATTGCCTGATGCTGGCGGACCAGACTGCCTTTCACACCTGCAGCGTGAGCTGGAAATGCCAGCAAGGCTGGCGGCAGTTCGGGCACCCAGGTCACCATCTGCCAGAAAGTTCTGCCTGCAGCACCTCAACTCTCAGCTCGCAGCGCAGACTCCCCAGAGAGCCGTGCTCCCCGACAGGGGGAAGGACATCTTCATGGAGACGCAGGCAGAGAGGGAGCTGCTGAGAAACAGAACCTTTTGTTTCTGCTCGGGGACAGACAAAAGCAATTTTTGAAATTATCAGATGAGAGTGGGCACTAAAAAAGAATGGACAGTTAGCTCCTTTCCCCCCAAATCAGGTGAATGATGACTTCAAGGGTGGATTAGTAATAAGCAAACTACAGAAATGTGGTCCCAGCTAAATTCGAGTCCTGGTGTGTAGTGGGGTTGTTACGTGCTGCACTTGCTGTGGTGGGTAAGCCGTTTATCCAGCAGGGTGACCAACCACTGCCCAGCACTCCGCGTGTGGACAGCAAACACCGTTAGAAATGTAGAGGAGGGTGAATCCCTTTTTGCTGCCATGTCTCCAGGACTTTGGGAGACTAGTGTATTCCAGAAACTGAGTAGCAAGTGTCACATGTGACCAGTCCCAGCTCTAGAGAGACCCATCCGAAACAGCCCTCTGACTCCCTGCTCCAACACTCGGGGTTGGGAGCTCTGCTGGGATCCGCCCCGGGTGGGTTAGTGATGAAAAGTATCCTTGGGAACTGAATGACATAACTGTTGAGAATAGTTGTTTAGAATTTAGCATTTACATGCTGGGAGATGTCTGCCAAATGTGAGCGTTTTCTTTTTTACAGAATTAATATTGAAGCATCCTCTCCAGCAGAAGTGGATTCCAGAAGAGACAGCTTCCCGGAGGCTCCTAGCCCCAATGGTAAGAGACATCATCAGCGGGAGGGGGTGGGGGTGGGGGAGTGCTTGCCTCTCTCTTGACTGGAAGTGTTTGCCTAAAAGCACTGTTGGGTCATGGAGGTCCACATTACAAGGAAACAAGAAAGATCCAAAGCAGAACTGTGAAAAGATCTTTCTAGCCTAGTTTTGGATGTAGCTAGACCTGGTCTAGCCTAGTTTCCTTCTTCCTTCCTTCCTTCCTTCCTTCCTTCCTTCCTTCCCTCCTTCCTTCCTTCCCTCCTTCCTTCCTTCCTTCCTTCCCTCCTTCCTTCCTTCCCAGCGGTTACTGAGCCACAATCATGCTTGCTGGGGTCTTCACTAAAGTCCTACTGTTCATATTCCAAGATCTCATTTCAGACCTGAGAGCCTGAGGAAGTATTGAGGTTCCAAATCCTATAGTGATTCTGGGGTCATTTTCCTTCTCTAAGAGTCGGGCTCATACTATCAGTATCTCCTGTCTGGGCGGCTACATCCCAAACTTCTGTATTCCTTTCTCGGATGTGAGGGAGAATGTCACGGGGGCAGTGCCATCTTCTCTTCCCCTGGGGGTGCACCCTGGTCGGCAGGTCACTGTGGGGCGGGAGGAGCCATGGGCCAGCAACCTGGCTTTAGGGGCGCCCCCACCCCCGCAAAACAGTACCCATTAGACTTGAGCGCCAGGTAACAGGGCCTCTGCCGCACCCCAAGGTCGTCTCTTCCTAAGGTGTCAGGGACACAAAGACAGTTCAGGTGTTCTGTGGCGGACGGGGAGGGCACAGGGACCGCATACCTGCTGCCCGATCTGAAGCTAAGCTTTTAATTTCAAGATAATTAAAGAGTCACATGCAGTTGTGAAAAATACTATAGACGGATCCCATGTGTCATTTCCCTTTCCTTGGACGCTACCACAGCCAGTCCATTTCCTGGTGGGGCCTGACCGACCGGGAGGGAGGAGCCTCCCCATGCCCCGCCCACTCCCCTACTTCTGTTGGCTCCTAAGGGTCTCCCCTCTTCTTGCTCTGAGGTCCATCTGCCAGACTAGAATCTTTTTTTTTTTTTTACAAATAGTTTATTGTCAAGTTGGTTTCCATATAACACCCAGTGCTCATCCCCACAAGTGCCCTCCTCCATGCCCATTCCCCCCTCCCCCCCACACCCATCAGTCCTCAGTTTGTTCTCAGCATTCAAGAGTCTCTCATGGTTTGCCTCCCTCCCTCTCCCCCTCCATTTCCCCCCTTCTTCTCCCCCACGGTCCTCCGTTAAGTTCCTCCTAATCCTCCTATACGTGCAAACATGTGATATTTGTCCTTCTCTGCCTGACTTACTTTGCTCGGCATAACACCCTCAAGGTCCATCAGACTAGAATCTTTAATTCCTTTCATTGTCCTATTTCTCCAGTACTGGTTCCTGTTAGAAATTGCAATGCGTAGTGAGCAAACAAACAAGACAAAACCAAACTAAGCCAGGGATCCAGAAACTCCTTCTGCTTCTAAATGTAAGACATCTATTGAAATGGTCCTGGCCTTTGGCTGGCCGTACTATTTGGCATTCGAGTAATGAACAATTTTGTGGATAATTTCAGAGCCTGTATTCCAGTACAGATAAGGCAAAGCGTTTCAGGTTATTTTTAACCAGCAGTTAAGCGGCAGACAAGCCTGAGAAGTGAGGCAGTGGTGCCATATTTAATGTCTCCGGGCTGCCCGAGGGAAATCCCGTTTGACCGAGATGTCTGCTCAGCGCGACACCTGGAGAGTCTCCTCAGTCTTGCTCAGCGGTGCTGATGGCAGGTCTGACTTTATCTGATACCAGACACATGCTCTCCAGAGGCACAGACACCGCG
Source organism: Crocuta crocuta (assembly GCF_008692635.1). Lineage (NCBI taxonomy): Eukaryota > Metazoa > Chordata > Mammalia > Carnivora > Hyaenidae > Crocuta > Crocuta crocuta. The sequence goes on from NW_027527429.1 coordinate 3,631,687, forward strand.
TCCCGGGCCACGATGCTCACAAGCAGATAGGGCTGTGCTGCGGCCCGTGTGTTTAGCTGTGGATACTGCATAATGTCTGTTGACCTCTTTGAAGCATGAACTCCAGCTACGGAGTCGGCCGCGTGTCCTCTGAGGGAGGCAGCGCAATCCCATGTCTACGCTAGGCCACCAACTCCGCATGCTGTCGGAGACCATTAAGGCCCAAAAGCACAGAGAGACAGATGTGCTCAATAAGGGGCTCTCACACGCTGATGGCAGGAGGCGAGCTGGCTACCAAAATGACTTGCACGTACTGCAGGCATGCTTTTTCCTATTTGTTCCACATAGAGCTGGACGGATTTCTCCTGCCACCCTGTGCTTCCACCCTCGGCGTGGCTGAAAGATAAAGTACATGGAAGGGAGGAAGCCAATGGATTGGGACCCTCAACTTGCTGTTAAAAATGGTGTCACTTGGGCACCTGGGTGGCTCAGTCGGTTAAGCGTCCAACTTCAGCTCAGGTCATGATGTCACAATTCGTGGCTTCGAGCCCCGCATCAGGCTCTGTGCTGACAGCCAGCTCAGAGCCTGTCTTCAGATTCTGTGACTCCCTTTCTCTCTGACCCTCCCCTGCTCATGCTGTCTCTATCTGTCTCTCAGAAATAAATAAAACATTTAAAAAAATGGTGTCACTCTGGAGGCCTCAGTCGGTTAAGCATCTGACTCTTGATTTCAGCAGGTCATGATCTCAAGGTTCATGAATTCAAGCCCTGCATCGGGCATGGAGACTGCTTGGGATTTTCTCTTTCTCTCTCTCTCTCACTACTTCTCCACCATCTGCGCTCTCTCTCTCTTTCTCTCTCTCAAAATAAATAAATAAACTTAAAAACTGGTGTCACTCTAGCCTGATGATGTATTAGGGACCCACGGGGGGATGGAGGTTCAAGAAGGCAAGTGTAGCATCTCCCAGTGCTCCGTGCATCCCAGATGCCCCAGAACACGGAGGGCGGGGTCTGAGCAGGAGTAAGAGTGTGGCTTCGTGCCGGGGTAGCCTCATGGCCAGCAGTGCCAAGGTGCACTGTGGCAATATAAGGAAATGTGAATGAGGGCCTAGACCAGGGGTCAGGGAGCTTCCCAGCCCTCTCTGCAAGTCACCCACAGGTGGCATCAGGCCATGAGGCTTGGCTGAAGGACAAGATGCTGAGAAAACTTGTAACCCAAGGGGTGCCCAGGCAGGGAGACTTCACCCAGCCATCACAAGCCCAAAGCCACCTAATGGAGACCCACTCCTTACTAGCGCCTGGGGCAGGGCTCACACGGACACCTGTGTGCAAGAGGTTCCTCTCCTAATAGGCAATTGCAGGATTGAGACAGGAATCTCAGGAATGTGAAGGGGAAATGTGTGTCACCCTCAAGCCCTCAAGTCGCTCACCACAGGCTCTTCTAGCACATTTGTCTCAGTGGTTGGCTCGGGACTCATGCGTCTCCTCTTTAATTCTTGTGCAGCTTTGGGGCCGGCAAGAGACAAGGTCCCCACTGATCCTATGAGTCATTTTGGGCTGAGTTGTGTACCCCCACCCCAACTCATAGGTGTAAGCCCTGACCCGCAGGACCTCAGACTGGGACTGGATGTGCAGACAGGGGCTTTAAAGAGGTAATTAAGTTAAAATGAGGCCATAAGGGTTAGCCCCAATCCAAGATGAGTAATATCTTTACAGGGAGAGGAGATTAAGACACAGACATACAGATGACCGGGTGAGGATGCAGGGAGACGGCCATCTATAAGCCATGGAGAGATGCCTCAGAGGAACCCACCCTTGATCTCAGACTTGAGCCTTCCAGAGCTGTGAGACAATAAATTTCTGTTGTTTAAGCCACCCCCTCCTCCTCACCCCGGTCTGTGGTGCTTCCTTATGGCAGCCTAGGGCAGACCAACACGCAAGTGGTCTCTTCTTGGCTCATTTGTAGTGAGAAAAGCTGTATGAACCTCAGGAGAGTCCAACATTCTTTGATGTTAACATGAACTCTTTGTTTCTTAGGAAGCCCCCCAAGCAGTAAGAATATCCACTTAACCAACCAATAATACAGTGTCTTTCTCCTGCTAGCTCCGATAACGGTCTATTCCAGAACCAAAGCACAGACACTTGGGGGATAGGCCAGCAGACCACTCTCCCTTCTCATGGATGTTGGAAAACAGGGTATTGACAGAAAAGATTTATTACTTTGCAGACCATATGAAAAGACGGGCAGCACAATAACTTACTCAGAGTTTGGCTTTTGGTTGAGAGAAGACAGAGTGAAGACTGAAGAAGGGCATTAATATTCCAGTGAAGAAATAGATGACAGAATAATGAATCTCATTCAATGGAAACATTTGTTGTTGAGAATGACCAACAGTCCATTGAACCTTTGGCTGGAGGAAAACATTTAGAGCTTGTGAGGAGCTGTTTCAAAGACCTGGATGGCCAGCAATTGCCCTGCAGATGCAGACAAATAAAGGAAGTCTCCTGGAGGTGTTCCCTGAGCAGAGCCAGAGGCCACCAAGGTGGACCCTCTGCCCCCACCCCTCTGTGAGTTCTTGCAGGGCACCCCTTCAGCAATAATCCTTGTAAGCAACAATGGAACTGCTCCTCACATTAAAACGTGTCATTATAGAAGAAGAGTGTACTTATGACCCAAGAGGAAATTTTAAAGATAAAGCTATACTCACATCAAATGCTTTTCTCCCTCATGTTTCCTTCCAGTTATTGTTCGAGCATATTTATAACTTTACAGTGATGATATGAAATAATGCACCATATTTTATCATTTTTTCCTTCTTTATTTTAAATTATTACCCTTGGGATAAAATCAGGAATGGTTTTGTTGGGTCAGCCAGCATGAGCATGTTGCTAAAAACATGGTCCACCACCATAAATGTCATTGTCTGCTGCACCCCATTCCCATCCTCACTGAATGTTTTTGTTATTAGTTTTTTTAAGTTCCTATTTAAAAAGATGAAAATCGATCCTTAATTTCTTAAAAACTTGGATGTAAAAATCATGAAAAAGACAATACTTCTGCAAACTTGTTTGAAAACTGTAGATCTTTTTGTACAAATCGTTCGATCATGTCTTTGACCTGTTTGCCTACTGAGATGTTGGTATTTATTTATTACTATACCAACCCCTTCATATCGTAGGAATGGTTTGTCCAGTCTATTACTTTTCCTTATATCTTTTCATTTTAGTTATGAAGCATTGATATAGTTAAATCTGTTGGATGTTTCTTTGCAATTCCATCCATTGGCTTTGGTCTTTGGAAATTCCCTTGACCTGTCTGTGGTCTGGAGGGTGTCCTACTGTCCCTCTAGGATTGAAGCCATTCAAAACCCTGGCAGTTCTTGAGGCATGATGATTCTGCAAGCACTTCTTCCCAGGAGAAGCTCCATTCTTCTTGGTGGGGCTTCCATGGGTGGGGTGCTGTCCACTGCAAACAGACTACACAACACTGGTTGTCCTGGTGAGTGTTCCCCACCAGCCACCTGCTTCATCTCAGGTCCTTCCTTTCTGTCTTCCTCTGCATTTCTTGCTAGACGTGCTGGCCCTTCCCTTGTACTTGAATGGGGGTATCTGATTAGGAAGTTAAAATGTAACATGGTCAAATAATTTTTTTGGAATGAGTATGTCCCATGCAAAATTTAAGCCATGCACTAAAAAATATTGTTGCTTATTTGAAATTCAAATTTAACTAGACATCCTGTATTTCATCTGACAACTCTAGCTTTGGGTCCTCTCTTGTGTCTTGTGCCAAGTCTTCTCAATCAGGTTAAATATTCATTTGCAGTCCTCAGGAGGCTGTGCTGCTTGCCCAAAACACAGAGGTGAGGCTCCTGTGTGCTGACCCCGCGGACACTACTTTCCTGCTCACCAGCCCTGGGGCTTGGGGCTCTCACTGGTACAGTCTTTAGTTTCTGTATCTGTATTAGTCTGTTAGAGCTGCCATAGTGGGTGCCACAGCCTGGGTGGTTTCAACAACAGAAATTTAGTTTTGCACTATTCTGGAGGCTGGAAGTCCAAGATCAAGGTGTCATCTGGGCTGGTTTCTTCTGAAACCTTTCTCCTTGGCTTGTGGATGACCATCTTCTCCTCGAATCTTCACATACATGGCTGTCTCTCTGAGTTTCTCTGTCCTAGCTTCCTCTTTTTATAAGAACATCTGTCATATTGGATTAGAGCCCATCCTAATGACCAAATGTTAACTTAATTATGTTTTTAAAGACCCTATCTCCAAATGTGGTCATACTTGAAGGTACTGGGGATTAGGGTTTCAGCACATAAATTTGGGAAACAGAGTTCAGCACGTTACAGCATGCTCCACTCCCGTGGCTATCTGTCCAAGCCATTCAACTTCTGCCTTGTTCTCTCACTCGACAGTATGTCTGTGGTCTCGAGGGTGTCCTACGGTCCCTCTAGGATTGAAGCCGTCCAAAACCCAGGCAGTTCTTGAGGCATGCTGATTCCACAAGCCCTTCTTCCCAGGAGAAGTCCGTTCTTTTTGGTGGGGCTTCCATGGGTGGGGTGCTGTCCACTGCAAGCAGATTACCCAACACTGGCCAACACCCTTCTGGACTTCAAATTGGTTCAGGGCCTGGAAACTTCTGCTACATAGCCTCACCCACTAGGACTGCCAGGTCCCGAGAGTTATCTGAATCACTCTGGAAATTTTCTCTCTGCCTTTTGGTTGTTGGACTCCTGGCCTCCATCCCCAGGACTTGCCTTAGTGAACAGATCATCTGTTTCCATTGTATCTGTGACCTCCTGCCTTCTTCTCTTCCTCCTCAGGTCATGTTGTCCTGGAATTAGCAGGCCTCCCATCCAGGTCCACCCGAGTCATGACCCTGTTTAACTCCCTGCCTGCCTATCTATTTCTTTGTTTCTAAAATAGTTTATCATCTACTTCTTCTAAAATGTATTGCATCGGATAGCCTGTAGTGTGGTTCTATTTTTATGTATTTCTAGACTTTATAAACCATTACCAGGACATCATACTCTTCATTACATATCTACTTTCCTTCTCCATTGTTTTCCTGATGCTTGTTCATAATGTACAAAATTCCCTTCCCCACAATTTATGCCATAACGATGGAATAGTCACTATCCATGTGTGGCTATCAAACACTTGACATATGGATAGTCCAAATTTCAAGCACTTAGTACCGAAGAAGAACATAAACAATTTTGTTAATAACGTTTCTTTAGCTTGATCACATATTAAAATACTTCTGATATATAAGGTTAAATACAATATACTATTAATATTAGTTTTACCTATTTCCTTTTACTTTTATTAAATTGTGGCTACTGGATCATCAAAAACTCCATATATGACTGACTGTATTTCTATATACAATTGCCTCTACCTCAAGGCACACATTCAAGGCACGCATATGGCATTCCATGCATCTCTCTTGGTTCTTAAGCCAATATTCTAATGTTTTAATTAATGATTCTCTTAAAATATATTTTAATATCTGCTCGAGCTGTAAACATTTTCCCCATTAGTCTTATTGTTCAGACTGTCTTTTGAAAGTCCAAGCCAATTGTTCTTTCAGATGAATTTCAAAAATTATTTTTGCCAAATCCATAAAGACTTTGTTTGAATTATTCATTCTTAGCTCTAGAAATATGTTTCTGTTCCCAAACTGATTGTCTTTTATGACTTCTGTTAGAACTTTGAGGTTTTATTTATATGCTCTTTTCTCAAAACCATCTCTATTATATGCTATTTGTAACCGTATGACGAATGAGGTCTTTACTGAAGTACTATTAGTTTTTACACAGTTGTCTTTTAAAGTCACTTAACCAAACTGTTTTTAAATGATAGTATGTTCCTAACGGGTACTCTTTGTGAAGAGAATTGTTCTCCCCTTACCATATGCATTCATTTTATTCTGTTTCCGATGTTATTATAATGTTACAGTGACCAAGACTTCCAAACCTTAATAAATAATTATGGTGGTAGTGGGCATTGTTCCTGAAAATAATTTGCTAAATATTACTTTTTGGAATATTTACCCTTTGAAACTTGGCAATGCTTTTTCTTGGCTTTGATTGCTTTCAAGGACACCCATTAGGGAGGTATTTTCCCTGTCCAAGTAAAATAAGCAGGCTAGAAAACTGAATTTCCTCCTGGCTTTCTGCAACCCACCCACTGTAAAAATAAAACAAAGCCATCATGTTTTTGATTCAGAGACATATTTTCATAGAGTAACATGCCAGACTGTGGACAGCCCCTGATGCCCTGCAAAAATGTCAGTGGACAGAGAGACAGTTATATGTTCTCTTCTTGAACTTGAGCCTGGGTTCGGCTTGGTGTCCGTGCTGGATTTTACTGTTGGGTTATGGTCGGGGAAACCTGGTTTGAATGCACTTCTGTATTAAATTTCAACTGAAAAACTTTCTCCACATAGCATATTCTTTTAATTACCAAATTCTCCAAACATCACTTAAAGCTATCTTATGCTGTACATCAAGAAACAAAGAAGCCACTAGGGTGTATCTGGGAGGAAATGGCAGCCTTAGAATGTTTACAGGCTACTCTACAGGAGAAAGCTCTTATACAAAGGTGGGAGTGCAATGTCATTAAGTGTGCCATCAGCCAGGACGGCCGGGGCTGGGTGATCCTCCAGAGACAGGTGCCGAGTGCCTCCTTGGATGTGGTGTCAAGGGCGGCTGGACACTGCTTGACTCTGGGTCCTGGAGAGAGGGAATTTTGGTGATATTGGGCTGGATCAGACAAAACTGGGTGTTGAGAAGTATTTTCTTTTTTTTTAATGTTTATTTATTTACTTTGAGAGAGAAAGAGAGAGAGCAGGGGAGGGGCAGAGAGAGAAAGAGAGAGAGAGAGAGAGAATCCCAAGCAGGCCCCACACTGTCAGCACAGAGTCCAATGTGGAGCTTGAACTCACCATCTCTGACATCATGACTTGAGCCAATACCAAGAGTCAGATGCTTAACTGACTGAGCCACCCAGGCACCCTGAGAAGTACATTCTTCATCTTTCCAAGAGTTGTCTGATGAGGACACAGCCTAGAGTGTGGGGTACTCTGCATTCCTGGGCTGTGAACACCCCGGACACATCTCCACCCGACAAGTGTACGTGGCATGGCTTGTCACAGTGTGCTGCTCTGAATCCAATAAGAGCCCCTCGGGAGGAGATCCCTGGGAAAGTAGGTGTTCTCTTCAGTTACGTGGGATCCCTCACCCCGCACTTGGCTACTGAATTCAGATGGTGGAAGAGAATCTAGGGCCAGATTCCAAAAAAGTCTAATTTCCTCAACTGTCTAAACCATCCCTGCTGTTCTTTAAGCCGCCCGTGAGGCTCTACCCCTCTGTGGATCTCCTTCCTTAAGTGGTAGCTGCCGCAGGGAGGGGCCACAAGACAGTGTCTCATGGGCAGGTGAATAGACAGACGCATGAGGTGTGTCAGTCGAACCCTCTGGGAAGCATGTGTTGAGACAGATTGAGGGAAGAAAACGGCTTAGAGAGGAAGACGGGGGAGCAGGTTCACAATGCAGACCTGACATCTTCCCCACCTGCCCAACAGTGAGCTCCTTCTAGAACAGGCTTGCTCATTCAAGGAGTCCTGTGTTGGGTGGCAACGACTGGGCTCTCGTACCGCACCCCTGCCTAGCTCTGGTGGGACCACCCCAAGCTCGGTGTGGTCCTGGCTCAAACACAGGGGGTCACCTGTATACTGTCACCCACATCTGTCAGCCAACCACCCCTCTCAGCCTGAAGGGGAATCCGAGCTCACTCATAACAGGGACCGTTGATAACCTCTGTGTAGTCTTGTCAGCTCCAGCAGGAAGAGTCCCATCCCCTTAGCATGTCGTCTACACTGGGATCCAGTTCCTGTCTCAAACAAGAACCGGTTTTGCTGGCCTCTTTTGGCTCATGCTTCTGGCCTTGGCCGAGATGCTGTGGGACCCCCTTGTGACCTTCCCTGGGACACCTGGCCGTGCCGGGCCATGAACAGGGCAGGAACAGCTTCCTAGAAGTCTGGGTTTCTTCACCCTTTGGGAGTTAAGACTCGATAATCTTTAGAGTAAACCTCCCTTGCCCCTGAGGCTGGGAGGGGAGATAATGTGTTATCTCTTCTGCTGAGCCCTTTGTAAACACTTACGTCATTCAGCTGATAGGAGACCAGATAAGGGAGGGACCCCGAGTCCCCTTTGAAAACGGTCACGAATCCAAACAAGGATTCTTGGATGGATCATTCTGCTCTGGTTTGTATTAGCTCTGCAATTAAGAGGCTTACACAACGCAGCCCTCAAAGGGGGTTTCTTTACCACATGAAAGGGAGGAAAGGTTGGCCCTAAAAGAAGGCGGTCCTCAGCTTTTCTTGGCTATTTTTCCCAGACCTCAGAAAAGGCCAGTGCTTTTAAAAGAAGAGGTCACTGGGAGGGAAGACAATCAGAAGCAGGCTGTATAAAGCGGCCCTTCCCAAAGCAGAGCATTTCCTTTCCTTCCTTTCCCAGGCTGCACTGGCTCAGACCTGCTTTTCACAGACTGACATAAAGGAAAGTGGGGCCACAGTTCGGAGAGGGTGTAAAAGTGGGTGGAGAAGAGCTTGGTTCCTCCCCAGGCCTCCCCATCCTCTGGGTCAGGTGACAACATCAGGTCAGATCATGCTGGAGGCGCCACTGTCCTCCAGACCTCGGAGGAAGGCAGGACAAGGTGTCCCCTGCTCCCCAGCCCAGACCGAGGTATTAAGACAGCCCCTAAGCACCCCAGCGCTGCCGCTAAGGATCCCACACCTGCTGCTTCAGCTCTAGGGTCTTTCCCATATGTCAGAGCGACTAGACCCTTCCCACCACAGAAGGGAGCCCCCTGACCAGAGTGTCTCAAGATCACAGTCTATCTTTTTTATATTTCTGTTCTAGGACCTCATTCAGGGCCTGGCCCCAAATAGGTAGGTATCTAGTATATATGTTTTATAGGGAGACTTTGAGGGTTCTTGGAGAAGGAAAAGATCTTATTGTGGTCTTCCTCTTCTTTTTTTTTTTTTTAAGTGTATTTATTTATTTTGAGATAGAAAGAGAGCATGTGGGAGAGGCAGAGACAGAAAATCCCAAGCAGGTGTCGCACTGTCAGCACAGAACCCAAAGCAGGGCTTGAACTCACAAACCGTGAGACTATGATCTGAGCTGAAACGAAGAGTTGGACGCTTAACCAACGAAGCCACCCAGGGATCCCCCCTTTCCATCTTTTTTTTTTAATGTTTTTTTAATTTATTTCTGAGAGAGAGCGTGAGCAGGGGAGGGTGAGAGAGAGAGGGAGACACAGAATTGGAAACAGGCTCCAGGCTCTGAGCTGTCAGCACAGAGCCCGACGCGGGGCTCGAACCCACGAACTGTGAGATCATGACCTGAGCCGAAGTCGGACGCTCAACCGACTGAGCCACCCAGGTGCCCCCCCCTTCCATCTTTTTAAAGTGATGAACTCCAAATTTACACTGTAAAAAAACCTAAGGTCAGACAACTATTTTGCACAAGGAAGAGGTGGTGTGGAAATCAGGATTGCCTCCCTGCCCCCTCCTTTCACCCCTCCTTCCCAGTTTAGCAGTATGGATGGTAGTGACCCCACCCTCCACTCCAGGATATCAAGTGCCCCTGGCACAGTGGACACATCGGGTAAATCACGACCTCAGAGCATGCCATTTTCCTGGTCACTGGGGTTGGTTCAGGAGTGTTCCGTCAGCTCAAAGCTCAGGCCTTGGTCAGAATTGAATGAGGAAGCAGGTAGATTTGGTGGAGGCTGCCGCCATCTTGCCATCATGGGGAAGGGGTGTCAAACAGCGAGATGGACAAGTCTGAGCAAATGACAGAGAAATAGAGTCAGGGTCCAGATGAAAGCACGCCTGAATACCAAGTCCATCTCTGAATTTGTCTGTCTTTGCCATTTAACCCAGTGTGAGTCAGGCGGTCTGAGACTTGAAACCAAAAGGATGTGGATGACAGGGTGTGTTAGGTAAGACGTGGCTATTGGCTGGAGCATCCATGAGCATCAGAATGTGAGCGTCAGCGTCTTCCGATATCGGGTCTCCTTCCCTTTGAAATGGTACATGGAGTGGGTCTATGACCTTTCTTCTCCAGCTCTCCTTGACATTCTCTCATCCATGAAGGATAGTTTGGGATCCACTCTTGGCTTTCTGGATGTGATGTGTCCTGGGAAGGTCCCCATGTGGCCAGAGCCTGGACTGCACTGGCTGGGGAGCAGGGAGGAAGTGTCCTGCTAGAGGGCAGGAGGCCCCCGCCCCGAGCTTCCAAAAACGTGCCTGCATTTCAGTTCTGGCTTCAGCATTATGAGGAGCCGTGACACCAGTGGGGCCTGCCCTGAGAGCAGGGAGCTCTCCGCGTGCCCTCCGCCCCCAGGCCACCCTTGCCCAGCAAATGTGACACATCACAGGGCTCATTCTGCTGAAGACAGGCAGGCTGTCCTCAAAACAAGCAAAACCAAAACCAGAACAGCCATTTTATGATACAAGTAACATGTGCTTGTTTTAGAAAACAAACATAAAGAAGAAAGCAAGGAACCCCATGGTCCAGAGATTGTAACTACATAGGTCCCTCTTCCAGGGATTATTTCTCATGGTTCTAAACAAACCTTTAAGTATAACAGATACGAAAAGTCTACGAGTCCTAATAGTGCCGCTTGACGGATTTTCACAGCTTGTACACATCCGTGCAACCAGCTACCCAAATAAACAGCTTCAGCCACAGTGAGCAGCCCTTCCCGCACCCCGTCTGGTCCCCCCTCCTCACCTCCAAGGTGACAGCACTACGGATGACGTTTTCCTCTTTTCTTCGAACTTGATGTAAATGGAATCACACAGTGTGCTCTTTTTTGGAAGTAGATTGTATCAACACTGTGTTTCTGAGACTTACCCACCCTATTGCATCCAGCTGGTCCTTCTCGCTGCTCTGTGGCGTTCTCTTTCGGGAACGAAACACACTGTATTTACCCCTGTGTTCCATTTACTTACATCCCTGTTCAATTTCAGCCAATCCGGTTTTCCCCAGTGGTTGTAGCGAGTTTCGCTCTCACAGGCAGCATAGGAGCGAGTGGGTAGCTCTGTCCACACTCTGGCCAACTCTTTATTTTCTTCCCAGTGTTTCCATATGTTAACTGGCTGTGTGGATAGCTTCATTTGTGAGCTGCCCATTCAGATCTTTTACCTGTTTCCCCAATAGGCTATTTATTTTCTTTTTCTTGCTGATTTCTAGGAGTGTTTTATAATTCTGGTTATAAATCCCTTTTAGATGCATGTGTAACAAATCTCTCCTGCTCTGTGGCTTGTATTTCTACTCCTCAAAATATTAAAACATTATGTTAATCTTTTTTTCTTTATGGTTCAGCACTTTTATGTTCTGCTGAAGAATCCTGCCTACTTCATGTTCACAAGGATGCTCTTTTTTTCTACATTCTTCACCGTTCTTCTTTCAACATTTAAATCTATAATAAATCTGGAAGTGATTGTTTTATGGTGTGTGTTTTCCCAGGAGGATATCCAATTCACTCAGCAGATTTCCAGTCATTTACCAAAAATATTATGAATATATATGCATGCTTATTTGTAATAGATATCTTCACACATATAGAATGTTTTTAACATTGCTTTTTAAATTAATGTTGACTAATTGTCATTTAAATCCATCAAAACGTAATTGTTCGTGTCTACAAGATGTTTCATTATCTCAGTATATCAAATATTTAGCCATCTCAATGCTGTTGGCCAAATTATTGCCAGATTTTCATACTTATGAACAGAACTGAGAAAAAGCTAGGTCCATACTGCAGTATTTCAGTGTGTGTATCTAGGATAGAGTCCTGGAAAGACCCACCCAAATGAATACTTTAAGGCCGTTCATCATTATTGCCAAAATTGCTTTTCAGAAGATTTGTTGGGACATAAGATTCCATAAGAAGTGAAACGGTTTTAGTCTCTCCATGTCACTGCGATTTGTCAGCATGGAGGACTGTCATTAAAATCTTTTGACAATTGTACAGACAAGAAATCATATTTGATGTCAGATTGGGTATTCTTTTAAAAGTGAATGGAAAGCACACTTTGTTTCTATTTCATGTTCAGAGAAAAGTGATGCGGAGAATCATTGATTTCTCTTATATCAAAGGCATTGCTGTTCTTTTGATTGGTTCATCTAAGCTATGGATAGAAGAGGTAGAAACCAGCCAGTTTGACACAGACTTGTTCCAAGGCCTTTAAACTTCACTACTTATTTAGGAATTTTATAGTTTCATGTAGTTAAGCCTGTCAATTTCCATTTTATTATTTCCGCCATTACTTTTAGTCTCAATAGCTTAGATTAAAGATTGCCTTCTGTGGATTATTTTGTATCTAACTCTGTCCAAAGCTTATTCTGCTGCTTTGATGTAAGACCTGGATCTAAATGTGAATCTGCTCCCCTAACCCTGCATAGCCAGCTAAGTTTCCCAGCAACCCAGCAACAGCATGGATAGCTCTGTGTTATCTTAGCACCCGGCACGAGAATTCCATGTAGGTGGAGAAGTAACACTGATTGGAAGATTCTAGCTATGGTCTGGCACAGAGATGAACCACTGGAGGCCGACGTGACCTGGTGCTGAAGCCCCACAGAGAAAAGAAGGTCTTCTGATACTCCCACAAAGTCATGGACTCTTTTTGGGAGAGCAGGGGAGGCTGAGGAAGGTAGGGGGTGGGTTTAGAAAGCAGTGGTGTTGGTGAAGCTTGGCAGTGGGGCAGCCAACTTGGACAGCCTGCACCTGTCCTTAGCAGGTGATGCTTACAGTGTCCCTGCCGTTCATGGCATTTCGACAGTGGAAACCCCCTCACTCCTCATCACATCTCCAACCCCCAGACTCCAGAGTGCTCAAATTACTTTATCCGAGTTTGCTATGTTTTGCAAGGTGCAAAGAGGTGTAGGGTTCACATCTGTGCTATGCACACGGGAACAGGAGCCTGGACACAGAGGCTGTGGGGTGCCCTCAAAAGTGTGGGGACTTTGGGTGGGGCCTGGGGGTGTCATGCACTGGGGCCTTGGCAGAAGACAGCTATTTGGATCTGTTCTTGAGGGGCAAGGAGGTCCCCAGCTCACATCTTTGGCTTCATTTTGCCTACTTTGTTGCTTTGCCATTCATTTCAATTTCCTCCTTTATCAGCAGAACTGACATTTGATTCTACATTGTTTTTATTTGAAATCTGAATCTCCGAGCTCCTTGCATCAGCCATGTGATCACAACTAGAACTCTTGCTTTCTTTCTCTTAACCATCTTAACCTTTTATTTTTTTTAATGTTTATTTATTTTTGAAAGAGACAGAGAGAAACAGAGCAGTGGTGAGGGAAGGAGAGAGCAAGCGAAAGGGAGACACAGAATCCGAAGCAGGCTCCATGCTCCGAGCTGTCAGCACAGAGCCCGATGTGGGGCTCGAACACACAAGCAACAAGATCATGACCCGAGCTGAAGTTGGTTGAGCACAATCGACTGAGGCTCCCAGGTGTCTTTTAACCATTTTTAAGTGTACAGTTCGGTAATGTTGGGTACATTCACATTGTGGTGCAACCAATCTCTGGAATTCTTTCATCTTGTGGAATTGAAACTGTACCGTGAACACTACCCCCCTTTTCTCCCTCCCCCCAGCCCTTTAACCATCTGCCCTCTGTGGTTGGCCTCTGTGAATCTGACCACTCTAGGAACCTCATATAAGTGGAATCACACAACACCTTTTGTGATTGCCTTTATTTCACTTCGCATGTGTTCTCAAGGTTCTTCCATGTTGTAGCACGTGTCGGAATGTCTTTCTCTTTTAAGGCTGAATAACATTCCATTGTGCAGACAGATTACATTTTGCTTCTCCATCCTTCTTTCGACGATGACTTGGCTTGCTTCCACCTTTTGGCTGTTATGAAAACTGCAGCCCGTATTTGGGGGTTGATGGGGAGAAAGTCTGCAGAGCACTCCAGAACGTGTGGCTTGTCTGTAACTCCCAAGACCTTAGATGACCTTTGAAAAGAAAGACCTTGTCCTGCTTCAGGGTTATTGCCTGGGTGATGCTCTGGCTCCACACCCTTCTTGACAAAGCCCTATGTCACCACAGAGGACATGTAAGGGGCTTCCGCTCTGCCATGAGGGTTTTTCACCAAGCCTTGGGTAAGGCTTATTCTAATCTGAATCTCCCACCCAGTCACTCTCAGAAATTTGAGGGCCTCTACTGACGCAATCCCCCCCCACCCCCGCATAAGTATCATGACTTTCTGTTTTCAGTAGCTCTAAAGAGAGGTTTTCTGAGCTACAGAACAGATAACACTAAGGATGTCACACCAGCACAGCTGAGCTAGATGTTTCCTTTCTTAGATGGTCTGATTAGAAGGGGGGCTACTGCAGTCTCTTGTTTATGGCATCCTCTAAGGTAAAGGAGTCTGGCCTCTGCATCATCTTCACTCACTCACTCATTCATTCATTTATCCATTTGTTTGTTCAACAAATATCCAATAGGAGCTCATTATACATCAGTCACTGTGCTGGGTTGGCTATTGATGTGAATAAGAATTCTAGCCATGGAAGAAATGACTACATACCATGGGACACACACAAACAAAGAAATAGTCATGCACTGTGACACAAGTCCTAGAATGGAGTTATGGACAGAGCACTGCTCATTGTCCAGCCTTGGTCTGTTGGCTATTGATTCAGAGAGGGTTATTGTGAGGATTGCTACCTTAACATTTTCAAGATGAAAACACTGAGTTTCAAGGAGAGCTGACTGTTTAAAGACACCAGCTGATTAGTGGCAAATCTTTCCTGACCCAGGGTGCCCACTTCTGTGTTCCAGTTCAAAGCTGGCCTCAGTCTTTGTCTTGGTGGGCTCTGAAAGGGTGCCGAGCTCCAGGCTTTTGGTCAGAGATTGGGTCTTCCTCTATCTAATTCCTTGCTGAAATGACATTCTGCTTGAGACTCGCCCTTCCTGGTGCATGCAAGTCTTATCTCATATCCTGTGGGACAATAGCTGGAATGTGGCTGCAAGATTACCAAACGGTCTGTTTGCATAAACAAAATCCATCAGCTTCACTCCATCCTGCTAGGAGGGGTGAGCACAAGTTGACTCCAGGGAACTTTTGCTATTGGTCTGAGCTTGTGACATTCAGCAGAAAGGACTGTGGATGCTCAGAAGTGCCTTTGCCCACTGTGCATGCTTTGTCTTGTTCCTGTGTTTGTGTCTTGTCTGAGGCATCTGTCAATGTCCGTGTTTCTACCTGCCCAGTATCCTTTCTCCTGTGCTCTGGTAACAAGACCTTGACCTTCCTTTGGGGATGCACCTTGTTCTATTTCCACCACTGCTCCAAGTGCATCCAACACCATCAATGGGGGAAGTTGCTCCAAACTAAACAAATAAGATTCTCCCTGATGTTTAAACATCCAGCCAAGTGGGTCAGAGTCAGAAACTGGCTCAGACATGTCAGTCATGGAGGGTGGGCCCTGAGGAATCTGCCCATCAGTTCTTGCCATCTGGAGACCCCACAACTGTTGGCTCTTAGCTGTCTTTCTATTTTGTGAGACATTCCCTATTTTTGTTCTATAGAACACCACTATGCTTTAGTCAGTCTACTCCTATTATTTGCAACTACAGAATCCTGACTCACAATTGTTAAGACTGAGTAGGCAGATGAGCGTCAACGAACCAGGAGCAAAGAGGGAAGTTTAAGAATGAGGCACCAAAAATGAGGATAAAGAGCAGGTTCAATGTCAACGAGGAACCACAGCCAGAATAAGTTTAGGATAAATGGGAAGGAGAAACTCCAATGCAGGCACTGAAGTTACCCAGAAAATGGAAGTATGTGACTTCACCCAATGTGAACCCTTGAGTCCTCATATGAGCAGCTGGCGCAGATGGACTGCATTAGGAAATCTTCGAATTCTACAGAACCCAGTTCACATTCCTGCACTGCAGTCCACATGAACTGGAATGTCCAGCTCATGTGTCCATCTGTGACTTTACACAGCCCCAAGTACCAAAGGACAAACACATGGTCTAGCCATGAGACTATATTTTGGCTCAGAGCTCCTCACGACCTTCTCTAGCCCTCCGGAGGATGAGGCAGATGAAGAAGGCATGTGCCAAGTCCTGACAAAGGAGCGTTCCTTCTGGGACTCAGCAATAGTTGTTTACAAGGCAATTTGACTTAAAATGAATGAAGTTCTTGTCCCAAGTGACCAGGGCTTTTTAAAAAGTTTTTATTTTAGTTCTAGTTACTTAACGCTGTATGTTAACATAGCGTTATATTAGTTTCAGGTGTACAATATAGTAATCCAACACTTTCATACATCACCCTGTGCTCATCACAACAGGTTCACTCCTTAATCCCCATCACCTATTTAATCCATTCTCCCACTCAACTCCCCTCTGGTAACCATGAGTCTGTTCTCTATAGTTAAGGGTCTGTTTCTTTCTTTCTATAACTTTCTTTTATTTTTTTTCCTTTTGCTTGATTTTTTTGTATGTCTGAAATTCCACATATGAGTAAAATCATATGATATTTGTCTTTCTCTTACTGGCTTATTTCACTTAGCATTATACTCTCTAGCTCCATCCATGCTGTTGCAAATGGCAAGATTTCATTCATTTTTTATGGCTGAGTAATATTCCAATATGTCTTCTTGATGGATGGATGTTTCCATATCTTGGCTCTTGTAAATAACACTGCTATAAACATAGGGGTACATGCATCCCTTTTTAATAAGTGTTCTTGTTTTCTTTAGGTATATACCTGGTAGCATGATTGCTGGATCATAAGGAAGTTCTATTTTTAACTTTTTTGAGGAACCTTCATACTGTTTTCCACAGTGGGCTGCACCAGTTTGTATTCTCACCAACAGTGCACAACGGTTCCTTTTCCTCCACATTCTTGCCAACACTTGTTGTGTCTTGTGTTGTTGATTTCAGCCATTCTGACAAGTGTGAGGTGATATCTCATTGTGGTTTTGATTTGCATTTCCCTGATGATGAGTTATGTTGAGCCTCTATCCATGTGTCTGTTGACCATCTGGATGTCTTCTTTGGAGAAATGTTTGCTCATATCTTCTGTCCTTTTTTAATTGGATTACTATTATTTTTCTTTTTGGTTGTTGAGTTTTGTAAGTTCTTCATATATTTAGATATATAATTCTTTATGGAATATGTATATAATTCTTTATGGGATATGTCATTTGCAAATTTCCTCCCATTCTGTAGGCTGCCTTTTAGTTTTATTGATTGTTTCCTTTGTTGTGCAGAAACCTTTTATTTTGATGAAGTCCCAATAGTTCATTTTTGTTTTCATCCCCTGGCCTCAGGAGACCAGAAGTTGCTTTATCTAGAAAGAAGTTGCTATAACCAATGACAAAGAGGTTAATGTGTTTTCTTCCTGGACTTTTACAGTTTCGGGTTTCACATTTGGGTCTTTTTTTTTTTTTTTGAGAGAAACAGAGAGAGTGCAAGTGGAAGAAGGTCAGAGAGAGGGAGAGAGAAACTTAAGCTGACTCCACACTCACTGAGGAGCCCAGCGTGAGGCATGATCTCACGACCCTGAGATCATGACCTGAGACAGAATCAAGAGTCAGACACTAAACTGAGTAACCCAGGTGCCCCTTACATTTAAGTCTTTAATCCATTTAAAATTTATTTTTGTATCTGGTGTAAGAAGGTGGTCCAGTTTCATTCTTCTGCATGCAGCCGTCCAGCTTTCCCAACACCATTTGTTGAAGAAACATTATTTTTCCCATTGGATATTCTTTCTTGCTTTGTTGAAAATTAATTGACCATATAATTGTGGGCTTATTTCTGGATTTTCTATTCTATTCCATTGATCTATGTGTCTATTTTTGTGCCAGTTCCATACTGTTATGATTACTACAGGTTTGTAATATAACTGAAGTCCAGAATTGTCATATCTCCAGCTATGCTTTTCTTTTTCAAGGTTGCTTTGGCTATTCAGGGTCTTTTGTAGCTCCATACAAATGTTAGGATTGTTTGTTCTAGCTCTGTGAAAAATGCTGTTGGTATTTTGATAAGGATTACATTAAATGGATAGATTGCTTTAGGTAATATAGAAACTTTAACAATATTTGTTCTTCTGATCCATGAGCATGGAATGTCCTTCCATTTCTTTGTGGATTATTGATTTTTTTCATCAGTGTTTTATAGTTTTCAGAGTAAAGGTCTTTCATCTCTTTGGTTAGGATTATTCCTGAGTCTCTCTTTTTGGGGTGGGGTGTAAATGTAAATAGGATTATTTTTTAAATTTCTCTTTCTGCTGCTTCATTATTGGTGTATAGAAATGGAACAGATTTCTAAATATTGATTTTGTATTCTGTGACTTTACTAAATTCGTTTATCAGTTTTAGCAGGTTTTTTGTGGAATCTTTAAGATTTTCTATGTAGAGTATCATGTCACTTGCAAATAGTGACAGTTTTCCTTCTTTACCAATGTGGATGCTTTTTATTTCTTTTTGTTGTCTGATTGTTGTCTGTGGCTAGGACTTCCAGTACTATGTTGAATAAAAGAGGTGAGAGTGGACATCTTTATCTTGTTCTTGACTTTAGGGGGAAAGCTCTCAGTTTTTCCCCATTAAGGATGATGTTAGCGATGGGTTTTTCATATATGGCCTTTATTATGCTGAGGTATATTCCTCCTAAACCTACCTTGTTGACAGTTTTACATCATGAATAGATGTTGTACTTTGTCAAATGCCTTTTTCTGCATTGAAATCATCATATGGTTTTTATCCTTTATTTTATTGGTGTGATGTATCACAGTGATTGATTTGTGAACATTGAATCACCCTTATAACCCAGGAATAAATCCCACTTGAATGTGGAGACTGATTTTTTTTATTAGATTGTTGAATTTTGTTTGATAGTATTTTTTGAGAATATTTGCATCTGTGTTCATTAGGGACATTGACTTGTAGTTATCTTTTTAAGTAGTATCTTTATCTGGTTTTAGTTTCAGGGTAATTCTGGCTTCATAGAAGGAATTTTGAAGTTCACCTTCCTTTTCTGTTTTTTTGGAATACTTTGAGAAGAATAGATATTAACCCTTCTTTAAATGTTTGATAGAATTCACCTGTAAAGCCATCTGGTCCTGAACTTTTGTTTGTTGGGGATTTTTTTTATTACCAACTCAATTTCTTTGCTGGTTATTGGTCTGTTCAAAATTTTAAATTTCTTCCTATTTCAGTTTTGTCATATGAACCAGGGAGTTTTGACCCCTGCCTTCTAGGAAAGTGTCCAAGATTCTGAGTCCAAATACCTTCTTTCAGGGGCGCCTGGGGGGCTCAGTCGGTTAAGCGTCCAACTTTGGCTCAGGTCATGAGCTCACGTTCGTGGGTTCAAGCCCCGTGTTGGGCTCTGTGCTGACAGCTCAGAGCCTAGAGCCTGCTTCGAATTCTGTATCTCCCTCTCTCTCTGATCCTCCCCTGTTTATGCTGTCTCTCTCTCTCTGTCTCATTAAACATTAAAAAAAATGGAAAAAGAAAATCAAATACCTTCTTTCAATTGCCCTACTCCTGGCCACAGGCTCTTTTCTACAGATGGGACAGAAAGTGTTCAGGACCTCCTGGACATCCTGGGCAGGCTACAGTTCTCCTCGCTCTGACTAAGCCCTTCCTAGCAACTGACTCATGCCCAGAGCTTCATGGTCTACTCTGGTCTTGCATTGCTTTGTGTTGGATTGCCACCAGCTACAGAGCAGAGAATAGGATTTTCCTACCATCACATCAAGAACAGTCCAGAATTAATGCTTATGACTCAAAGGTTTGGTTAAAGTCTCAGAGAATTGGGCTTCTATCCATTTCTGGGTCACTGGCCTCTTTGAAAATAAGATGACAGCTATAAACACTCTTGAAAACACACCCACAATTTTGGGATATTTGTGAGACCTCCTAAATGTATTTACTGAAATGTATCTAGGGTATAGAGCTATCTCCAGACCTGTGGAATCCTCATACACCATCCCCAGAGTACTCAGTGTACTCTGAGTCTCTTGCAGGAAATAGCCACTGTGTCATTCCACATGCTAGACTCCAGAGGCTGCCCCAACATCTGTGAACTAATGGAGGATCATGGGATCAAGAGGAAATCACTAAATGTGACCTAGATAATCTTTTGAGAAGGTTGGGAGGGTACTCTTCCTGAGCCTCTCACCTTCCTCCAGGGAAAACCTTAGATTCAACCCAAGTCAGTCCCAGCTCAGGATGACCCTAAGGAAGAGCCCTTATAAGCCTGCTCTGAGTGCATAACCCCAGTGTGGGCCAGAACAGGGACACATATTAGTCTCAGAATGCAGAAACACACATGTACACACACACACACACACACACACACACACACAAATGCATACATACACTCACATGTAGATACATGTGCCCACATGGGCACTCTGCAGGCACATACATGCTTACACACAGACACATTAGAGATGTGCTGAATACACATATTGGCCAAATGTTGAATGACCAAATATTAAAATCAACATCTGACTGGCACTAAGATCAAGGCATCTGGGTTTTAATAATAAAAATAATAAAATTCAAATTTATTTAAACTTTTATTTAAAATCTTATTTATTATTATGCTTTTGTTAAAATTTTAGAGGCCAAGGGGTGACCAGGTGCCTCAGCCAGTTGAGCATCCAGCTCTTGATGTCAGTTCAGGTCATGATCCCAGGGTCATGGGATCAAGCCCTGTATCAGGCTCTGTGCTGAGCATGGAGTCTGCTTAACCCTCTCTCTCTCTCTCTCTCTCTCTCATTTGCTCACTCTCACTCTCCCTCTGCCCCTCTCCTCTGCTTTTGTACTCTCTCCTTCTCTTTCTTAAAGAAATTCAGAGACCAAGATGCAGGGTGGTGCAGGAGTGACGATCTCCTGGTGCTGGCATCTCTCACTTGTGCCATGCTACTGCCCATTTGCACATGAAACAGAGTGGGGGGCATCCTCAAATACTTTGTTCCTCCTCTGACCTCTGTAGAAAATGGGTTCCTGAGATTTATTTCCTTCATATTCTTATTCTTTTTATTGTGTCTTGATTATTCCATTTGCTAAAGATCATGATTTTGGATTTTTGCCTTTTTAGAATATTTCAAGATGGCAAATGTTGACATTCTGCTTTTAATTCTTCCATATAAGGTGTGAAGTATTCTCAAGTGGATTTTTTTTCTTAAAACACTCATGAACTAAATGGAATTAAATAACAAAAAATAGAAATACAGTTATTTATTGTGTTTACTGTTATAAATATCAGCACCCGACAAATCCTACAAAGATTAGAGCTAACTTCTGTTCTGCCTGCATTACTATTTACATTTTTATGAATATTTTTGGTCCAAAGGAAAACAATGCTATTCCTAATACTACCTAACACATAGCCACTCTCTTCAGTATCTACCAATCCTTGTTCTTATTTAAGTATATGAAAATGTTTAATATTTGATATAAAATAGGCTTCATGTTATTATTTATTATAGCATTCTGCTCATGCAATGTTGAATATATCCTTATCTTTCCATGGATTGGTATAATTTTAGAATATAAAGCAGACAAAGAGATTTTTATTCCTGGCTATATCTGGAATGGTTACCTAGATTTGGAAGCAAATATTCATATGTTGATAATAAACCTGAATGTCACCTCTTTGTCCAAGTAATTGTTTTGTTAAACTGATTAGATAGTATAATAACCTATAGGATCACCCAATCTTTCTTGATTCATGCAAGATTGGGGAAGCCAGAACCGATGTGAAATAGGCATACAGCCTATTTCTTGACATTCTGAAGATCAAGACTAAAGCCACAAGTGAACACTAGATTCCCCAAGACGAACTATAGGCATTCTTGTCTGCATGTGTGTATGTGATTAATACTGTATTTAAATGCAATTAAACAGTACTTATCCTTACTATGTGTATATTATTTCCCTTAATACTGTACTTCATCCTACACTGGGTTCCATTCTGTTACATTCAACAAATGCTGGCCACCACCTTCTAAACTGATTTCACAATCCACAATTCAAAAAGTATTAGAAAGTACTTAACAAATTCCAGTTCCCTTTCTTTGTGCTTTAAAGTATCCCCAGGAAGGAGTCATTCCATGATCGATCTTAATTCGTCATTAACTACAAGATGGTTCTGGGTCTCCTCCCAGAAGAAGAAAAACACCCTATGAAGTGGTTGGGCTCATTCCTTCATATGAATCTTCCTTCCACAGACACTTGTTGAGTGTGTATTTTTTTGGAGGTTCCAGGAATATGAAGGCCTCATCTGTGACTTAAGAATCCCAAACTCCAGAGAATGAGGAAGTTACTAAAAATCCTACTCCTGTGACAAGGTGGGAATCCTGTGTTTAGGACAAGCATAGCACATTATAGGAGCTGAGAGGAGTATCTCTCTCCTAACTAGGGGGTCAGCATGTTTTCTTAGAGAAGGTGGCATCTGAGCTGACCTGCAGAGTACATGGGGCACCAGGCAGAGAAAAGGAAAGAGCTAGGGGGAAAGGGAAGAGAGAGAGGGTTGGAGAAAGCGTGCTCTGAAGTAGACATGGCCAAGCCGCTTGGGTCTCTGGGACCTTGGAAATGTTCCTCTCCCTTCCATGGGGCGGCGGCTGCATCTCTTCCAGTCTTGGGAACCTACATTAGATGCAGAGTTGAGAGGTGGTCCTTGAGATTCTGAAGACTCTTAAATTATAAAACCTGAGCTGGATGGGGCCCTGACCTGGCTCACTGAGCCCCTTTCCTGGGGAGTGAGCCTTGGTGGATCACTCTGAGCTGGGAAGCTCATATGAGAGAAGCTTCTTCGGGGACTGTCCAAGCAGGATACTGGACACAATGACTCACATTGACTGCTCTAAGGGAATCCTTCTGGGGGCTGGGTGACAAGTATACTCTGGGTTGTCAGTTCTCTGTCTCATTGTCCACAGTCCTAGGACAGAGTACCTGGGCTCTGCATGGGGCTTATCACAGCCCAGGTAAAGGCAGTGAGCAGGTGAGACATGAGATGTGCTATCACAGATCAGAGGAAGAATGACTCATCCTACAGGGAGGAGCCCATGCTTGCAGGAACCATCAGTAGGAACGATATTGGAATGGACAGGAGGGAACTTTGCAGCCTGCTGCCCCTCTGTGGGTTCCCTGGGCCCCCCACCGTGCTCACCTCCTCCACTAGACTGCAAAGAAAGGTATTTCTCCAGGGCTGCCCACCCCGGGTCATGACCTCCTCCCAGACAGCATCCCCTCCTGGCCTGCCCCCTCCCGGCTGCATCCTGAGATATGTTCAAGACAGGGCTTTGCCAAGGCTGCCCGGGAATCATTTATTTGTTAATGGGGACACGTGTGGTGTATCAGTAAGGAAATGGCTCATTAATCACTAGAACATGTTCCCCAAACAAATCTATCAAAGGAGCAGAAAATGTATATACTGTCCCCTTCGCCAGACCTAGTTCAGCTGTTCCTGGTGCTGAGCAGATGGTGGAGGTGAACGACATCCTCCTCACACTCATAACTCTTTAAAACAGCCTGGCAACTATGTTTATGATTGGATGGCGTGACTCAACCACACTGAAAGATGTTATCCACGTGGATAATAAAGTGCCTTTGCTAGTGAACACGATTCTCTGGGGTATAATGAGTCATGCTGAAAGCTTCCTACCAGGCCTAATACTGGACTCAGGACTGGGAGGGAGGAGGCTGAGGTTGGTTTCAGGACAAAATTGAATGGGGAGGTCTAGTTCCCTTTGGGACATCTTTATACTTACTGCAAAAACTAAATTCAAATCTATCCACCTATGCCCACAATTGATCTCATGTACATGGTTTCATCTCCACGGCAGTCACCCAAGTCCAAGCCCTGCCCTCCATCACCCACATGCTGTGTCGGCTCCTGCATGTCCTCCCGCACCAACTCAACCGCCTGCAGCTCAGTCCCCATGCAGCAGCCAGAGGGGCTCAGGAAAGGTAACTGAGACAGAGAAAGTCTTGGGAGGCCAAGGGGTCCCAGGATGGAACATGGACTATGACCAAAGAATCTATCACAAATGCATGAAATCGCCTCACTGAGGGTGGAGGGGGAAAAGAGGGGCTGACCTGAAAAGCTTAGGAAATAAGTGGAGTCTCTAAGGCTAAAGGCAAAGGAGCCACACATGGGCACCATGCTGTGGTTGGTGAAGCTGTTTTCGGTGATGTACAAGTTAACAGCTCGGAAACCAATATATGCATGTTACGACAGGACAGTCATATAAATGGGCAGCAAATGGTGAGGGCTGGGTTCCTCTCTCTTGGAGCAGGAAGTTAGAGATAAGCTGGGGTATGGCAACAGAATGAACCACACGATACAGCATCAGGGTTGGAAACATTGGTATGTACTCATGTCTATCCTAATATAGCTACATATGGATAAATACAGAAGCAATTGCAGATATGCGTGTACACATGGGTTTGCACACACAGAGACATTTCTTCTTTTAAAAAATTGATGTTTATTTATTTTTGAGAGAGAGAGAGAAAAACAGGGCATGAGTGGGAAAGGAGCAGAGAGGGAGACAGAGACTCTGAAGCAGGCTCCAGGCTCTGAGCTGTCAGCACAGAGCCCAATGCAGGGCTCGAACTCATGGACCGTGAGATCATGACCTGAGCTGAAGTCTGACACTTAACTGGCTAAGCCATCCAGGCGCCCCTCACATACAGACGTTTCTAAGCTCTTTCTACTGAGTGCAGAACACAGGCATCCCATGGCAATGAGCACACCTAGCACCCAAATCTTGGTTTCTACCACCATTCTCCAATAAAAGGAATGCAGACCCTTGAAGAACTGACTGGTGGTGGTATGGGCAGGAAATGTACCAGGTGGGTCTAGAGCACCTTATAGTGCTAGGAAAGAAAGAAAGTGCTCAAAAAATAAATTGTGAATGGTCAACAATAATGTATTGTTATTGGTTAATTAGTTATGAACAAATGCATCCATTTTTTTTAATATATATGTATTTTTTATTTATTTCTAGGAGAGAGAGAGAGAGAGACAGAGAGAGACAGTGTGAGCAGGGGAGGGTCAGAGAGAGAGGGAGACACAGACTCTGAAACAGGCTCCAGGCTCTGAGCTGGCAGTCAGCACAGAGCCCGACGCAGGGCTCGAACCCACGAACCGTGAGATCATGACCTAAGCGAAAGTCGGACGCTTAACCAACTAAGCCACCCAAATGCCCCAACAAATGCATCCTACTAATGTAGGAGATTAACTACAGAGGAAAATATATTCTGAGTATACAAGAAATCTCTGTACTATCTCTACAACTTGTCTGCAAACCTAAAACTATTCTAAATTTTTGAAAAATATTTTAAAAATTCTTTTAATGACACCCCAATGCTCTTTACTCTTTTCTTTGATCTATACCCCCTCCATTTTCTCATTCCTTTGTTCATTTTGCTTCAGTCACATTGGCCTCCTTTCTGTCACACCAGTCTTTGTCACCTCCCTCCACCCCACCCCACCCCCAGACTCCTGTACTTTCAGGACTTTTTATGTGCATCATCGCTGCCTGAAATGTTCTTCATGTGTCTAGCATCAGGTCTCAGTTGAAACCTCACCTCTTCAGAGACATGTTCCCAGGCCACGCTAACTAAAATGGTGTTCTCCCAAGATTTGATAGCGCACCACACACACATACACATTTGAACATACGCACACAGACTCATATTCTCCCCTACCACTACGTCATCTATATTTTCCATTTCACTTGCCATTGTGTTTGATAGGTGGGCTTATTATCTGTCTCTCAGGTAAGATCCCCAAAGAAGGTGTGTGCTAGTCATCACTGACTACTCAACATGTAGCTCAGTGTCTGGCATATAGTAGCTACTTGACGCAAATTTGCTGAACTAAATGGATGAAGGTATTAATTGGTCAACCTTACACTTGACAGTCATCAACTTTTATGTGTTACATGTGAGCCACATACCACAGGCTCCCCTCGTATAGCAAGTGAGGACAGCACCCAGTCTCCATGCTGCTCTATACAGCTTTGGAGCAGAATGCTCAGCACCTGTTTGCTCCCTGCACAGGAGTTGATCATTGACTGTTAGGAATTATCAGACTTGAAATCATCATCGATCAAAAGTCACACTGGCGGCACACAGAAAAATAGCGCTTCTCATTCATTACAATCAGCACCCATATTTGTTATCCAGAAGTCTAAAGTCAAATAAAAACTCCTGTACACTAAGACTGTGAAAATGTGGTATAGTCCAGCTGCCATGTTACTGTTGTCAAATGTCAAAATGAAAGAGACATGACATGATGTGAAACAATTAAAGGCAACGAATGAAGAGAAGACCTTGAAGGAGATTATATGATTGAAGCATTTAAAAAACAGGATTTCTTTAAGCAACAGATCTGTAAATGGCAGCAAAAATCATTTGAATTTGTTCTGGTTCTACATGGAAATGAGTTTTAAAGAAGCCTCATGTGCCATGATGGTTCAAAATGAACTCTACCATCATCCCATTATGGAGTCTACAATGTTGCTTTGGAGACAATGACATCAACAATGGCATAGAAATCTTCCACCTGGTTAGCGAGACCTGAGTTTTAAATAGGCAAGATTTCAGCTCTAAAATACATTTAGGGGCACTTGGGTGGCTCAGTCTATTAAACATCTGACTCTTGATTTCGGCTCAGGTCATGATCTCATGGGTTCGTGAGTTCGAGCCCTGCATCAGACTCCAAGCTGACAGTGCAGAGCCTGCTTGGGATTCTCTCTCTCTGCCCTTCCTCTGCCCTCTCTCTCTGCCCTTCCTCTGCCCTCTCTCTCTCTCTCTCCGAATAAATACACTTAAAAAAATAAAATACATTTCATTAAAATGTTGAGAAATACAGGCTTTTCATTTAGAGGGGTTTCAGGGAGCTAATAGCTTGTATTCTGGTTCTGTGAACCTTTAGGGGAGTACAGGAATTGGCCTTCCTGGAAAAGTGTCATCTCTCACCAGACAGTAAAGTATTCTGGGATCCTGGAGGTGGCTAGAGGCTCTGTCCTGCTTTGACTCACTGTTTGGTGGATGCTCCAGTGGCCCAAAAGGAAGAAGTGAAGGGTCTTTTTCCAAAGCACCCTTGAGAGGAGGCCAAGGTGCACCAAGCAATTAAACTTGTTGATCCCAATCTTTCTAGGATCATTTCCAAAATCTCATGGAGAGGAGGAACCAGGCTTGGGGGTTGGGGAGCCTCTTCTTGCCCTTCCCCTGCAGGCCAGGGCTCCACTCCTGAAAAGTACTCCTTTCTATGCCTTACTCCTCCCCCCACCAACCTGTGTGCAAAGCAACTTTCTTATTCACGCCTAGCTACCCACCCCCAGACCCCAGCAGATTTATTGCATCTTTCTCTGTCCATTGCTGCAGGGCCTGAGTCTGTCCTCATTGTAAGTACATCCTGCTGGTCACACGATGAATGAGTCCAGGTAAATCCAAGCTGCCATTCTTCTGCCATGCTTTGCTGTGCAAGACCCCCTGGGCTTCCCTGGGCTGGGTTCTATGATTCCCTCTAATGCCAGCACGGTTCTGGCTCAGGGAAGAATCACAGTCAGTCTCTGCGTAGGGGACGTCTAACTGAACATGCCCCACTGCTATCTTTTCCTCCAGCCCACTTTTCCTGTGTTCACTGGCTCAGACAAGGCATCACCCCTCAGGAAATGGTCCAAATCAGAGATCCAGACCTCATTCTACGCCCTTCATTCACTGCATCTGAACTGTTTCCAGCTTCCATCTCACCTCCTGGACTGTGAGGTTTGCAAATTCAAGGACTGAATTTTCTTCTCTGTGTCTCTAGTATGTAGCCTACATCTGGCTCATGATTTGTGCACAGTGACTGGGGAACTGAACCAAAGTGGAGGTTTTCTCATTTCTGACGTCAAACTTTGTACTCTTAGAGAGCACTACTCTGTACCACTCAGTTGACTCTCAGAAGATTCTGTCCTGTCTCTCTGGCCAGATTTTATTTCAAGCCAGGAACTCATTCTTATGCTCCAGGAATCCCTTTATCACCACTAGCCACACACAGAGGTCTGCACACACTGAGAAGAGAAGATGGCGGGCCACTCAGAGCCCTGAGTGGCCTGAGATGAAGGGAGAGGACTACTGTCATTATTCATGGAGTCCACGTGGAGCTGGGGCGCTGTGGCCCCAAAAGTCCACTTTTCACAATGAGGACCACTACTTGTAAAATGTTGATTGACTTAACATTTTTTGGTAAAATATATATAATAATTATTTGATTTCTTAGTACCAAGGAATAAGGAGAATGGACCAAGTCAGGAGCCTCACTAGAAATTCTCTGGGTCAGCAAATGATTCTTTCACTGTAGGAACCAGTCCAGAGATCTATTGACCTGCCATTATGAAGAAGTCTTTGGAAGAATGGGCCAGAGGAAAGGCCCCTAAGAAGGAGCCAAGTGGAGGAGCATGGGGTGGCAGATGCAAGTGTGGAAATGCCTCAGAGCCCCAGGCTTATTTCAAGAGTCTTTGCTCCAGCTGAGAATCTTTCTCTCTATCTCAATATCCAAAAACATCTGATGAAAATAAAACACCCTGACTTCCAGGGGACGGCTGAGACCCCTGGCTTGGGGGAAGGGCAGTGAGAGCTTGGCTGAGGTCTGAGTTCATCCTAAATAGATGAATAATTCACCCAACAAATTTTTATTGACCATAACATGACTGCTTGGAGAACTTCTTGTTCTTTGAAACTTTCCCATATATCTTTTCTGTCTCTCTGTCTCTCTCTTTCTGGCCCAAAACCTTGGTACAAAAACTCTTAAAAAGAAAAGGGGCTCTGAGTCTGCAGCTGGCTCATGAGATGGAAAGACTGTAAGGTGATGGTCCAGCTCCTGGACCCCATGAGAGGAACCCAAGAGAGAACTTAAGGAACCTGACAGCCAAGGAAGGAGGAGGGGGTCCTACCTTGGAGGCCTCCAATTCAGGTGAAATGGACTGTTTATTGTAACAGAGTTTTATAGTAATAACAGAATTGTGGCCACAAACCACACATTCCTTCCTGTCCTAGCCTTCCTGTGTCTTTCCTCAGCTGCTCTTGACAGCCCCAGAACGTGGCAGCCTATCGTGTTTCTTCTGCTTGGCCTCTTTGAGAGCTGATCCGTTTGATTTATTATTCCCTCTCTGCTCTTCGAGTTTAGCAGCAGAACCTACACTTCTGGGTTAAAAACCCAGAAAACTGTTCTTTGTTAAAGTTTTGCCTTAAAATCCAATGGGCTGTGACTGATGTTCAGTGGC
The DNA here is from genome assembly GCF_008692635.1 of Crocuta crocuta. Lineage (NCBI taxonomy): Eukaryota > Metazoa > Chordata > Mammalia > Carnivora > Hyaenidae > Crocuta > Crocuta crocuta. The sequence continues at coordinate 3,660,999 of NW_027527429.1, forward strand.
TAAAGTTCCTGGGCTTTGTGACATCTGTTTTGGCCGCTCCGAAGCCTATTGTGTTCCATCTGTTTTCTTTTCCAATATTCAAATAAGTGAGGTTATGGGAGGGTTGACTCTGGATAACAGAGGCCAAACTTGGTATTTCCAGACTATAAGGAAAATGGAGACTGTGATGCTTCCAGGAAATACAGGCACATTAGGCGATGCACAGCTGGAACATCTGGCCTTATAAAACTAAAAATAACACCCCATAAAATGCATTTTATTCACTTACTTTGACAACCGAAACACACTTTCCATTACTCATGACACTAAGCCTCACTGGTACAAGAGTCTTGCTATTAAATGCCGAGGGCTTGACTACGTCTTGGTCACCTGAACTCACTCCTCTCCATTCTCCTCTTTTTCCCCATAGTATAAGAATTCTGACTACACTCATGGTGCAGCCTTTGCTTAAAAGGCTCTTCTCCCCTCTTTTCTTTATGGCAATGCGGTTTCTCCCATTATACTTCCTTCCAAAGGCCAGGTGCCCTTGTGTAGATGAATATTCTGCCATCCTGTCTACCACGTTCTGGCCTTCCTTTTCTTGGTCATTTATCCATGAGTCATTGGCTCATGTTCCTAGAAAACATTCTCACCAGATGCTTATCCCCTTTCGTACTCTAAGACTCACCTCTATTCTGGATGACTTAAGTGTCCATTGGGTTTGACCAGATGGCTTTCAGCTTCTCAACCCAATGGCATGTCCTTCAGGTGCTCAGTCTCAGGGCCATATCTTAGACTTGTCCCTAGAATTTACCTACTTCTGAAATCTTAAACTCCTTGACCCCATGAACTCCCTGACCACGATTTCCCATCACTCCCGCTCTCTCCTATGAGCTCTGTCTGAGATGCAGCCAAACCCGAGGATTTGATCCTTTGGACTCTCCCAATCTGCCTGTTCCCTTGGCCTTGCCTCCACTGGGATGATATTAAGCCCTGATCTTGGGCTATCACAACATTCACATTCCCGCCCAGACACTCAGGTGTTTCCTTTCCTTGTCTTATCCTTCTATTCCTTCTTTCTAGCAAAGCCCAGTCATGACGTCCCCCTTCTCCATCTGGCATCGTTAGGCCTCCAGGATCAAGCAACACTTCAGAGCTGCCTGGCCAGCTCTCTGGGTGGCCCTTTCCAGTGCCTTCTCATATTCTGTAGTAATGAGGCTCCTGTGGACTTCTGCCATCTCCCTACACTGTAATCCCAACTCCTTTCCCCCTCCACTTTGAAAAGGTCATCCTGACTTTCACTAGAGGCCCCATTGGAGCCTCAGAGCTCTCCTAACTTTCTTTCTGCTTCCACAGACCATGTCCATATCAGCACATGAACTTGCACCCCTGCCTCCTCCTCTCCATCCACAAAGGATGAGGGGACTCCTGAGACACTGGCCTTCTACTTCCATTCTGCATCTGATTCCCTGGTCTTCCTCTCACTCATATTCTTTCCATCTTGGGCTTAGGATCTCAACTATTGACTCTTTTTATTCAACACATAAATATTCTCAAGACATTTTCATGGAAAAAATAAACAACAACTGACTTTTGTTTCACTTGTCAATGGATATTCTTGGAGCTTTGTGTCTTATTAAAATATTTACATGCCGGTGGTTAACATTCACACATTCGTCCATTTTTTCTGTTCATTCATTCACCTATCTCTCCACTCAAACAAGTATGTTTTCAACATCTCAACTATTCTTGGAAATAACTGGAGATGCCTTTATACAATAGCACTCTTTGCAGAATTATTATAGTAAAAAATAAACAAACTGGCAAAATGTCCTCAAGGGAAATGGATAAACAGCAAAAACTCAGAGTTTTTAAGACCTTTAGTGATGGGGGAATATTTTGTTTACAATAAATCATAAATAATAAAGCAGAACAGAACACTTTATGCAATACAATCCATATTTATAGTAAAGATAACACATACATATAATTAGAAGGGAAACTTCTTAAAAGGTCTTATCTATGATTATGAATAACTTTGTTTAAACTTTTTAGTTAAAAAACCTTCAGTGATTATATATTATTTTTATGACAAATAATAAATATTAACTAGTTCTAAGTATTTAGTGAATAAATATACTGGTTTAGTCAGAACCAATAATAATAGTAGCAAACACACACTATGGTAGTGTTTCTTGTAGGGCAATGCTGCATAGCAAAAGGAAGTCATTTAAAATTATAATCCATGGGGTGAGAATTGTTAATATCTTAATTTTAGAGATTAAGAAACTAAGCTCTCATCTTTACCATGAATAACGACTATGGAGCTTGGCCCAAGGTCATGTTGGAGATGTGAGTTGGGCTCCAGTTCACTGTTCAGTATCTATAATTCTCTGATGTCATATTTGTTCAAAAATCTTATATATAAATATACTCGTTTTATTACTGTTTAACCAGAGGATTTTTTTTTTGCTATGAAGACATCTAAATTTTTTATATATTCATATTTATTAATGTGTTCCTTTGTGATTCATTTAGTAATTTTAGCTCCTAGAATGAATGGTTAAGAAAACATGGTGTGTGTATATATATGTAGAATTTTGAAGCCATACAAAAGAATAAAATATTGACATTTGCAAAAATATAGATGGACCTTGAGGGCATTATGCTAAGTGAACTAAGTCAGATAAAGGCAAATACTGTCTGAACTCACTTATACATGGGGTCTAAAATTTAAAAAAATGGAGCTCATGGATACATAGATCAGATTGGTGGTTGCCAGAGAGTACAAACTTCCAGTTATAAAATAAATAAGTCCTAAGATGTAGCAAATAACATAGTGACTCTAGTTAATAATATTGTATTACATGTTTGAAAGTGGCTAAGAGATCCGAAAAAGATCCTTAAAAGTTCACATCCAAAAAAAGGAATTGTAACCATTTATGGTGATGGATGTTACCTAGACTTACTGCAATAATATATTTTGCAATATATACAATATATACAAATATACACACATTGTACACTTGAAACTAACATAATGCTATATGCCAATTATTCCTCAGTAAAAATAATTAATTAATTAAATTTTTTAAAAAGAAAATCTTTAACTGTACAAATATGAGATGTCAAAATTACCCTCTATCTTTGTACATGGAAGTCCTTGAGATTGTTGACTATTTTTCTAGTCTTTTAGAAGTAAGATACTGTATAAAGGTTGATCAATTCTTTTCAGTTAAACGCTAGGTCTAGTTAATAGTGGCCACCTGGGATGCAGTATTAAAAAGGATTCTGAATTCATGTATTTCTTCAGCTTTCTCCCAAAGAACTAGCCAATGGATCAAGGATCCTTTACTTAATTAACAAATAAATATTTAATAAATCTTGTTTTGCTCTTGTGTTTTTAATGGCATCTCTCCACTCTATTTCTGTTTTTGCTTTTTGATGCTAGAAAACTTTTATGCTTGTCTGCTCTAGATTATATTTTCTCTGTAATCCATTCTTTATTTTTATTTTTGTAACTGAGAAGGTTTGAAGACCACTTTAACAAACCTCCATAGCAAGCTTCTCAAAGAGTAGGTCACTCATTCACTCACCCAGAACAATGCATGCAGGATGACCAGACCTGCCAGAACCTGGACCTATAGGAGAGTTGGACGGACTACATTTAATTCTCATTTTTGCTGTTCAAGTTCTGTGAGACTCCTCTTCATAGTAAGGTTGTGGGAGGGAAGCAGTAATCGTCTTTTGGACTCACGGCAGTCACAGCACCATGTTACGGACCAACTATGTGTTAAAATCCCAACTGGATCTATAAAATAAATGACAATTGCTTTGCCTTTATAGGTGTGGTTTCTAAAATTTCCTTGGTCATTGGAATAGAAATGGTGTACAGGGCTGTATACATGAAGCTTTAACAAATGGTTAGGAAACACACACACACAAAATAAGGAAACAGCAGGGGAAAAAAAAAACATTGATGAGACTCAATGCAATTAACAAACCTTGACTCAGAGATGACACAGATGTTAGAAGTATCCAATAGGGACTTTCAAATAACTGGTCAATATGTTTGATAATCTAGCAGAAAGGGCAGACAGTGTGCATGGACAGACAGGGAATTTTACCAGAGAGATGGGAACTATAAGAAAAGGTGTCATAGAAATGCCATAAATTAAAACAAACATAATATTAGAAATGAAGAATGTCTTTGACAGGCTCTTCAGTAGACTTGAAACAACTGAGAAAAGAATCAGTAGCATTGATAGAAGTCCACAGAAATTACTCAGACATAAAGAGAGAAAAACCAATAATGAGGAAAAAAAGCTCTCAAGACCTTGGGGACAGAAAATTTTTTTTTAAACCATAGGTATAGCTGGAGTCTCAGAAAGAAAAGGAAAAGATAAAGAGGAGAAGTACTTGAAAAGATAATCATCAACATTTTCCAAAAATAATATAATACTTCAAACCACAACTGAGAGAATCTCAGAGAATCCCAAGCAGGATAATTTCCAAGAGCATACACTTAGATATATCATGAACACAGTTCTAGAAAACATGTAGAAATAGGAAATCTTGGAGACAGCCAGAGAGAAAGGACATAACACACAGAGAAAGGAAAGTTGTGATTCCAGGGGATTTCTCAGTAAAAGCCACGTAAAACAGAAGTCAGTAGAGTGACATCTTTAATGTACTGAAGGAAAGAAAAAACACTGTGATCCCAGAGTCTTATATCCAGTTAAAATGCTTTTTCAAAAGTAAAGATGAAATGTGGACTTTTTCAGGAAAGCTAAGCCAAGAGAATTTATTGCCAACATACCGGCACCACATGGAATGTTAAAGGAAGTTCTTCTAGCAGAAAGGATGTGATACCCAATAGAAATTTAGATCTACACAAAGTAAAAAATAAGCTTTATGGATGGTAAATAGGCAGAAAAGAGCCAAGAATGCCTAAAAAACTAGTCCTCAAGTTTGACATGCCTATATCCTCCTTTATAAATCTTGCCAAATATCCACCCAAGACAAATAATATTAAAGTACGGATGGTCCCAGGAATACATTAAGCATCAACAGATTCTAAATATTCAGGCTTTTTCTTGGATTATTTAAGACCACAGAACATCTGTATCATGCATATCAGACAGGACCTGCCTGGACTCCTTTTTTTTGTTTTGTTTTTTGTTTTTTTTTTTGTTTTTTTTCTATCAAGAATGTTTTATCTCAATCCCAAAAGGTTTTGCCTCTTGTTTAAAAAATGACTGCTAGGGGGGGCGCCTGGGTGGCTCAGATGGTTGAGCGTCCGACTTTGGCTCAGGTCATGATCTCACACACAGTTCGTGGGTTTGAGTCCCGCATCGGGTTCTGTGCTGACAGCTCAGAGCGTGGAGCCTGTTTCAGATTCTGTTTCTCCCTCTCTCTCTGACCCTCCCCTGCTCATGCTCTCTCTCTCTCTCTCTCTCAGAAATAAAAATAAAACGTTAAAAAATTTTTTTTAAGTGACTGCTAGGGTTCAGAAGTGGGGCCATAAAAATTGTCTCTCATATGTAATCGTGTTATCATGATTAGAAGGGCCTTGTTTTCATTTTTTGCCTGAGAGCACTGAGGGCCCTCAGATGTAAACAAGTATGGAATAGCACAGGGAGATATCCAAACTTGATTTCCAGCACTGACTTGAGGTCTTTGATCTTCCACATGTCAGTTACCCCTACTGACCATATAACGGAGCAACATGTTTAATACATTTCTAACAGGACAATTGGGATAGTCATAGAAGGCACCCTTCCAAGAGCCTTATGATAAAAATGATGATGATCAAAAGTATTTTCATGACTCTGTGATATATCATTATTAGCTGTGTGACCTGAGCAAGTCACTTAGCCACTCTGACCTGCTGGATATAACAATTACTCACGGGCAGGCTGTGAGGTTAAATGAGCTAAGGCTTATAATATGCTTAAGACATACACTAAAGGACTTTGTTGTCATTATTATTTCAAAGATATAAATTTGAAAGGTAATCTGAATTAGAAATGTTATGGGCTATAGATTTGCAAATTGGAAATACATGCATACAAGTATGTTACTGGCTTAAAAACAACAGATAATCTTTAGTAAATTCCTTTGATAGCTCTACTATCTTTTAAGATGTTCTCAGTAAGGTATGTTTTACTGATAAACCCTATAACTCATACTTTAAAGTGTAACAGAAGAATTTTGGACTGAGAATTATCTGCCTTTAAGTACCAAAGAAATAAGATATTACTTGAACGTGAAACTTGAGAAACTTAACAGAAGACCATGGGGGAAGGGAAGAGGAAAACATAGTTTCAAACAGAGAGGGAAGCAAACTATAAAAGACTCTTAAATTCAGAGAACAAACTGAGGGTTGATGGGGGGAAGGGGAGAGGAAGAAATGGGTGATAGGCATTGAGAAGGGCATCGGTGTTGTATGTAAGTGATGACTCATGGGAATCTCTCCCCAAAACCAAGAGCACACTGTATGCACTGTGAGACAACTTGACAATAAATTATATTTTAAAAAATTAAAAAATAAATGAAAAATAAAAAGCAACAGCAACAGTAAAAAAACCCAAACAAACAAACAAAGATATGAATTGAACGTCAGAATGATGTGAGCATCAGAGAACATTCTCTTTTAAAACAAAATAAGTGAATACATAATATAATTTTTGGCTAAATAAAAATAAATAACTAATATAATTAAATAAGCCACACACACGAAAAAAGGAAGGAAAGAAAAGGAAAGGAAAGGAAAGGAAAGGAAAGGAAAGGAAAGGAAAGGAAAAGAGAAAGAAGCGATATTTAGAGAGAAATGATACTTTAGTCTGTCATTCATTTTTCTCTGTTCCTGTTCTAAAAGAAACTAAAAGCAAAAGAGAAGAGAAGAAAATACAGGTGGCCAATCCAATTCTAGTCTCTATTTTTAGCAGGCTTAATTTAAAACTCAACCTTACTCAACAGTAGAGAATAGCCTCAGGCTAGATGAAACCCTGTAATTTGAAAACATAAATGGAAGCAAACACCGTTGAGTGAGTCTGTTGTTTGGCAGAAAGCAGTTAGTACAGATGACCCAAAATACTCTTCCGACATTTCAGGGCAAAGTTACATTTTTTAAAAGCTCAAATGTGTTTGTGTGTGATTGATGGCATTGTCTTTCTTTGGAAGTAAAATGCTCGAGGCCATCAACAGTAGACATCGCAGTGTCTACACACAGCGCTGTGAAGGGCACGCCAGCACTGGAGACACACTGGAAGTGAAGGCGCTTACACCAGCGTGTTCTACTCACAGGAGATTGAGCACAGCCACCCTGAAAGGTGCAGAAGGAATGCCTGGCTTTACATGAAGCTCCCTCATGCTTGCTGCCCAGTCTTAAGCAGATAACTTACATTCTGTGTTCATGGGTCTCCTTGCCTGTAACGTAGTGATGATAAAGACCAAAACCATGATGATGGTGGTGATGGAGATGATACATACTTTCTCAAGTTGAGGGGAGGATTACACAGGTAATGTACATCTATTTAGAACAGTGCTTGTTGCATCTTCTATATAAATGCTTGCTATTATTAGTATCATAATATGTCCAAATATTAACAAGGGTTTAAAGTTTGTTGCTGTTTTAAGTGAAAATCACCTGTCAGTACACATCATCAATGATTTCTCCCTTCCGTATGTTGGTTAGGAACTTTGATGGTCTTGCCTTTCTATCTAATTTACACAAACATTGTTAAAATAAAAACCTGTGAATTATCCAAATCCTAACTCCGTGTAAATCCATGTATTTAACACCTCAAAAGCAATTGGTTTTATACATAATTTTTATTTTATACATAGTTTACTTTTTTTTTTACAGTCAGTACAAAATTGTGGTTAAAATTATGTCTTTTAATTCCAAATCCAAACATAGGATTCCAATCTGGTGTATATTTTACAAAAGGAGTGGCTATTCATCTTGGGATAATTGATCTGTCTTTCTACCATGTAGTTGTAGAGTTGTAAAGTTTTTAGAAACTAAAGCCATCTATGCACTTGTTAATCTTATTTATTAAGTATCAAAATGTCTCCAGGCAATAGAGTCATATATTATAAAATAACAACACATGATTGCTAAATATATTACTTTCAGAATTTGAACATTTTCCTCTAATGGTCTAACATGTCTCTAATTAAATATGCATTTCCTTGAATAGTTTCTCAACAAACAATTTAAATTTGTTCATAGTGATATTTAAAGCATCTTATTGTACCATAAGAATGGCAGTTCTTTCCAAAATGTGTAAACATTGCTCATTGGAGAATCACTTATGGTCAAGAATCACAAGTATGGTCAAGCAAATTAAAAGAACTATATTACCACTGAGCCAATTGAAGTCCAATAAATATGATTTTTAAAAATTATGATCACTAGGGGCACCTGGTTGGCTCATTTGGGAGAGCATGAGACTCTTGATCAAGGGTTGTGAGTCTGAGGTCTATGTTGGGTGTAGAGCTTATTTAAAAATACATAAACTTGAAAAGATTATGATCACTAAAGGTCTGAAAAATACAGCACACTAAATAGCAATAATAATAAAAGTGTATTAAATCAGGAACCATTAATACAGTTATGTTTATTTCCATTTAATTTGGATCCTAAATTGTCCACCCGGGATGACTATGATGATGATGATGACGATGATGATGATGATGATGACGACGACGATGACGACAATGATGGTGATGATGGTGATGATGATGGCAGGGATATATTTTAAAAAGAGGAGGAAGGGAAGAAGGCAGTTATATTGGAAAGGGAAAACCACTCTTGGACTTTTTCTCAGAAGTTCATAAACCTTTCTTTAATTTTATCCCGAATGTTCATGCCGTGCTTAAATCTGTAGTGACCTTATGGCTGTTTTGTAAGTTTGAATGAACTAAGCTTTTCTGAAGGTATTTTCTCCACACTTTTGAAGAAAGTGCAAAGTGAGTTGCTCTCTGTTTGATGGGATTTTGCCCTCTTTGAAGGGAGGCAGCCAACCATTGTGGTTTTGTCTGAAGTTCAAGCTTTATTCATGAAAGACATTGCTTTTCTTTGCCTCTTCAGTAAGTTCTGAATAGTGACATTTTTTCCAAAATTAGACCCATTGGTGATTCACTGAGTTCTCTAGGGTCCTCTTCAGATGGCCCCAGTCCCAGGCAGTTCCCCGTGGGTGGAGGGACAGTGAGCCACTAGAAGAATCAAAGCTGAAGAAAGAGTTTCAATGCCTGATACTTTCAAACTCTCTGACCAAGTTTCTTTACCTGGGGACTCTCACGGCACAAAGACTTGGCCAGCAGGTAATGCAGTAGAGGAAGAACATCTCCCCAGACTTCCTTCCCTGTCCACGGGCAAAGAGTTGCTTTGGAGGAAATGGGACACCAAGACCACCCTTGGTGGCCACCAGGGGGGCCGAGGTGAGAGTGATGCTGGTGGTGAAATCTTGGAGACATTACCCGTTAAAGAGAAACAATGGAGAACCTCCGAAGCTGGCCAGGAAGAGCACACTTTAGTGGCAACTTGGGAGAAGTGGCATAATGTGGCACAGGAGATCTGGGGTCCAAGGCCAGTGAGGCAACTTCTAGATCCTTGCTAGCCTCCCGAAGCAGCCAGCTCTGGGCCAGCAAGGCCTCTGCTGAAAGTTAGGTACTTGGGGAAAGTGAGGCATCCCTCGCCCCCAAAGCTGCTGGGACCCGAGGACATGAGGGCTGCGCTAGCAATTTGTGTGAAATACAAATCTGCTGCTTCTCATGCCCTCTTGATAAAAAGTCTTAAACAAAGGCCAAATACCTGAGGATTTAAACAGGTGCAATAAAGACTTGTGTTTCTATGAATACTCATCTTTACATATGTTTCATGTCACCTGGGGAGTGTTTTGTATAAATGTTAAGGGAATAGATCAAGAAGTAGACAAAGACAATCTATCCAATTCGTCAAGAGGAAAATCTATTTTCAACCTGGCATTGGAGAAACAATTTCCCCTCCTTTGCTGCACTCCAGTTTATTCAACCAAGTGCCCAGAACCCACGTTTCAAGCTCTGCCCGAGGAGGATGTCACCAGACTTACCCAGGCAGCTGGTAGGAGCTGTGGCTCTAAACTGCATAGAGTCATCAGTTCGATGGAACATCTCATGGATTTCTGTCTACATTTCAGATAATTAGCACCTTACAAAGGTTGTTCAAGATCTGCAACTAGAGTTATGGTTGAGGATATACAATATAATGAAGGATGCTGGGAATCTCCCTTATGCTTGGAGCATATCATTATCCAGTGTCAATGGTAAGAAGGTACTCTTCCTAGTGGAAGCATCAGGTAGACCAAGAGTCTGTATAAGAACTATAATAACACAAAGACTCAAGCCCACCTGAAATGTCAGACTGTATCTCCCAAGAAACAGCTGAATGTTTCGATGTGTTAATTTAATAGAATGCTAGTTGCCAACATTTATTGAGCACTTGTCCCAAGCCAGACACATGCATAAGGGCTACTGTCCCCATTTGATAGATGAACCAACTGAGACTCAGGAAGTCTGGCAAATTATCTGTGGCCACACGGTGAGGAAGGGGCAAAGCTGAGGTAGAATCTGGGCTTTTGACTGCAAAGTCCCTCTCATGATGATTACGGTGAAGTTACATGGGCTCAAGAGAGAAAGTGTGTGTGTGTGTGTGTGTGTGTGTGTGTGTGTGAGCCATCAGAGATTATAGAAATAAGAAAATTGTATGTGAATGTGAGGTCTTTGGTAAAACTGGGAAAAAGAGACTTTCTTTCTCAGTACTGCCCACACCCCCACTCCACCTGCAAACAAAACAGAAGCAGACAAAACTCCTCCCTGGGCAGGAATTCTCTTGAATTCCCTTCCCACCTCTGCTTCTCACCTCTGTGCCCTTTTTGCCTAATCAGAAATTCATAAGTCCTGATTAGCTAATAAGCTATTCCTCCCAAATGACATATTCTATTTTGACGAGGCTTTTAGAGACACATATACCTTAATCCCAAAATGTGACTTGACAGACATTTCCTAAAGTGTGGCACTTCAGTCTGACAGATTTTCTGGCCAGTATGATCACTCAGGCTTTGCAATTCATGATAAAATTGCATTCTGGCCACTGTCCTGTGTCTCTTCACAAAGATGATAGCTCACCACCCTTCTCAATGACTTGTAGGAGAATTCGGAAGGAAAATATATTTTTGTTATCACGAGACCTCTGAACTTGTAAGTAGCCAAATTTTGTGTAGGAAACATCCTGGATTTCTCCAAACGAATGTTGGGAAGTTAGCACTTGGGAGGGTCCCCTTGATCTGTGAGCACTGGTGAGACTTTGACTTTCCCTGACCCTGTAAATGATACAGCTGCAGCAGATAAGCAAAACAGCCCTGGGAAAGCAGTCAAGGTCTTCATCTGAAGCCTAGAAAGGACACGGAGCAGCTGAATTTCCTTTCCTAAAGCAATTATGGTCCTGGAGCTCATCTGTTGATATTTGCCTCTACGAACAAGTTGCGTTTTCCTGGAAAAAATATCAGTTGTTCCATATAGAAAAGATCTGAAGTAGAGTTCCTTACTGTGTTATCTACCTTTTTTTTTCTGTTTGCCTTTTCTTCTAGAATAACATGGCTTTATGAGGGAAGGACAGTAAAAACCATGACTAAATAGAGACTCCATGCACAACTAAAAAGGCCCAGCTACTATTCCACTCTCATTTAAGAAATGGAAATAATATCTCTTTCAGCTGCTACCTATAAAATATTTTTTGATGTGTGGGTAACACTGATGTTGTCATGGATGCCCTCCTGTGAGGAGATTTCTCCCAAGTCAATAGTGGCTTTTCAAAACTCCCTTAGGCAATTACTTTGCGTTCTAGCTTTTATTTAGGGAGATGTGTGGAATGAAAGCTCTTCCTCTGGTTTGCTCTGTCGCTGTAAATGTAGCACAAAGACCAATACTGTTTTCTAAAAACTTAGCCATACAATCAGAGTACTATTTCCTGGAGCTTATAAAATATAACTCCTACAAATATACAGTGAGCATGTTTTGAAGACTCACTTATTAATGAGGAAACCAGAAGGTTAAAGGCTCGGTCAAAAGAAGATACGAGGAGCGCCTGGGAAGTTCAGTTGGTTGAGCGTCCAACTGTTGATTTCAGTTCAGGTCAAGATCTCATGGTTTGTGGGATAAAGCCCATGTAAGGCTCTGAGTTGACAGCATGGAGCCTGCTTCAGAGTCTTTTCTTTCTTTCTCTCTCTCTCTCCCCCCCTCCTCCTGTCCCTCCTGCATGTTCTCTCTTTTTAAAATAAATAAGCAAATGTTAAAAAAAAAAAAAAAAGAAAATATGAGNAAAGAAGATACGAGGAGCGCCTGGGAAGTTCAGTTGGTTGAGCGTCCAACTGTTGATTTCAGTTCAGGTCAAGATCTCATGGTTTGTGGGATAAAGCCCATGTAAGGCTCTGAGTTGACAGCATGGAGCCTGCTTCAGAGTCTTTTCTTTCTTTCTCTCTCTCTCTCCCCCCCTCCTCCTGTCCCTCCTGCATGTTCTCTCTTTTTAAAAAAATAAGCAAATGTTAAAAAAAAAAAAAAAAAGAAAATATGAGTGTATGTGATCACTGGGGAAGGAATGTCTAATGAGCTTGCAGAGTTAGAAACAAAACTGGTGGCTTCCAGGGAAAGCAAAGCAAAAGTAACCAAGAACAATAAGAGCAAGAACACATTTGACTTGATCCTTCTTTCTACTCGACAGAAATAGTTACTCCTTATCATTCATCACGTTGCTGTACCCTCACATCAGCAATACGTAGTACATCTTTATTTTATTTTTTTAATGTTTTGATTTATTTATTTTGAGATAGAGACAATCCCAAGCAGGCTCCACACCGTCAGCAGAGAGCCCAATGTGGAGCTCGAACTCATGACGGTGAGATCATGACCTGAGCCACAATCAAGAGTCAGATGCTCAACCAACTGAGCCATCCAGGAACCCCTCAGTGTTACATTTTTATTTTTTTATTAAAAAAATTTTAATATTTATTTATTATTTAAGAGAGAGAGAGAGATAGAGCATGGAGGGAGAGGGGCAGAGAAAGAGGGAGACACAGAGTCGGAAGCAGGCTCCAGGCTCTGAGATGTCAGCACAGAGCCCCATGTGGGGCTTGAACTCACGAAGGGTGAGATCATGACCTGAGTAGAAGTTGGATGCTTAACCGACTGAGACACCCAGGTGCCTCAATGTTATATTTTTAAAATTCCTGTAGAGCTTCAGATGTTCCTTGGATGGACTTGTTAAATTATTAGATGTTATTCTATGACATTAAAAGGGCACACAGTGATATTTTTCTCCTTATTTTTTTTTCTTTTAACATTCCTCTTCTGTGATAACGTGTAAGGGAATCATCGATGAGATGAGATTTTCTAGGTGGTAAATCTCAGTACTTCCCTGAAATTCCTTTCTGCAGCTCCTGGTCTTTCAAACAGAATTCTTTTAGGTGACCCACAAGACCTCAGCACCTGTGGGGACTGACGTCATGGTCCTCACCTTGGAGGACATGCTAACACCATCTAACACCCGTCTGTAGCATTTATACAACATCCTATGGTTTATACGAGCTTTCCTGTGCCTTGGTTATCTGTCCCTCTATGAGAGACCCATATTCCATCTTCTTCTCTTATTCCTATTATTTGTTGTAAATATTTCATAAATAAGGGGGTCGGTGAGAATTCTATTTCTCTATTTGCGTGAAAGAAATAACAGGCAAAATTGTTTTGAAAGGGGAGACGTTAACATACCAAAAGAAGCTGAAACAAGAGTATAGAAACGCCCGATGTCGCCCACAGCACCTGGCAACAATAGGCAGAGTGTCCAGCTGCCCAGACAGTGTGTAGAGCGGCGGCGCCTTGCCCTTCACAATGGCCGCGCCTGAAAACAGCAGTTAAAATGCAAATGGTGGGGACGGACCCCGGTATCTGAGGCCTCACATCTCTGAGTCTAAAAGACACCCTTTCAGAGGCTTCTGTTCCAATTGCAAATGCTCCTCTTTTGTTCCGGGAGGCCCGTGAGACAGCTCTGAGTAATTCCTCCCCAGACAAATTGGCTTTCCTATTCCCAACACAAAAGCCCACGCCGGGTTTAAAGAACAAAGCGCAGGTTTTGTTCAAGGGCCTTAACGAAGGTTAAGGTTAACCAAGAGCACAAGGGACGTCCCGGGGAGCCCCACCTACCGCCACGGTTCTTAGGAGAGGCCACAGCTGCATTCTTAGCCCCTTCTCTCTCTCGGTCTGAGGTTCCCATTAATCTCTTTGTTTCAGCTTTGGACGCCCCGTTACCACTTACAAGAAGTTACATATTTCCAAGAAATCACTCAATAGGTCACAGGCATGATGTCAAATGAAAACTGACCATTATGAAACCTGAACTTTCCTGAGCATGTGACTTTTACTCTGAGAGGGTCTAAAAGTTTTGGTCCAGGGGACATAATGCCCGTGGCCCTCGCCCCCAGGGCCAAGTCCTGGGAGTCAAGCCCCACAGTCTTCCCATTTCCTTGGGGTGGGAGAGTTCAGGGCTAGCTACACCTGACGTGTCAGGTCACCGTAGCACATCCAGAGCAGGCATGGGGACAGCTGGCCGGTGCCAGGGGGTCAGTGGCCCCATGCGGGCTGGGAACCTCCCTCAGGGACTCTGGGGGCCCAGCACTAAAGTTCACGGCCAAGACCCTTCCAGGAAATTTGGAAGGAAATTGGCTTCAGTGGAACCGTAGCCTGTGACCTGAAAGGCATTTAGTCCACAAGATACAGGCTGAAAACACAATTCTTTTCGCTGGAAGCAGGAAGCAAATTCTCAAGAGACCCTATTATTTTCTGATGACTGCTTCTTTGGAAATGGTACAGCTTGGGGTTTTTAGTGTAAGAGACATGAATAGTGTCCTTAGTTTGCTGAACTTCCATGAAAACTCAATAAAACACCAGTATGGGAAACAGTCCACGGCCTTCAGGTGGTTGTGAAAAGAAATGACTGGAGAGAAAATGCTTTTTCGATTTGCAGTAACCCAAGTGACCTTGAATGTCCTGCCCCTCCCCAGTGGGGAAGGACCAGAAATCTCACTCCTGCCTGTGTCCTGCTCACCCAGGACCCGCGAGGGCGCAGCTGCTCGGGGACCAGGGACGAGCCCCTCACTACTTCTGCTTCGGGGACTGGCCACTGCCTCGGCTGCTGCGTCTCCCTGGGAAACCACCTCCCCTGACTCTGTAGACCCCCTTGGGCAGGGGGGCTGTACAGGACGGGCCCCTTTCTAGTTTTGTGTCGCGCCTACACCTAGCCTGGGGGGAGGTCTGCTTTGGGCCCGGGGTCTCACACAGGGCTCCAGTGACATCTATCCACCCCCAGGGTGGGACTCAAGCAAGCCCCCCAGATGAGCAGACATCAGGGGACTGACCTCTTACCATCCCCTCTCATTCTCCACATCCCACGGCAGCTGAGAATCTTAGACTACATGTGCAGGCGTGCAAGAAATAGCACGTCTGTATTTGCATCAAATTAATCTGAATAGGATTCCGTGTGTCCAACCACCAGGTAGGAGGAAACTGAGTTTCTTGTTATGATCGCTTCTCCCGAAGCCACATTCCGAGGCTCACACGTTGCCACCTTCCGGGCGTCTGCTCCTGTGATGTAAATCCCTGCCGGCCCAGCTTCCAGCCTGTGTCCCTGCATTCAATTCCCTCTGGTTTGCAGTCTAGAATGGCTGCTGTCATGCGGCCGGGTCTTGACTCAGCGACTTGCCTCTGTGGGGTCTCGGGCAAGCTAGTTTATCTGTTGTGCCTCCATCTTCTCATCTGGAGAATGGGTGATAAAAGCACCATGTTCCAAGAGAGTTTGGCTGGCTCGGATGAGTCAACACCTGGGACCCGTTACTTGAAAATCACACAAGCGATGGTGGTTACTAGAGCCTGAGTGTGGGCTGGACGGCCATTTCAGGAGGAGACTGCACATTGGGTTCAGCAACTGTGATACCACAAGAGTTTTAGTTCATGCTGAGTCCGTCTGTCTCACATCCCTTAGATGTGGGGAGCTAGATGTTGATGGACAACGCTGCTCTGTTTGCAGGGAATTTGTTTTACGGCCGACCTCTGCTGGGGGCAGGTGATACGGGTGTTCCATTTCTGGAGGTGATAAGAAGTCCCTTGAATAAGGAAGTCGTCTAAGTTTAAAGAAATGATTGGTTTGGGAAAACATAGAAGTGGAAACGTGCACAGGCTGATGGAGCTCAGATGACCTCAGTCTGGAAGCCACTTTCCGTGGGCTCTGCTCTCTGGGGCCACACAGAACAGTAAGGAATTTCCACCTTCAAGGAGGGGGCAGTTCACAGCCAAGATCAACAGGAGTGAGAGGACAGAACAGAATGAAATAGCAAGTAATTTGTTACAGATCCAGATTCCGTAAACGGTCAAGGACAGCGGGGGAAGGGTGTCGGAGAGAAAGGATGGAGGAGCGACACGTGGGCTCCTGAGGGGGCTCAGGGGCACAGGACTGGGCAGACACGGCCCAGGGGACAGAGGAGAGGGAGTCTGGTGGCCTGCATGGGCCTTGAGTTTCCGGGGTGGAGCCCGGTTCGGTGTCAGCGGGGTGCACGGGCTTTTAAGGAGCAGGACGACAAATGAAGGGAGGGGGTGGGGAGCTCTGCACCACTAAGCGTCAGCTTCACAGGACAGCGCGGCCCCTACAGAGTTAGGTTTGGCAGCAGCTCACAGGCCGTGTCCCAGGCTGGGGCC
Organism: Crocuta crocuta; assembly: GCF_008692635.1. Classification (NCBI taxonomy): domain Eukaryota; kingdom Metazoa; phylum Chordata; class Mammalia; order Carnivora; family Hyaenidae; genus Crocuta; species Crocuta crocuta. The sequence continues at coordinate 3,677,763 of NW_027527429.1, forward strand.
AACAGAGGAGGCAGATGCTTCACCCTGANGACGCACGGATGGGAAAACCGCGTCGCAGGCCCACCGTGGACCCTACTCGGGTTTACACCGGAAGGAAGTCCTGCCACGCGCAACAGCACGGGGCCCGGGGTGACGCGGGGCGAGAGGAGCCGTCACAAGGACAAACCCTGAGCGGCCCCCGCCCACCGGCCANGGGTGTGCAGCTCTGCAGGGGGAGTAACTTCCAGCAGCTCGCTGTGCGGCTCGGAGCCCGGAGAGAACAGTCCAGCGTTTACCCCGAGATACCTGTTAAGAGAGTCCATCTCATGTGAAGTGTTCTTACCACGGTGAGGTAAGATAAGATAAGATAAGAGAATGAAATAAATTGAATAAACTAAAATAGAATGAAATAAATAGAATAAAATAAAATAGAATGAAATAAAATAGAATAAAATAAAACGGATTAAAATAAAATAGAATCCAATAAAATAGGATAAAATAAAGTAGAATAAAATATATTACAGTGCCTCATCAGGACACAGGGTGAGAAGTGACTCTGGGAAGGAAGAGCTCAAATGGCTCGTGTCAGACCCTGAAAAAGAAATCAAGTCCGACTGCCTCTGCGGCCTCCCCTAGGAAAGGAAGCTGTGGCCCAAGGAGGGGGGCGGGAACATTCGAGTGGGGGGGCCTCTCCCGAGGGGGGGCACCTACGGGGCTGAGGTTCTGTCTGCGGGGCCCTCAGTTCTGTCCGATCTTGTCTCTGCAGCTTTTTGGCTGTGACGAGCCGCCTTTGCATCTGGACGGCAATTGAAAAGACAAGGCCTGAGCACAAGATGCACGAGCCGATTCCAAAATGGAAACATCGGAAGCAGGGGCCCGGGCCCCCACATCCAGCCTGAAGGTGCTGCACAAACAGACTCCCCGAACGGGAGACCCGAACGAAGGGGGGCCGTTCCTGTCTCAAAGGCGAACCAGGATTCCACCTTAATGAATATCGTTTGCCTTTTTGGTTTTTAAATTCCGTCTTTAGCTGTTTATATCTTACTGCAAATGATACGAGAAAGTTCAAAGAGTTAAGTCACGCCCCTGTTCCCATTTGCTGACCTTTGTCACGTACCAGGGGCATCCGTTTTCAAGGATGGCGGTAAGGACATGTCCCACGCTCTTTGACAATGTGGCGTATCTGCAATTCAATCGCACTGTGCAAGGTAAATAAGCTGCATTTACACAACACATTTTATTCTTCCTAATTGGACAGGAGCCGAATGCTAGTAGATTCATCATAGACTGGAGCTTACGTGCATTGTGCAGACACAGATTAAACCTCTTAACACACTGGGTGCGGGGACAGTTGAACGCAGGGACCCTTGCCCCGGAAAAGCCTCAACACTCGTCACGGCAGAATAGCCGCTGGGCAGTGCTCCAAACCTGGTTCCTACGCTGTCCCCTCAGATGTCCCACGGAGGACATTGAAACAAGACAGCTACCATCTGGTTAACAGCGCGGCACTGAGCAGGAATCGGCAACAATATCCCCCGACCTGGGCCTTGAAAGTCTCTTCTTTTCCCTGAGCATAAAACTCCTTCTCCGTCTGTCCTATGGAAACAGGAGATAAATAAATGTTTACTCAACCTCATCCCCATCAGAGTCATTGTTCTTTAGGAAAAATGATAAACTTCTCTCTACAGTGGAGTCAACAAAACTATCTGTAAGACACGAAATTATCAGCCTTTGCCAAAGCTTACGGGAGACAGGAAGTAAGCCCTGCGAATGCACTCACACCTGGTTCACTCTACTGGTGGTAGAGACACAGGAAAGGTTCGGCCAACGCTAGTTCTGTTTGCTGATCCATTTGCAGCCAGTTTGACCAGCCTCCACCGAGATGGGGGTGGGGAGGGCTTGAGATATCCCTCGATGTCGTTTTTCCTTTACCTTTCTAGGTCCTCATCACGTGGGGCCTCATGGCCTGCTTCAGGGCCCCCTCGCCCTCTTCTCGGCCCACCCCCTAGACTGGGACAGTGATGAAAGTAAGGTGGGCTGCCGTCACTCCGGGGCGACCACAAGTCACTGTCTGCCACGTCTACAGGGTCCTCAGCACGGCGCGGGGACCATCTCGCTCCTCAGAGTTCATTGCACAAGCTGCCTGTGGTTGGGGTGCAGTTGAAGGATATAGAATCTAACAAGGGACGGAGACGCAAGTGCAGGCACTGTGAATTGGGGGTGGTGGCTCCAGACAGGGCTTCTGAGAGGTGGCAATCCACTGCGACTCAAGGCATGAGTAGGCGTTGGCTAGGCCAAAATAAGGACCACCTTTCCAGGAATAAGAACCTGGGGCAGCGGGAAAGAGACCCCAGAGAGTCCACACTCGAGAGATTACGAGAGAAGGACACGGCGGAAAAAGTTGAATGCACGAGAGTGAAGAAGGAGAAGACAACCCAGCCCTCCACGTCCAGAGGCTCCCGGGCAGCTCCAGGGTGTCTGGAGGAGGACATAGCATAGCACTGAGCCCCACAGAAGCAGACTAAGCCATGTCACATCAGACAGCACGGTGGAGGGAGGCTGAACCTGAGAGGAAAGGGGCCGGCATTCTTAACTGCGTCCCCCCCACATAGACACCGGGGCCACATAGACAGTGAACAGGCCTGGCGATGGGGAGCGGCTTGGGAATAAATGGCCACATCTCAAATTCTTGCCAACCCCAGGGCTGAGAGATTTATCCGAGTTATAAAAATAATGAAATGTGACATTCCTTACTCCCATGTCATGGGTCAAATTCTGATTTGGCTCTACCCATCTTTAACAGAATGTCTGTGGTCACCTGTTCCCTGAGCAGTCTGCCCCCATCTCCGCCTCTCCGGGCCTGTCCCCGATTCCCGTCTCCTGGGAGCTCTTCCTCATCCCTGTTCCCTCAATTCTGCCAATCCTTTGAGGTTCACCCCAAGTCCACCTCTTTCGCAGAATCTCTGCGCCTTTCAGCCCACACCGACTTCGCATCGTGGTTCATGTCATTTTAATATTAATCCTACAATACACCACCTTCATCCTCAGGTATCTTGTCTATGTGTTCTCATTTCCTCTGAGAAAGTAGCCACGGATCGGGCCTCAGACGTGCAGAAATTCAAAAAATGTGGGTCCAGTTCCCCAGGGCTGTGGTGTAATGACCCGCCATGTTACTTTTATGGCTAGAACGGTATGCAAAACACTGACGAGTCTCTCCAACTGCATTCATTTCCACTCTGATCCACTTACTCACCCCATGAATACTTATTGGATGTCTATTATGTTCCAGGTACTCTATACAAGATATTTTTTGATAAGAAGAGGACTTTTAAACCGAACAGAAATACGAAGATAGTTGTTTTTGGCTTTTTGTTTGTTTTTTTAAGTAGTTGGATGTTTTCAACACTGTCCTTCCTTTCTGATTTCTCAGTAGCCTCTCGCTACTCATCTCGGTTGACCAGACAGCTGTGACGGATGAGAGCGGCCTGTCAGGTAGCACAGAACGTGGCACTGTGTGGGCCTCACATTTGCCAGCTTGCCAGAAAGCGTCTCCCTCCTAACTATTCATTTCAGATCTTGGCAGATATTCAGAAAGAAACGAGGGAGATAAGGCCCAAGAATATGGCCATGGATGGAAATCTCCATCTTAAGGAGGGAATAGAGGGTTCAGATAAGCCTTAGGAAATCCTCACAGTAAACTGGCACCATTCCACATCTTCAAATGCAGCCTCTCTCGCAATCAAATATTTCCTCCTCTTCCCTTCCTGACTTCCTAACCAACTTCCTTCAACCGCATTCAGTGTAAATATAACATTCCTCCGATGGCCCCTCATGCATGTGCTCTCCCCACTGGCCTCTGCATTATGTAAATATTTACTGTTCTACAGTTAGTAGCTGCCATTGTGTACCTTGCAGCAACTCATGCTAGAGTCAACAATGTGTAATTTGTCAATGATGCCTGTAGCAAAAGCTAATGTGGAGTCTTAGAAGATCTGGTTCCTTCTACACTCTGATTTTTTTTTTTTTTTTGCCCATAATAGGTATTTATTATAGAAAATACAAGAACTGTAGATAAACAAAGAAAAACATTATCCATGATCCCACCAGCCTACAATGACTCACCATTGAAAAAGTACTCTGAAAAGCTGTTCAACAGAAAGCAGTGGGTCTGGAACTCAGTTTTCATGAAAGATAAAACATGTGCGCCATTTTGTGAATACATTCCTCACTTAGCCACAAATCATAATCCTCTCTTCATGAATGTTTTTGCACATATTTGCTGATCCCTGGCCATAATGTCTAGAAACAGAAGTTCATGGTGCAAATGTATACAGTTTTAAGTAGATTTTACCACAACTTCTTAAATTACCTTTCAGAATCTTATACCAGTTAACACTCCTATCAACGTTAAGTGTCTGAATTTTCTTCTACCTTGGCTAACACTCAGGAGTATCTTCCTTTATAACCTTGCCAGACAGATACAAGAAGTGATTATCTCACTGTTCCAGATTTTTAAATGTTTATTTATTTATTTGGGGTCAGAGAGACAGAGAGAGAGAAAGAGAGAGAGAGCAGGGGAAGGGCAGAGAGAGAGAGGGAGAGAGAGAATCCCAAGGATGCTCTGTGTTGTCAGCACAGAGCCTGATGCAGGGCTTGATCCTACAAACTGTGAAATCATGAGATGAGCCAAAATCAAGAGTTGGATGCTTAACTGACTGAGCCACCCAGGCGCCCCTTTGTTCTGTTTTTGTTTTTTGTTTTTTTTTTAATACCTTTTCCTGTCAGCTGCTAGCTTAGGCTCAGAGAATACTTTCTTAAGACAAACCTGGGTAAAGAAGGTTAACAATGTAAGTAAACATGGTAGGTGTTCTTTCATTAAGTTGGGAACACACATTATGGGTCCTGTGCTGTATCCCAAACTTATAAACCAGCGATGAAATTAGAAGAACAGACCAATGATGGTTACGCGGAGCATTGGCAAAGGCACTTGTGGCTTCTACAGTTAGGGATTCAAATGAAAGTCTGTGCCAGTTAATAGTATGTGTTGGGTGCCTACCATGCCTGAGGCACTTTTGTTCTTGAGGAGGAAGCAAGAAAACAAATAAACCAAGAAGAAAACACCAAGCAGCGCAAAGCCCTGGAATGAGTGAACCTGGGCTTGCTGATTTCCTGCCGAGCCAATGATTACTTTCAATGAGTTGCCAGAGATTATGATTGAATTCAGCAAATATCTACAGAATATCTTTTTCCAGGAAAAAGATGAACGTGACTCGGCCCCTGCCCTAAAGAGTTCTAATCCATTTAAGGTACACAGCATGCGGCAGAAATAGAAATTGAAGAATCATTTTTAAATGCCTTCTGGATAGTGACTTAGGCTTCCTTTGGTTGCTGTGTCACACCCACGCACTCCGATTCTTGTAACAGCTCCTCGTGCTCATCGGGGTTGACGCCGTCTCCACTTTGCAAAGAAGGATCAGGCCTGGCGCAGGGTCAAACCCGTGGTAAATCGCCCAGCTGGTATCACACAGGCCTTCTGACGCAACGCTCATGTTCTGGCCCTGACACCCCTCCCACTGTGAATGGGGTGCAGAATTGGGAGAAGCAAGGCATTGTGGACAGGGAAAGAGAGGTGAAATGGTCATTTGGTTGATTACACAAACTGAATCTGATATTCAAGGCTGTCTGTATCAGGCCAAAGCAGCCAGTCAATTTATCCGAGACAAACAGTCCGCCACGTCCTGGGAAAAAATTCATTAAATCCATTATCTGGTGTCAGATATCCAGACCTGGCTCTGTGCTTGCGTTATTGTTTCTGTTTCTTATTTTCATCGGGGCCCTTCATGCTCAAAGTCACGGGGCTTCAAGTTAGAACATCCGGGGTAGACTTAATTCTGTGGCCTGTCTTCTGCATGGTAAAAAGACCTGCTTTCTGTTTATTATGCTCTTTCCTGTGGGAATAAAGACAAGTGCATGTTAAAAACAATGCACGATCATCCCACTAAAATGATGCAGCGTATGGAGAAAATGTGGACAGTCGGGGGTAAAAGAACGGGGTTTTGAGATCCTGAACAGACAGCTCCCATTCACTGCAAGAACTCCCCCGGGTAGATGCCAAGCGGATTTCCCTTTGAACGTGCTCGCGTCAAAACCCGCTACCAATTCAGATGCCCCCTTGAGTATGTCAAGGCTTTGTTTGTCTTTTGTTTTCAAGTTTACTGGGGAGACCACACACGCTTCGTAAGAGCCCTTAGAGTGGTTCCCCAGGGTTTCCGGGTCAGTCCAAGGTCACTGATGAGGGACGACCAGTAACTGCTGCCCTGCACCTCTCACTAACATGTCTCTGTGTCTGGTCTGAAGTGTCGGAAGAGGCAGAGTGGACCCAAAGATTGCTGGCTTAAAAATAGGGGTGCCTGGGTGGCTCAGTTGGTTAAACGTCTGACTTCGACTCAGGTCATGATCTTTCGGTTTGTGGGTTCCAGCCCCGTGTCAGGCTCTGTGCTGACAGCTCAGAGCCTGGAGCTGCTTCAGATTCTATGTCTCCCTCTCTCTCTGCCCCCCCCCCCACTTGTACTCTGTCTCTCAGAAATAAATAAACATTAAAAAAATTTTTTTAAATAGGGCCTGTTCACCCTTAAAATGGGATCATAACCCCAGGTTCTATACAGAAGATCCCAAAGTGCACCTTTNTGTACTCTCTCAGAAATAAATAAACATTAAAAAAATTTTTTTTAAATAGGGCCTGTTCACCCTTAAAATGGGATCATAACCCCAGGTTCTATACAGAAGATCCCAAAGTGCACCTTTTCCGAGTTTATAGAAACTTGAATAAGCCTTGCTTTCTGCACCACTGCATCCATGAAGAAGCCCACCCTGACATGCAGGCTCTCCAAAAAGCTGTGGTAAGCCCAGTTTTGATGTGTAAGAGTGCAGTTAATGATTTGTTATCACGTTCAAGTGCAACCGCACTGTGCCTTCGGCTTTGTGTGCATGAAATTAAGTGAAATCGGTTCATCCACAGACACAGTGCCGATAGCCTCTGAGGTGTCTGAGAATGGAGCTCAGCTTTCGGACACAGTGGCAGGCAGACCATGTACAGAGTGCTCTGAGGGACAGTCTGCTCCGGGCACGTGCAGGGACCCCCCCATCCCGCCCGTCTGCTGCCCCAGCTGCCCTGCTCACAGCTCATCTTCTGACTGTGCAAGAGCTTCACCTCAGTAAACTCTCTGCCCGTCCATGGAGTGAGGTCAGCTGATGATTTCAGTAGGTTCACGGGTGTTTTAACTTTAAAAAGGTCCTTTAACATAAAATGACGAACATACAGATTGCAGGTTTGTAGAAGTTACATACGCACATAAACAAAGATCAGAGGGAAGCACATGTACAAGATAAAAATGTTCTCGTGTTGGGGTAACAAGCTCATTCTGCTGGTCAGAAAAGTGCTGCTAAATGTCAGAATCATTCAAGGTGGTGGGGACCCATGCTGTGTGGTTTGCCATTTGCAAGTAGAGAGAGTAGTAGTAAGCTCACAGCCCCCCAGATAACAATGCGATTACTTGCTGTGATGTGTAGTAAAATCCAGGCTCCCAGGAGGGCACATAGACCTGGTCCCCAACTCTGCCTGGATGGGAGTCAAGAACGGCCCTCTTTAGGGGCGCCTGGCTGGCTCAGTCGGTTAAGTGTCTGACTTCAGCTCAGGTCATGATCTCATGGCTTGTGGTTTCAACCCCTGCATCAGGCTCTGTGCTGACAGCTCAGAGACTGGAGCTGCTTCGGATCCTGTGTCTCCCTCTCTCTCTGCCCCTCCCCCACTTGCACTCTTTCTGTCTCTCAGAAATAAAGAAGCATTTAAAAAATTGACAAACAAAAAAAGAATGGCCCTCTTGAGGCAGTGATGTTTGTTCTGAGGTCTCGCCGTGTGCCTTCTGTGAGCCAGAAGAGGAACCTGGGGTCCTGGCCGCTGCAGAGGGATGGGCAGCAGGTGGGGATGTGGCTAGGGGCTCCACCAAGCACTGAGGTCTGGTCTTATTCCAGAGCATAGCAAAGCCACTGGTGGCTTTTAGATTCGGGAGCGAGAAGCTCGAACACGGCCTTGGGTGACTTATTTGTTATCTTAACAAATTCCTTTAAAACTTTTGAAATGCTGTCCTCCCCACACAATTAGAATAATTATGACTCGCCTATGACCATAATAGAATGACATATGATGTAGTGTTTTATATGGAAAGCCAGACATGAAAGCCCATGTGCCTGACGGTCGCTAGGATAAAGCCTGCACCAGGCAGATAAAGCCCAGAGGGTGCAAGGGAACGCATAGGAGGTTGTGAGGCTGTGGGATCACAAGGTTCACACCGGCCTTTCAGAGAAAATGGTTCTCACAGTTTTCTGTTCCTACAACTTGGAAAGGACCAAAATAAACACGAAGAGTCTACATGTGTAACTGATGGCAGACACATCTGTAAGATCTCCATTGAGCTTTGTAACTGAAAACTTGCCTCAGCTCCATGTATCAAGCCTTCACCTCATTCTCTTTACCTGAATTCTGCCTAGTATATTTGGAAAATAGGAACAAGACCCTGAATTTGTATAACTGGCAGAAAATAGGTGATGGGAGAATTTAAATGTCGCCATAGCAACCAGCATAGACCTGCCCCCTGATGCCATGCCCACCTCCTTCCGGGCTCCTGACTCCATCTGGTGGACTATGTTCAGGTCTGGAAATATTATTGTTGAAGAAAAGAGCAGGGGCTCCCGGGCGGCTCTGTGGGTTAAGCCTCTGACTCTTGGTTTCAGCTCAGGTCATGATCTCATGGTTTGTGAGTTCAAGCCCTGCTTTGGGCTCTGTGCTGTTGGTGCGGAGAGCCCACTTTGGATTCTCTCTCTCTCTCTCTCTCTCTCTCTCTCTCCTCCCCATCTCTGCTCTCTCTCTCTCTCTCAAAATAAATAAGTAAATTAGTAAACTNTGTGCTGCTGGTGCGGAGAGCCCACTTCGGATTCTCTCTCTCTCTCTCTCTCTCTCTCTCTCTCCTCCCCATCTCTGCTCTCTCTCTCTCTCTCAAAATAAATAAGTAAATTAGTAAACTTTAGAGAAAGAGGCAGATATCCAAAGGTCAAATACCTTCGAAGGAGCAAAAGCAGAGATCACAAGAGAGACCTGTCTGTTGAGTGGGTTTGTGAGCGTACCTCCCTCTCTGATGTCTGTGCAGGCGTGCACACCAGGTGGTGTGACCTGCAGGCTGCTTCAGGGTGACGTGGGGGTAACTCTATTTTGTAGAGGAGGATATTGGGTTTCAAAACCATGATGGGGGGAGCCCTGGGTACCCCGTTGGCTGCCCTTCTTCCGCACCTGCCTAAACAAGCATCTCTACATGGGCTTGCCAAGTGATGCCCCTCCGCTGGCCATGCCTAGGTGCCCAGATGCATGCTTGATGAGGGCGCCCCCTTTAGGGGGCAAAATTCATAGACCTAATGAAAAACAGAAGACAGTTAACAGCTAAAGAAAAGCTTAACGTTTTAGATTGTGTTTAAAGTAAATGTCTTGCTTTGAGTTGAAGATCATTTTAAAAGATTGTTCTCAATAAGTGTCTTAATTTCTATAAAAATTTATCAGAAAAGTAAACAAGGGACCCCTGGATGGCTCAGTCACTTAAGCATCCGACTTTAACTCAGGTCATGATCTTGCAGCTCCTGAGTTCAAGTCCTGAGTTGGGCTCTGTGCTAACAGCTCAGAGCCTGGAGCCTGCTTCCCATTCTGTGTCTCCTTCTCCCTCTGTCCCTCCTTCTCTCACACTCTCAAAATAAATAAACATTAAAAAAAATTTAAGATTGCTCTCAATCGATTTTTTAACTACACTAAAAATCTATTGGAAGAGTAAACGAAGTGAACGACTGGATGAACTTTTGCAAAGTGAACACACATTTTTAGTCAGCCCCACCTCCCCCCAACCCCTGGACCAAAAAACAGAACACACCAGCTTCCCCGATGCCCTCCCATTCACTGCTCCCTTCCTGCCCAGTGGAGGGCGCTCTCCCGACGACTACACGTTGTGTTTGTTCTGAAGTTAGCTTTTTGCGCCTATTTTAAACGTTATGTAAATGAAACTTACAGTATCCTTTTTGTATCTGACGTCTTCCACTTAGTATTATGTTTGTGACTCTCTTTCCCTTGCTCTGTAGTATCCCACTGCGTGTGTGCATGTATGTATTGAAATAGATCTATCTGCGTGCTGATGGTGGACGTTTGAGTTTCTAGTCTTTGATGACCACGGACTCTTACTTGTATATGCCTTTGAGTGCATGTGTTCCAATTTCACTGAGTGTGTGAGTAAGAGTGAAAATCCATGTTGGATCATCCAGTGCGTCTGTGCTCAGCTTTAGTAGTAGAAACTGCCAGTTTTCCAAACTGGTTGTGTCAATCTGTACTCCCTCTGGCAGCGTATGTCAGGGCTAGCAGCTCCACGACCTAGCCAACACTTAGTACTTTCCATCTGTTCATCTGAGCTATTCCCCTGCTGCAGATGTCTCTGCACACCCGAAAACCATGAAGATATCGTACCATGTTAGTCTCCGGATCTCCGTGTCCCTATAGGACAGCTGTGACCACCTAAATCCAAATATCCCCACATGGCCTCCAAAAATCACACAGATCAACAAAGATGGTGGACAAAAGTCTGTACAACCCACACCCACAGCATAACCTGGAGGCTAGAGAATATGGCAGACTTTACATTGCAGGTAAGTAGGAAAAGAGGGGTGGGTGCTTGGGTGGCTCAGTGGGCTAAGCTTCTGACTTCAGCTCAGGTCATGATCTCACTGTTTATGAGTTTGAGCCCTGCATTGAGCTCTGTGCTGAAAGCTCAGAGCCTGGAGCCTGCTTCGGATGCTGTGTCTCCCTCTGTCTCTGCCCCTCCCCTGTTCACTCTCTGACTCTCTTTCTCTCAAAAATAAATAAACATTAAAATTTAAGCAAGTAAGTAGGAAAAGAGAGCTTCTAATTAACAAGGCTAGCTCTGGAAGCATATGCAAGAGGGGGCAGTCATGGACCTGGTGATAATGGACCACAGATGGCATCACCCAGAAACAGTCTCCCATCCCTGGTGGGAGTTCTGAGGGCAGGTCTGGGACCCTGGGGACAGGAACACCAGCTACTGGACAATGTAAAGCAAGCGGCTCGAGTGGGCTCACGGCAGCTTCAAGCAGGTACTGCTACTGCGGGAGGGGGCGGCAGCTCTAAGGGGGAAGCTGGTGAAGGGAAAGAAAGAAAGCAAATGGGTCAAAATCTACAGAAACAAACAACACTCAGTAGAAACACCAGTTGTTCTGCCTGTGGTTCTGGAACACTCCAATGCAAAGTAAACAACAAAGGACAAATAGCGTCCATGCAAATCTTCCCCAATTTACCATAAGCTAGAAGCAAAACCATTCAGTTACTGAAATATTCTCCCCCAAGTAGTGGTGAAAGCATACTATTTAGAACTGAGTAGGTAACTTCCAGAAGAAATAGTCAAAGGAGGTAAAACTTGGTTGCATTTTGAACGCCTGACCGAGGAGAAGTGGCAAATTTTTGAAAGATTTTTTTTCAACAGCCACAAACTTATAGAAAAGTTGGTAGTAAAGTGCAAATCACTTTTTCCCCTTCTTTTTTTAAATGCTTATTTATTATTTATTTATTTATGAGAGAGAGAGAGAGAGATCATGCATGAGCTGGGGAGGTACAGAGCGACGGGGATAGAGGATCCAAAGAGGGCTCCACGCAGACAGCAGCAAGCCCGATGCGGGGCTCAATCCCATAAACCATCAGGTTATGACCTGAGCTGAAGTCAGGTGCTAAGTAACTGAGCCACTCAGGCACCCCTTTTTTCCCCTTCAGAAGTCACTCAACTGATGCCTCATCCATCCAGAACTCATTAGTGCGTGAGTCCCACTGGTAAGGATACCTCCTCTGGAGGCACACATGACCAGCACCATCAGGAAGGTCTACAGGCCAGTCCACACCCCTTACTCGGGAGTAGCCCGTCCTCCACAGGGAGAGGGTTCTGTTCAACCACTCACTGCATGGATTGTCATGTCTCCTTAGTCTCCTTCAACCAAAAACAGTTCCTCTGCCTTTCCCTGACCTTTAAGACAAGCTTTTGAAGATTACAGACTTGTTGTTTTGTAGAGTATCATTCTCTCTGTTTTGCTCTCACATTTCAGATTCTGCATCTTTTGTAGGAATATCCTAGAAAGGAAGCCACATTCTTCTTCTGTTTGTCCCACTCCTCGTGATGCTCACTAGGAGCCCTTGGTGAAGATGATGTTGGCCTCTTGTCTGGTGTCCTTTTTTCTCCTGGGAAATCTATAAGTGTTTGAAATTATGTAAATATACTATTTCTAATTAAACGTTCAATTTTTAAATTATTTTATTTACATCTGCATGGACTCATGATTTCCTATTTAGTTTATTCAACTCGATAGGTTATAATCCCTTATTGTCAGGATTTATTTTTATGCTCAAATTGGCCAGTAGGAGACCATTCAAGCTGGTTTCTGTCCAGCTTTGATATGTTCTTTTCACTCTTTGTTTTGCAGTATAAATTGTTCTAGCTCATTTTGACTGTTCCCTCCCCCAGCCCTGAAATCAGATATTTCTCCTGGTGCTTCAGTGAAGAATGATATTTAGAAACCAAGATCTTGGTTGGAGACATCATTGTGCTCCGATTTTCCTAGTGGATAGAGTTAGGAATCAATATCTATCTATCTATCTATCTATCTATCTATCTATCTATCTATCTATCTATCTCTATCAATCTCTATCACCTATCCATCTATCATCTACTTTAAAAAATTTTTTTAATGTTTTTATTTATTTCTGAGAGAGAGAGTGAGAGAGAGAGAGAGAGAGAGAGAGAGATCGCACGAGCAGGGGAGGGTCAGAGACAGAGGGAGACACAGAATCTGAAACAGGCTCCAGGCTCTGAGCTGTCAGCACAGAGCCCAATGTTGGGTTCAAACCCATGAACTGTGAGATCATGACCTGAGCTGAAGTCAGACGCCCAACCAACCGAGCCCCCCAGGCACCCCATCTATCATCTACTTACCTGTATGTTGAAGATCCTAAGTTCACAGTAATGCTCAATACCTCTAATTCCAAGCCAATAGCCAGAGTTCATTGTAGTTTTCTTTTTTCTCTATATAACTCCTTTCTCTGACAGTGAGGACCTGACTCCCATTGTCCTTGATATATTTATACACTTTTTCAGTTGACCACCACTTATGTAACCAATCTCACAGCTCCACCAGCACCCCATACCCCTCATCATAGATGACCTCCTTTCCCTATTTGGGCCTGACTTTCCATTGTGACACTGCTCTCCCCAGATATCTTTCTGACCACTTTGAGCTCTAACCCCTCTAGCCAGGCTGCTCTTTGCGTGGTTGCCCTCTTCGCCCCACTTGGGCCTGGATTGGTCTCACTGGGCCATTTTGTCATCCTAATTCTTTGGTAATTCGGTAATCTGTTCAATCTCAAACTCCCATTAGTAAAATGTTGGAATTCCTGGATAAACCCTCGAAGCCTTGTTTTTATCCCTAACATTTTCTACCTCTCTGTCTTTGCATTCTTTATGAAGAGAGTCCTCAACCCTATCATCCAATTTAATGTTTTAAATTTGGCTCAAGTGTTTAATTTCCCAGAGCTCTTCCACTTCCCTAATTATTCATCTTGTAAAAGCATTCAGTGCTTGTGTTGTGGATGCAATATTTTCTTTTATTTCTCAAAAATAACTTTCAATTTGTTTGGAATTTTTATTCTGGTCCCCAAACCATCTGTTTCCTCCAGCCTCCTTCTGTTCATGCCTTTGTTTGACTGACTTTCATGCTTCCAAGTTGGAGTCACTCAAATCCTGGTGGTCTTTTTTTTTTTTTTTTGTCACTCATATTCAGTGTGGGACACTGACAAACAAATCAAAAGTCTTGGATGCATGAATGGAGTTCAGTGACTGGTAGGAATCCCTGTGGCTGAGAGAAGCAAGTTGATTGTTTTATTGAAGGATTCCCCAACAGCATCTAGAGATCTTTATTTGGGGAACATATACATGGCTGTCAACATTTTGGAAGTCATACTGAGGAAGAGAACTGGGGGTCTCTGTGTTAAATATTTTAAAAGTCGAATTTAAATTCTGATTCTCACCTAAGACTTCTTGTGTGTTTGGTGCACCCAAGACCAGGGATCTCCAACTTCCTCTGCAGGAAGTGAGTACAGCTCTGTGCTCAGTAGGTGAAAGGGAGGGGGGACTTGCCCACCCACTCACCTGCTCTTTCTACAGCCCCTGAGGTCAGCCCTGCAACTCTGCCCCCCGGGGTTTTGAGCCTCTGGGGGCTCCGCAAAGTGAACCGGGTTGCTACTGAGCGTTATCCCCTCTGAATTCCTTTACGTGGTGTCTCTTTCATCTGCTTCTTTCATCCAAAATTGTGTTGATATCTGTTGTCTATTGAGGTTTCCTGTCCCCTGCTGTTTTTATTGGCAAAGTGATGCCTTTGCTGAAATGCTGACATTTCAGTGTAGTTTCAGCAGGAGGAGATAGATGGCTGTGGTCAATACCCTGTGTTTAACCAGCAGTCTGGAAAGAGATGAGGAGAAGTTGACCTAGCAAACAAGGACTTGAGGGAGAACAGTCAAGACAAAGAAGAATGGCTTTGTGTCTGTGGGTCTCACTGTCACTTTTCCCCCTTTCCCTGCTCTTCTGAACTTGGGAAGACTCTCCAAATCCTAGCCCATACTTCTCTGTATTAGTCAGCAGGGCAGGGCTATGCCACAGAAACAAAGAGCCCCCAAATCTCAGGGGCTTGACACAACAAAGGGATTGTTTCTCCCTCATGTTATGTGCTCAGTGTGGTCAATAGTGAGACTGCCATTTTAACTACTTAGTAAGGCAAACCACGCGCCCACGCCCAATTAAAGGAGGGTAGACAAGTAGAATCCTACCATGTGTTTGTGAGAACAGGAAAATATCCATGAATAGCACTAATGACTATCATGCCCCCACCTTAGGGCAGAATTAATATGCTACAAAAGGACTTTGTGTCAATCACTGCTCTACACACTAGCCACGTTGAATTGTACTTTTAGAGGTCCCTCAGACGCCGAATTCCTTGAGGGCTGGGACTGAGTATCAACCATGTCTCTAACTGCAGATCCCAGAACAGAGGTCAGAACAGAGCAGAGACTCAATGTGTTGAAAAAACAAACTTTTTTTTTTAAACAGCTAAAGTGTTTTTGATCTGATATTTTTACAGTATATACCATAGCCTCAAATAAGTTAGTCTTTCCTTTGCTGAATTTCCAGAAGGAATAGCCATCACTTCTGAAATCATTAGGATTTCAGAACAGCTAAGGAAATGATCACGTGGGACTGGAAAAATGATCAGTAGAGTGGGGAAGTGAAATACTAACATCAGAAAACATGCTGTCAACTTCCTAACTGCAGAGCAGTAAGAATACACCTATCAGGTGAGCAAGGGCTCTTCTGCCTCGTGGGTGGGTTAAAAGTCTCTTACACTGTGCTCACTTTATTTTCCAGAAACGTTTTGTGTGTGCTCCCCTTGATTATTGGTATAGACACTTGCATAAATATTTATGCAAATGCACACTGAACTTTGTCTTTTAATAAACCTTTACTCTTTGCCAAATATGAAAGCTTAATGTCTAATTCCTTAAGAAGTATAAGAACATTCCAGGGGTGTAAGATCTCCATAATTTTCCTTCTTGATTTGCTATTTTTATAACCAGACATAGCAGATGGGAGTGATTAATGAATTCCATTAGCAATGGTAAATTTTTAACAAGGAAACCTCCCTTCCCTGAAATCCACTCCCTTAATCTCCTTATCAAATTAGTACCTTTATTTTCACAACAAAAATGGTATTCCTCCCCAGTAGTTCATTTTCAGTTCAAGCCCTGATGGGATTCTAATTTACTCCCTACCATGAGTTTGAGCACCGTGTGACATGCTGGTCATTATTTATCTGTGCTACATGTGTTCATGGAGATGAGGAATTTCACATTTGTGTTACCAAATGTTTCCGATTCCTTCATTTGCTTACATATACTCTACAATATTAGTTTTCTTTCCTCAGTATTTCTAAATTGCTTTGTAGTACAAAGACTGGATTCGGAGGAAATGAATTCTAAATTACTCTTGTCACTGGACCAGAAGGCATCTGATTCCACCAGCCACAGGTCACGTGAGCAAGGTGTTGAGTGGCCCTGGCTACTGAAGCTGGAGGTACTTCCCCCAGCACTTTAAAGTTGCTATCAGGGCACCTGGGTGGCTCAGTCAGTTGAGTTCCTGGCTTCAGCTCAGGTCATGATCTCTCAGTTCATGAGTTCAAGCCCTGCGTTGGGCTCTGTGCTGACAGCTCAGAGCCTGGAGCCTGCTTCAGATTGTGTGTGTGTGTGTCTCTCTCTGCCCCCCTCCTGCTTGCGCTCTCTCTCTCTCAAAAATAAATAAACATTATTATTTTTTTAATTGCTATCGGGACACCTGGGTGGCTCAGTCGATTGAGCGTCTGACTTCAGCTCTGGTCATGATCTCATGGTTCGTGGGTTCGAGCCATGCATCAGGCCGACTGCTGTTAGAGCAGAGCCTGCTTTGGGTCCTCTGTACTCCCCTCTCTTTGCCCCTCCCTGCTCATTCTCTCAAAAGTGAATAAACATTTAAAAAAAGAAATTGTCATCAAAGTAATATATTGTACAAAAATGGGCAGGCAACTACAGAAACTATGTTAAACCTGCCAGAAACACATTTAACATTTTGGTCTATTTGTTTCTATTCATTTATTTTTTTCTCACTCTTTCTCAGCCTCCTCTCCTTTCTTTCCCTCTATCTGTGTGTATTTGTGTAATTGAATACACACACACACACACACATATACATAGACATGCATTCATACATACACACATGATACACACACACACACACACGAAGGATGGGTCCTATTCCATCATATAAGCTATAGCATATTTTGTTTAAATAAATGTCTATTGTTGGGTACACAGAGGTCTCCTATATTTTACCTCCATCATTTAAGTAACAACATACTCCCTTCTATGTAAATATTTTTGCACGTCTCTGACCTTCACTTAGGTTAATTTACCTAAAGTGGAATTACAATTTCAAGGGTCTGAATGTTTTCCAGGGTTTAGATGCCCTCCAGATAATCTATACTAATTTACGTCCCGCCAACAGTAAAAGAGAGTGTCTGTTTCATGCACTCTTGCCAATCAGGGGTCATGTCATTTTAATTACATTTTTGACAATTTGGTCCATGTAAAGTGGTATTTCCTTGTTGTAATTTGCGTTTTTTGAATTCCTAGTATAGCTGAAGTTTCTTAATTTATTTTCCTCAAATACAAAAGTAATAAACACTGTTGTAAAATGGGCACACATTAAAATCTTTGAACTAATACGCTTTTTTAAATTACTATATCACAAGTTTGGTTTGGGGGGTATTTTTAAACAGACTTTATTTTTCAGAGCAGTTCTAGGTTCAGCAAAATGGAGTGGAAGGTGAGATTTCCCACATGCTTCCTGCCCCCGCCAGCCTCCCCCATGACCAACACTGCCCACCAGGGGGTACATTGGTTAAAATGCATGAAACTGCATGGACACGCCATTATCACCCAGGGTCCACAGTCCACATTAGGCTTCAGCTCCATGTTCTGTGGGTTTGGACAAATGCATAATGACATGTGCTTACCATTCCGGTGATGTACAGAGTAGAATAGTCAACTTTTAAGTAAACATTTTCTATGATCTCACATTCATAAATTAATCATGGTCCAATAGCACAGCGTATCCTATTTCAGATGCCTTTTTTCTCCAAAATATACCGTCTGGGTTTTCCCTTTCAGACCTAAAGGAGTTTACAAAGACCATTTTCCTAAACAGACAAATTTCTCCCCAAGAACACTGGTTGTGTTACCAGTTGTCAACACGGTAATCTGTATATTCAATGGCATTTTCTATTTTTGCTTCAGGTGTTATGTCTTTGAAAAGATGTGATGTTATTCACACGGCTGGAGCCTCCGTCCCCATGCTTCTAGTCCCCCTGAGCGTGTTCAGATCCGTGCAGGATCCTGTTATACATGGCACAATTTATCCATTTTCGCATGCGAGGGCACGCTAGGTATTTTCCAGTCTTCCTTTTGAAAGCAGTGCTGTAATGAACACCTTCAGATGTGAGACTTTCTGAGTGAGTGGAATGCGGTCAGGTCGCATATACCCATCATCCACGGTGTTGCAGAGAAACGGTCTCATATACATTAGCAGCCCCCAACACCCACGGGACAGAGTGTCATCGTTTCTCTACATGTTCGCCAACACTGCCTATTGTCCTGTATTTTTTACTCTTCAAACTCATTTCTTTAGCCTACTGGAATCCATCATGGGCAATAGCATCAAGTATATATTTCACTTTATCTTGCCCATGTGGTGGGTAATTGTTCTAGTAGCACATTGCACCAGCTGGTCTTTCTGCCAATGTTTTGTCCCAGAGAATTGGTAGAATCTGGTAGAGGATGTACACACGGATTGCCTTCTGAGTCCTTTGCTCTGTTTTCTTGGTCTATTCGTTCATCCTCCTGAACCCATCATACTCTTCTAATTACTAGAATGTTGTGAAGTTGGGAGAAATGGTCCGTCTCCTCTGCCTGCCCCACTCCTCATGGTGATCAGAATGTCTTCTCTATTCTTCTCTATTCTTAGCCCATATGGAGCTTATGATAAAGCTAATGACAACTTTCGCCACCAACCCCGTGGGATTTTGACTGACACTGCCTGGAATTCAAAAGTTAAATTAGAGGGAATTGATGTCGCCATAAAGTTATCATCCCACTTGTGAACACGCAGTGCATTTCCACCAATTTAATTATTTGTAAATTGCGTTATAATTTTCTCAATAAAAGTCATACTTGTCTTTTGTCAGATTTATTCCCAGATTCTTGTGAGTTCTGCTCTGTTGTTGGCAGAAACTTTTATAATTACATTTTCTAATTCATGGTTGCTGGAAACAATAACTGTGTTTCTTTCTTTCCAACCTCTTCATATTTTATTTAGTTTGGGGACTTTTGTGGGGATGGCGAGGAAGGAATCCCTTTTCCTTGTCTTATGAGACTTGCCAAGGATTCCAGTATAATATTAATCAGAAACAATGATCACAGACAACATTTTCTTGCTCTTCATTTCAAAATAAATGTTTCTAATGCTTCACCACTCACGGGATAATTTCTCTGTCATTAATGTCTTTTATTAAGTTCAGAACATTCCCTTTTCTTATTAGTTTGCTAAGAGTTGTTATTCGATCATGTATGAGTGTTAAATTTAATTAAATGTTTTTTTCTTTGCATCTATGAGATGACCATATGGTTTCTCCATAAATCTGGCAACATAGAGAATTATGCTAAGAGATTTTCACATATTAAGTTATCCGTGCTCCCCACGCTTTTCAGGCGGAATGAAATATTTTTATTCTTTTTGTATGTCCCATTTTATGATCGATATGTTTTTCATCTTGTGATAATTTAAGAGATATTTAATTTGTCCTGAGGTTTCTCAGTGACTAACTTTATAGCTTTAAATAATACAGGCAAAGAGCACTAAATATTTCTCAACCCCAGAAAGGAAATCTTAAAAAATGAAATAATTTTTGCCTCTCTCCTATGAACATCAGTTTTTTGTACAGTTCAGCCCACTCTGACCTATTCCTTTTATTAACAAACACAAGAAACTTAGTCTGTCTTTATCACAGATTATTTAAAAATTTTACTTTGGACTCTCTTCCTTCAAAATGTTGACTTTTACAGAGTTTTGTAAGCATACTGACTATATCTCAATGCTTACTACTACTTCTTGCCTGAACTCTTTATTTTTAATCATTTCACATATGGCTTGCTACTTTTTCAGATAAAAAGTTCATTGCACTTTTGATAATGACTCTATGCTGACTTTATACAGGAAGAACAACCTCACTGGGTATAGGAGGAGGGCTCACATCTTCCCCTATAAATGCCATGATGTCTGCTTCTGTGTCAGAGCTGTGTCGTGAGGGATCCAAGCTTCATCTTTCTTCCCCTCCAGACTGATTGTATTTTTTCTTTGAAAGCTTGTGGTATTCTTTCCCCATCCTTAGAGTTAACTAATTTTACCAGGATATAGTCAAGATGAAATTTTCTCTATTAAACTTTTTCAGGAAGGTGATGCGAGCTTTCAATCAGCAGATCCAGTGGCTCCTTCATGTTGGGAATGGTTTCTCCTCTGACTTCTCTAATTTTGCTCACTGCTTTATCTGTTTATTCTCCACATCAGAGACACCTGCTGATGATATGTTAGACCCCCATTGCCTGTCTTTTCCTTTTAATTTCATTCACCTCTTTTTTTCTGTGTCTTTATTCTGTGTGGGTCTCAGCTCCACAGTGAAAAACGTGGAGTGTGGGTTTTGACTGTGAGAAACCGGCACTCAATTCTGGTTCTGCACGTGGTGCTTTGGACTGAGACATGGCATTTAATCTCGCAGAGACAGGTGCCCATCTGTATGCTGAGAATTACCTTGTCAGGAACTGTCCAACTGTTTAGCATTACGTCTGGCCTCCGCTCACTAGATGCTAATCAGAACCCCATTCTTTAGTTATGACAACCAAAACAGTCTCCAGACATTGCCAAATGCGCCCACTACTATAGTATATGGCATTTTAAATAGCAATTCCATGCAGAATTTTTTCCTAGATATTCTTTCACATGTGTGCCAAGATAGTTGTAATATATAGCATTTATTTTTATTTTGGGGGGTTACCTATAAATATTTATTCATTGCTGTATGTTTAGAAAATGGAATCAAGAAAAAAATTATTCTCCAAATACATGGCGCTTTAAAAATAAAACATAAAAAATGGTAAAGTGGAAAAACGTAAACATTCAGAAATAATGCATGGTGTTTGTACCAAAAGGAATATTATGCAGTCACAAATAGTTGTAAAGTACATTATATGTGCTGTCACGACAGGTTTTTTAAAAACAGTGTTATACTATGGTGCTCCTTCCATAGATTATGCTGCCATTTGTTTCTAGAAAGATACAAAAAAAAAATCTTGAGATGATAGACTAAGGGTCTAGGTGTTTACAACAGGAGAGGAACTCAACTTTTTCTGTAAACACTTTGGTATTAATTGAGTTTGTGTTACTATGTGCATTTATAATGGACCTAATTTCTCAAAACTAAAATAGTAATTAAAACGGACTAAAAATCATCTTAAATCAATACTAAAGACACTCTCAAGGACATGAGGAACAGACTTAAGGATTTGTACAAAAGAAAATAGAAAACAACAGAGCAGTTAGGAAAAAGATAGTAGAGTAAATATTGTAATATTAAAAATATTTAAAGATGCTTAAAACACATGAAATAAAATATTCCTGTAGGAGTATCCAATGTATCCAATGTATCTAAGGTAATAGGCACATGGTGTTTCAGCCTGTGTCTGGCCGTCCGCTCAGTGCAGTGATTCTGTCTGTCCCTGGTCCAGTGTAGGGCATGCTGATTTTTCTGGAAAATCTCAACATTGTAGATTCTGGGAAAGAGAGCCCTCATCACTTTTTTTTCCACAAATCCCTTGATGATTCACAACTATTTTCCCACGTGTGTGTTTCCCACGTGTCACGCTGTGAAATTCCGAAGTATCCTGGTGTACTTTACTTAGTATTTCATGGAATATATAGCCCAATTTAAGGTAATTTATTCCTTTACACCATCCAGCCGCCCTTTCCAAAGATAAGCTATGTTATCTCATTTACTCACAGCAGAGTTTATCTCTCTCGGCAGAATAACATATTTTCTTCATTAGGTTCGGCAGGTCTTGTAGAATTCTTGCCTCGTTTTTCAAATGTAATCACTGTTGCTCCCTTCCGTTGTATTTTCTAAATGCTTATTTTTCAGGCCAGGGGAAGCTAGTGATTTTTGCATATTAATTTAAAAACCACCCTGCAGCTCACCAAACTCTCCTGTCCATTCTAACAATTACTTTAGTTGATTATTCTGTGTTTTTAGATGTGTGATTATATTATCATGAAATGATCTCTTATCTAATTCCGTGGGCTGACATTTCCAAAACAACATTAAATGTTACTAGTGGACACAGACATCCTTTTCACCGCCCTGACTCTAATCTGACTGGCACCATTCAGCTTGACCGTGATTTTTGTTTTGCGATTTTTAAGGTGCCTCTTATTCAAGGACTGCAGTGCGTCCCTCTCCAGAAGGGCTGTGGTTTAGCCTGTGTGCATGCAACATTCGTTAAGATAGATTCGGTTTTATCAGACAAGTTTGTTGGCATTTATTGGAGTCATCATGTTATTTTCTTCTTTTGACTGTTGAATGTTGAGTTAATTAATACCTTTTCCTGCCTGGTTAGCTGTGGTTGACATGCTGTGGCTTTTAAATCGTGGAGGCCAGTCTCTGCCTGCCAGGCATCAGCGGGGAGATGGATTTTCAAGTTCGTGTTTGGGTGCCAGACCGGCGATATCAAGGTGTGGGTAGAGGAAAGCGGGGAGTATTTAACTTGCTTGCGGCTTTTCTCAGCCGGGGTGTGGGGAGCTGAGGTGCACAGAGGACCCGAGGGATCAAGAGCTCTTGGGTGCCTCCAGGACACGCACTCTTGTACACTGTATGTTTACTTGCCAACGCCCCTGGCCAAGGCTTGAAATTCAGACAAGTTCACATGGAGACTTAGAAGGAGAGGTCATTGACATGAGGCATGGACGACCTACAAGAGTGAGATTGGGCCATTCCTTTAAAACAGAAGGCTGATCCCCAGGAGCAGTCGGGAGACCGATCCCCACAGGCCAGAGGTGGCCCCAGGAGCTCAGCAGCCTGGCACGTCCCCAGCACAAGGCGCACACAACCTCACCCCTGTCCTGCTCAGCGATAGGGGTCCTTATTTCTCCAGGACTTAACCGTCTCAGCGTCTGAGGCCAGGTCTCCCTGGCTGACAGGGCACCTGATAAATGCATCGTGACGCACAGGAGGGGGCCTGCCCGAGGTGGCTTCAGTCCCCGTCCCCCTGGCACAGTGTAGAGGGGAAACCATAACCACAGATGCAACCAACACCAAGGCTTGATTTTCCATGCTTTCCTGGGGCTGTTCTCTAAGCTCTTTCACATAAACTACTGTGGTTTATCTTCATATGTGGACACGGTTTTCAGGTAAAAGCCTGGAGCTGCTAAGTGGTCAGAAGCTTGCCAGGGCCCCCAGATGTGTGTGGACAGGGCTGGGGCCAATCGGGGACCCCGAGAAGACAGGGACCTGCGCACAAGTTACCATGTGGGCTATCTAAGCTCCGCCTCCCGCTGACCCTTGTCCCACCAGGTGGAAATGAGTAACAGACATCTTTCCACGGAACTGGGCTTTCTCTCTCTGTGGCCGTGACTCTCAGGAAATAGGAGTGTTTCGAGGAAACCAGATCTAAAGGAACACGGAGAGTCCATAAAGAATAATTATAACCATGAGCCACAGGGAAGAGGAAATGGACTCAGGAGTCTGATAAATAGGATTTTATTAACTTGTTAACCTCCCCGGCTGATCTACGAAGCTAAAAACCAGACCTCTCGGGCCACCAGTGACCGTCACATGCTGGGCCCCAACAATCAGAGGGAGCCTGGAGGAGCATGTTTACACAAAGGGAGAAAATGCAGTCACAACAGAGTGCGCCTGCCATGTCTTTATTCCTGGAGGAACACTGACAGGAAGGGGAATTATCTCGAAATATGAAGCTAGTGATATTTCATCTGTAGTCATTCTGGAGATAAAAGACCTGATTTTTCTTTTCTTTTTTTTTTTTTTTTTTTGAGTATAAAGCAATATGAAGCAAAATGTATTTTCTCCTTTTGTGGGAAGATTAATTTATGTTTGGGGGATATAATGCTGAGCCTGGAAATTGACGACATCTGGCCAACTCCCCCCTCCCCCCCAGCCCACTGCGAGGCTCAGAGGGAGGCAGGATCACATGGGGCACCCCTAGACAAGTGACCGAGTGACCTGGTCCCCCCCTGACCGGAAGCCCCCATATTGCCATCACAGGTAGGGATAGAGGAAGCACAGCCCTGGGGGGACGGCCCTCGGCTTCTCCCTCAGTGACTTAACGAGGCTGCAAGTCCTTCAAGCTCAACAGTCTGAGCTGATCCAACAGGCAGATCCAACAGGCAGAATGTGGGCCCGGGAATGGGTCTGGGGGGCCCGGCTCCAGAAAGAGGATTCCAGCAGCGGATGGGCTGGGGCGGCAGGTGCCCTCAGGGAGGCTGGGGCGGCAGAGGCCCTGGAAACGGTCCAGTGGGTCTCAAAGCTCCACACCTCCCAGCGGCTGCCCATCTCTCAGCAAACTCCAGGCCCTCACTTGGTGACCACAGGACCTGTCCACTTTCACCGGTGGCGCACCACGGTCCTACTGTCCACTCACGAGCCTGTGTCAGGGCCTTTGTGCGAAATCCCCTTCTCCGGGCAGCTGTGTGGGGTCAGGGATGCTCGCCCCTCAGGGCTTTGTCCTTCCCCTTCTCCACCAAGTCACCAGCGACTGTGTCCTGGCTCCTTCTCCTCAAGCAGCTCTGTCTCCCCACAGCACGTATCACCCTGTGGCTGATGGAAATGGGTTCACACTTGATTCACATAATAACATGCATGTTCTTTGCCTCCCCATAGAACGTAGGTACCACGAGGCCGGGGCGCTACATGTTCTCACGCAGTCCAAGCACCCAGAATCACAGATGGGCGAACAGAGCGAACTTTCAGGCACCCTGCGAGCTGTATGTAGCATGTCCCCATGAAGTGTGGCTTCTTGAGCGTGTGGTGTCCCTCCAATCCCTTCCTCTCTGAGACAATCACAGGGGCAGGAGGCATATGTGGGAAAAAATGTCTTTCTAAAAAATTTTTTTATTAAAAATCTTTTTTAATGTTTTTTTTTTTTTTTTTTTTTTTGAAGAAAAAACAGAGA
>NW_027527429.1:3703881-3729848 GCF_008692635.1 Crocuta crocuta
TTTTTTTTTTGAGAGAGAAACAGAGACAGAGAGAGAGGGAGACACAGAATCCGAAGCAGGCTCCAGGCTCTGAGCTGTCAGCACAGAGTCCGACATAGGGCTCGAACTCACAAACCGTGGGATCATGACCTGAGCCAAAAGTGGACACTCAATGGACTGAGCCACCCAGGTGCCCCAGAAATATCTTTTGATAAAGCCGTTGGTCTGGCTTTATTCTCCCATCTCCAAGAGGGTCCTGTGCTGCGGCAGAAGCAGGTACGCGTCTCTGTGCTGAATTTGCTGTCGGGGCCTCCGAACAGTAGGGGGCCAGATAGGACTCATGAGTCTTGGCACCCGGCCCGTCAACAGTTCCTGCTGCCTTAAGCCCAAATTTCCTGGCTCAGATCAGGTTGTGCGGATGGCTCTCATCCTAACATCGTTACAGGCATGTAAGTATCTATGAAGTGTTTCATTCCAATCTTTCTCCCGAGATGCAGGGCAGGGTGAGGGGGGCACCCGCGTGCCAGTGGATCTTAAGGACACTATTAACACTGTTGTTCTTACCTTTCTGGTCCTTAATCAGGAGCCCGCCCGGAGGGCGCAAATGTCATTTTCTCTGCTTGTCTTTCTTTCTTTCCTTGCTTGGGGAAGGCATTTATTTATTTTTGTCGTTAGCAGGGAAGTTACATAAAGACGTAGGAATTTCAAGGCTGAAAAAGAAACCCTATTCAACTGAAGCCAAAGTTCACAGCTGACGGTGCAATGTGATTTATCAGAAAGACTGGACCGAAGGGAAAGTCTCAGCTCTGTCGGGTCAGTGACAGCCTCAGGTGAACACGATGCCAGCCACACAAGTTGTTTTAACCATTGCAAAATCTACATGAACCATTTTGTGTGCCTAATGCTGGCGACCAGAGTTGAGGCTATTTTCCAACAAGGCTTTCAAGAGCTGCAGATGGCTGTGCGGCCTCTACCCCCAGGAGAGACCAGGCTGTCTTCTCACAGGTGGAAGCTCTTTTATTTTTTTAGTTTTTTTATTTTATTTTATTTTATTTTATTTTGTTTTATTTTATTTTGAGAGAGACAGAGACAGCACGAGAGGGGGATGGGCAGAGACAGGGAGAGAGAGAGAATCCCAAGCAGCCTCTGTACCTGCAGCAGAGCCCTATGCGGGACCCAATCTCAGGAACCGTGAGGTCATGACCTGAGCCGAAATCGAGAATCAGATGCTTAACTGACTGAGCCCCCCAAGTGCCCCGCAAGTGGAAACTCTTTTAAATCATCTTTAAGCAGTCGAACAAAGAAAATGTTGTTTCAGAAGATAGAAAAGTAAGAATGAGTGGCTCTTTCCTCTAGCTGTAGCAAAATTCTCCACTTCACATCACGTCTGTTTTAAGACATTTGGTTGAAAGTTTCAAAGAAAAATAAATCAAACGACCAGCATCTGGAGGACGTCACAATAAGTCCAATTACTTTTCTTGATAAATTAACACATTGTTAGGGCACCATGTGGACTGCTTTTTAGCTTTATGTACCAAGATTTCTGAAAGAGTCGGTATTTATTTTTATTTCCTCTCTCATCCGTGGAATAAAAAACAATAAGTAAGAACTGCCCTGAGGTTTGTGTACAAGGATGTTCAATGTCTCCCTCTGTGTCACAGTGGAAAAAAGGAAAAAAAAAAAAAAGAACACGTTAAATAATCGTCAGGAGTGGCCAAATCATTCATGGTGCAACCATAGTATAGAATATTACAAATCCATAAAAATTATATTCTTCTGGAATAGTAAAGGCCATGCTTTTTTTTTTGTCTAAAGAAAGACAAAAGAAAAATACCAAAATGTTGCCAGAAGTGATATCTGAATTGTATGTATGTAGACAATTTTTCCTTTTTTTATATTTTATCTATGTACCTTTTTTAAAAAATGGACTCACAGATTACTTTTATTCTCTGTAGAAGTAATGAATGCCATCTAAAATAAAGTAGGACACAGCCTTGAGTAATTAGCTGACACGGATCAGCCACACGGCTTTGTTAAATTTGTCACTTGGGGCAATGCCAGCGAGTAACTACCAGTGTCCTGTGTACCTGCATGGAAAATGCTGGACACCATCCCCAGAGTCCTTGTGCCCTTTGGTTGAGTAAAAGTGCTTTGACCTTTGGGGGACAATGAGGCATAGGAAGACCAACCCGCCTTTCTTGGGGAAGGACCTGGACCCCAGCGGTTCCCTGGTTTGCTCCTCATGCCTCAGAGAGCCAGAACCTTCCCCCTCTCTTCCTTCTCATGTCCTGGCATTTTTTCCTCTGGTCTCTTTCCTCCTACTCTGTCACAAGCCCAACTATAAATCCAGAAGGGGCGAGAATTTGTCCTCAGGGCTTTGCGATGAAATAAAACCAATGGCATTTCACTTTCTGGCCCAGAGTTTACTTTCTGCAAGTAAAAATAAGGCCTACAGATCCCTCTCTGGCTCCAGCAAACATAAACGATGTCTCTGAGAAACAACTATTTGATTAATGCAGCCAATCCCGGCAAACAACCTAAGAATTCCGCAGAGAAAAGAAAAGCCAGTAAAAATGCCTGTCTGACTACACAGACCCAGCCGTGTTGGGTCTGGGCAGATAACTGTGTTTCTACCGATGGGGTTCTGTTCCCCAAATGCCTGGACTCCTCCAGGCACAGCCCCTCCTCCCCACAGGAGGCTGTTCATCACGCCAGGTAGAGGCCACTTCCTCGTTTGGTTTTTACTCATTGGTTTTGACAATGCTTGTTGGCCAGGAAAATGAACATGGGTGGTAACCAGCTTAAGCCCAACAGCATAAAATGCAACCCATGTGTCTTACACATTTGTCATCAACCTCTTAGAATGAGGCTGTGAGTACATAGCGTCCATCAGGACGACTCAAGCCGGACAGCTGCTGGCCTCCCCCAGCTCTGAGTGTCCTCACCACATGCCCCGACTTTCCTCCTCAACTCCACCACCATCCAGGACACGGGGAGAGTGTGTGAGGAGGGGTCTCTTCTCAGAGCAGCCCCCTTACCTGATACAGGGGAGGCACTATTCCATGGGCTGGTCATCTCCCATTAAGAAATGTTGCAGTAGGGGGCGCCTGGGTGGCTTAGTCGGTTAAGCGTCCGACTTTCGCTTAGGTCATGATCTCGCGGTTCGTGGGTTCGAGCCCCGCGTCGGGCCCTGTGCTGACTGCCAGCTCAGAGCCTGGAGCCTGTTTCAGTCTGTGACTCCCTCTCTCTCTGACCCTCCCCTGCTCACGCTGTCTCTCTCTCTCTCCTAGAAATAAATAAAACATTAAAAAAAAATTTATAAAAAAAAAAGAAATGTTGCAGTCAATTGATTTCTGAACTGCTGGCTGGGTGTAGTTTTGTCTATCGCTTTATTCACTGAACAAATATTTATTGAGCACCTTATTTTTTTTAAGTTTATTTATTTATTTTGAATGGAGGGAGGGGCAGAGAGAGGTTGAGACAGGTTGAATCCCAAGCAGGATCCGTACTGTCAACCCAGAGCCCAACGTGGAGCTCAGTCCCACGAACCGTGAGATCATGACCTGAGACAAAGTCAGACACTTAACTAACTGAGCCACCCAGGCGCACTTATTCTTATTTTTAATGTTTATTTTGAGAAAGATTGAGCATGAGCAGGGAAGGGGCAGAGAGAGAGGGAGACCCAGAATCTGAAACAGGCTCCAGGCTCTGAGCTGTCAGAGAGAGAGAGAGAGAGAGAGCAAGTTGGAGAGGGGCAGAGAGAGTAGGAAACACAGAATCCGAGGCAGGCTCCAGGCTCAGAGCTGTCAGCACAGAGCCCGATGTGGGGCTCAAACTCACAGCCATGAGATCATGGCCTGGGCTGAAGTCAGACACTCAACCAACTAAGCCACCCAGGCACCTCCCCCCAGCCACCCTTATGAAGTGCCTTCTATGTTAAGCTTAAGAACACAGGCAGCTGTGAGACAGAACAAACTGGTGACGGAGGTCAAAGAGAGAAAAATGAATCCTGCAGGAGAGGCCACTCATCATCAGTGGGAAACCATGACCACATCGAGGCCACTGCAAAGAGGGCGAGCTACTCATTGCCAGTGCATTCCATTTATTCATTTGGTTTTATTCGCAGATTTGGAAAATGTTCATTGGGCAAGAAATGGAAGTGCCAGATGAGGTTTCAGCCTCAGGGAGGCTATCCCCGCAGAAAAGACAGTCAAAGGCAGGTGGCATTCCAGGCAGGCAGAATGGCATCACGAAAGGAAGGAAGTCTCGGGACAGCATAGTACGGTTGATGATTTGCAAACAGAGGCCACAGCACAAGATGCCTGGAAGGGAACAGAACCATCAGATGCGCTGGATGTCGTGCTGAGTTTCTATCAAAAAGTCTTACACTGTTTGCCTTCTTTCCATCTGCACTGGCTTAGTTCTGGCCCTCACCAAATCTCTTCAGGACGATTGCGACTGCCTCACTCAAATATCTGCCCCATTCTCTCTGTCCTGTAAATATCCTCTATACAGGACAAGAGAAGCTGCCCTTGGCTCCAATGTTGAGGGGGGCCAAGGTCCCAGTTGGCTTTGGACAGTGATATCAGCTGTCCCAGAAAGCAAGGCCAAGCAGATCCTGAATGTGGCAGTGGTAGATATCATTTCCTCCTGACTAGATGCATTTTCACCTTGAGAAGATATGAAACTCCATAAGGAAAGCTCTCTGTTTGAGGTAAGTCAGTTATGCCACCCACCTGGCCCTCTGATGGGTCAGAAACTATGGAGACAAGCAGTAGTGACAGATGTCTCCACAGTGAACCATCAGAGCTACCAGCTTTCTACATAATGGCCTTCTTTAGGAGCACCTAGTAGCATGAGGCACCCAGTAGCAGAACCAGGCTTCCCTATGGTGGAACACATTACCTGCCTCTGTATCAGCAGCTAAGACCGGGTGGGCCTTCCCTTCACCACATTGCCCACCTGCTGGCCTCTCCCTTAGAGCGGGGACACAGAGGTGTCTAGGACACCAGGACAACCACAGAGGGGACCCAGAGGGCAGAGTGTGAAGCCTAGAAACACGTCTCCCACAATTCTAGTGGGTCAGGGCTTCAGACCTCATATCCCCAGACTCCACCACCACCTTTCCCAGGGCCTGTGGATACAAAAACTTTGAGGGTCTTATAGCATTGTGTTTTCTAACAAACCTACTTCTCCAGAGCCTTTGCAGTTCCCAAGGGGCATCATGGCGACTGATCCCCATCCCCATCTGCCTTCCTCAGGAACCTACTAGCTTCTGTGCCTATCAGGTCCATCCCAGGGATTCTGAGTCCCTGCCCATGAAGTGGGAGTCTGCTCACCCCCAGACCTCTCAGGCTAGAGTATTTAAGGAATGGACAAAAAAATGCCAAGGGTCATTCAACTGCTGGAATCCAACTCCCCAGCTTAGGCCTCAGGGGGGAGAGCAGGCCAGAGACCCGGCAGGATACATACTTCCAAGGCCCTGCTGTTTGAAACAGAATTCGTCATGCTTTGAATATTGTTTAACAAAATAATGGAAGCATATATAAAATTTTCCCAATGATTAAAGTAACAACAAAAAAGATTAAGTGTGGTTTCTTGGTGTAAAGTTTCTCAAGACTGTAACAAGCCAGGGTACATTATCATTCACCAGGAAGAGTCTAGCACATCGTACTTCCCAAACTTACCCAACTGTGTGCCTTTTCCTCACAGAGCACCTGAATGGACTTCTCTTTTGCAGAAATCATGTTGGGCAAAGATGAAGAGAATTATCAGATAAAGTGGGGACAAAACATCAAGAAGACAGTTGAGCTCAAAATGTTTATCATAATTCTGGAAAAATTAGAAATAATCTTAATGTTCTCTGGAAAAAATGGTTGAGATCATATTAAAATGCCATTCAAAATGCAGTCATATAGCCCAGATAGTGTGTAAGCAATATAAAGAAGTTAGATAAATTTTTAAAACCAGGCACTATATGAATAATGATTTAATTATAATTAAAAATATACATTAAGTGTATATTAAGAATCAAATATGACTCCTGGATAAGAGGGAGTAAAAATGTTGAGACTCATTATCCTACTTTGAACAGATAAAAACACTTGACAAGCTATATGAAACAACTGTTCCAGAAATTGGAGAAGTATAAGACTATGTTCCCTGAGAAAAAGGAAACAAACAATGTAGAAACAAGATTTCCTCAGCTTACTTCCAGGAAGCAAATCACAGACTGTTGTACAGGGAGAAGAATCCTAAATAGAGCAGGTCCATATCATTGATATAAGAGGATAGAGATTAGAGTTGGGGAAACTGAGGACTTTGCAAGACAGAGTGTCAGAGGGGAGGATGCTGTGCAAAGAATGTGCTTGAAAAATCTTCATAAATGTCCCCTTGAGTTTCTTCATGAGGACCATTCTGCACCTGCTATGAGGCTGGATGAAGAAGAGATTCCAGGCACAAAAAGTTACTGGGAAGCTACAGGCCTTACGATGTCCAGAGTTATTCAGACAGAGCCAGAAAGCTTTTGATTCCCTACATCCAGAGAAGATGGGTCTTCAACTTGGTCTTCAACAGAGACCCCAGAAGGGTCCTGATATAGTAGTGAGCTAAACTAACTCTAGAGGAAAGCCATATAAAGGGCAACATACACCTCAAAAATAGCAAACTAACCCACAAATATCTTAATTGCCTGTCAGAACAAAGCCTAACACTCTTAAAAAAAACAACCTAGTACTAAAAAAATTGGCAATGACTGATATCTAAGAAAAATTACTAGACATCAGAAAAGGCAAGAAGATATAACATAGAAAAGGATAAAGCTCCATCAATACAAATAGAACCAGACATGAGCAAGGTGGTAAACTCAGGAGGAAGGGACTCCAAAGCAGCTATTATTTATATGTATGCTTAATATGATCAAGGGTTGAAGGAAGACATGAATATAATACGGAAAGAAAAGATATCCAAAAAAGTGGAATTTCTAAAGACAAATGTCTTTAAAATATAAATTTCCACTGGATTGGATTAAGAAAATAGTAAGAACTGCAAAAGATCAGTGTGCATAAAGAAACAACAGAAGAGGGGCGCCTGGGGGGCTCAGTCAGTTAAGTGTCTGACTTTGGCTCAAGTCATTATCTCGTGGTTCTTGTGTTTGAGCCCCACATCAGGCTTTGTGCTGACAGCTCAGAGCCTGGAGACTGCTTTAGATTCCATGACTCCCTCTCTCTCTGCCCCTCCCCTGTTCTGTCTGTCTCTCTCTCAAAAATAAATAAACATTAAAAAAAATTTTTTTAAATACACAACAATAGAAACTATCCAAAATAAAGATAGGAAGAAAAAAGAACGAAAGAGTGAATAGACCAGAGTCTATGGCCTTTTAGATAATACCAAACGACCTAACAAATGTGTGATTAGAATCAGAAAAAGAGAGAGAAAGAGAGAGGAGGGGTCAGAAATCATATTTGAGGAAACAGCTAGGGATATTTCAGATTTGCTGAAAACTATAACCCATGGATCCAAGTCATCTAACAAACACAAAGAAAACCACACCTAAACACCTCATAGTACAATTGCTGAAAACCAGTGATAAAGAGAACATCTTAAACATCTCTAAAAGAAAAAAAAAAGCACATTATAAAGAAAAGAACAAAGACATTTCATCAGAAATATTAGAACCCAGAAGAAAATTGGATTTCATGTTTAAAGGGCTGAGGTTGGGGGGAAATTTCAATTTAAAATTTTATCTTAAAAATTTGTCTTAAATGTTTATCAGATCAACAAAACCAGAGAATTTATAACTAGCAAATCTTCACCAAAAAATGGGCCTCGAGAACTTCATTCAAGAAATATTAAAGGGAATTCTCTAGGCAAACAAAAAAGAATTTCAGCTAGAAACTTGAATCTGTAGAAAGGATGAAGGGTACTACAAATTATAAATATGTACAAAAATATGAAACTTATTTTTAGTTTTTAAATTCCTTTCACCAACAACTATTTAAAGCAAAAGATAATAACACTGATTTGTGTAGTGTATAATATGTGCAAATATAAAATGTGTGACAACAGAAAAAAGGTGGTAAGTAGATATAAATTTCTTACAGTATATTTTAGTGATCTAATATCATTTGAAAATAAAGTATGAAATATTAAACATATGTATTTTAAATCCTAGAGCGGCCCCTCCCTCCCAAAAGAAAGTGGTAAAGCTAACAAATAATAGTAGATTTAAAATAGAATCACAAAAAATACGAAATTTATTTTAAAAAAGACATGTGAAAAGAAAAAAAAGGAACACATATGAGATTAATAAATAGAAAACAAATCAAAATATGTTATACTTAAACCCACACATAAGTCTAAGTGCATTAAATATAAATGATCTAAGCCCGCATGGTTTTATCTGATAGTCACTAGCCACATGTGTCTATTTGAATATAAATTTAATTATAAAAAAATAAAAATGTCATTCCACAGTCAACCTAAAAACATCTCCAGGGTTCAATAGTCGCAGGTGGATAGTGGCCACCATCTTGGGCAGTGTAGATAGAGAGCATTTCCATCACCATGGACAGTCTTGCTAGACAATGCCCACCTAAACATTTCTGACTGAAACCTAGACTTCAGATGGGGTCAAACAACATGGTCCACATGTATGCTGACTCCAAAACAACAAACACAAAACAGCAACAAAACAGCCATAAACATAAAGACATAGATGGGTTGAAATAAAAGAATGGAAATAGAAACGCCATTGGCCATGACTCACCAAAGAGGTAGAAACAGAGACTTGAGAACCGAAGATCCTGCCGGGACCGGAGGGGGTCATTTCATTATGATAAAGGACTCACTTCATCATAGTGGCATGTGATACTAATGTGCATGTACCTAATAAGAGAACTTCAAAATAGATGAAGCAGAACTGAAAGGAGAAATGGGCATAATCATAATTATATTTGGAGATTTAAATACCTCTCTCTCAGTAAATGATAGATCAAATAGAAAATCATTTGGGAGGCACTGGACTTGGGGAACACTATTAACTAGTTGACCAGATTGACCTTCAAAAAAGAAACACTACACGACAAAACTACAGAAATCACATACTATCCGGATGCATATGGAACATTCGCCAAAATAGACAAAATACTTGGTTATAAAATCAATCTCAATACATATTAAAGGATTGAAATCACAGTGTTGTTGTGTGCTTTATTTTTCACCACGACTGAATCAAATGATAAATCCAAACATATTTGTTAAACAGAGCAAAAGAGAAGGACCACATGATAATCTCAATAAATGTAGAAAAAGCATTTGACGTTCCTTAAACCCACTTCATATTTCAAAACTGTCAGCCCACTAGGAATAAAAGGAATTGTCTTCACCTTGGAACATCAATATCAATCCATAGTTCACTTCATATTTAATGGTGAATTTGAATGCATTTTTTCCTACAGTGGGAAACAATGCAAAATACCCCCTCACCACTTCCAGTGAATGTTGTACTGAACTTCCCAGCCAGTGCAATACAGCGAGATAAAAAAAGAATTTAGAATAAAGTGGAAGGAGAAAATGCCTGTAGAAAATCCTTCTAAAGTCTACCAGGAAAAATAAAGCTGATGTACCAGCAACAAACAACTAAACTTGGAAACTCAAAAACTAATAGCTACAATAGCACGGAAAATACAAAACACTTGGTATGAAATTTAAGATGTGTGTAAGAATTATACCACGAAAGTTACAAAACACTGTTAAGAAATGAAAGAAGACTTACATAAATTGGGAAGATATTGTATCTTTGGCTCATCAGACTCTGTTGCATTAAGACATCTATTCTGTCGGACTACTCTATCGCTTTAAAATAATTAAAATCCAGTTATCAGCAGACTTGGTTTTGTACAGATCTGTGGCTTATTTTGAAGTGTGTTCAGAATTTCAAACTTTTCAGAATAGACAAAAGACTGTAGGAAAGGAGGAAATTTGGGGATGTAGATACTTCTAGAAGAGCAGTAGACCCGGGTTTCTACACCTGCTGTTATGGACATAAATGACTATCCTACTTTCTTACTGTGAAATTGTCTGTGAAGCAAATTCAGAATTCCCACGACACAACAACTCTTCTGGAGCATGGAAACAAGTGGAATATTTCCTGAATCATTTTAGCAAACTTGTACAATCTAGATTCTCAAGTCTGTGTACAAAAAAAGGGGTAAGGTCATTGTACACGCAGATTGAGCTCACTTCTGTGAAACAGTAAATTAAAAATAATGTCAAAGGGAGTAAGCAGTGCATTTGAAGGATGGTACAACATTACTTAAGAGGATTATTTTTATAATTCAGGAAGATTAAATATCAAGGAATCCATTTCTCCGGCCTCAAAAAAGAAAGTTAATGCCTGTTGGCAGTTAACAGGTATTTAAAACATTCTGCGAGTGAATCCACAAGTCGTTTTCAGTGTCACTCAACTAACACTCCAAGCCTAGGCAGCAAGTTAATAGCTTGTGTCTACTGGCTTTTCTGTTCTTACCTGAAGGGTCTGTTTATTTAAGCAGCCTTATGGTTCTTAACCCATCAAAAGTGTTAGTTTAACAAAGAATACCAAACAATTAACCTCTGATGGGAAAAAGGAAAGGATTAAAATAAGCAAAATTTATCACTTTGTCAGGTTCTGCAAACACCACCTTGATGAGCTAAAGTTCCTAACAGAAGAACAGATACGCCCTGCCTGTAAAACATGCGTCTTAACCGTTGTGCTACGTGAATACCTACCAGAATAGATCAATGAACAGCTTGGTTGGTCTGCATGAAGCAAAATGGCAGATTTGACAGTTTTCTTCTCCACTGCGTTGGGCGGGTGTCTGATTTCGCCATCATGAGAGAACAGCAGAGAACCCGCCACACACTCTTCATCCTGCAGAGCTGGGGGCTGAAAGGGAGGAGTGCGGACCCCTGCGAGTCAGCTGTCCCTGCAGCGAGCGGGCCGTACGCTGGCCAGGAACTCCTGGGGAAAGGAAAGGAACCCCAGGGGCTCTGTCCAAGGCCCCCTTGGTCACAGCTCCGACGACCTGGCGACCCCACGAGCTCTGATCTTCCCCAGACACGTCAAGGGAGCCACATTCTTCCAGCCAGAGACTGCAAACCTGTGGACAGCAGATACAGACCCCGCTCATGACACATCATTACTCTGCACACCGTAGACATCTTCCCCACCAGGTGACTGGAAGACAAGACGAGATTGCGCTGGCAGATTCGGTTTCCCCTCAGACAACCCGGGCCTCCTTGATGGAGTGCAGGTGTGTGCCTGCTCCCCACAGGCTGTCTGGACCCACTCCCTGCAGCCCTTTGGGGCCTTCGGGACCAGGACAAGACAGCCAATCACTCACTTGTTCTGTATCTGGAAGCATTTCATCGCGGTAGGGAGAACACTGCTTTGTGCTCTAAAACACCCACAGAATTTTCCTTCTACCCTACAAGCTATCAGAGACAAATGGGAATGTTATGCCATTTATACATCCTTCTGATATTCCTTTCTCAAAATAATCCCTAAAATACAATGGTAGGAAGAAGCCTTATGCAGCCTTTAGCTGGGCCTGGAGCCTGAGACGTCTTGTAGGGGATATGCATGATCAGATGGAAATTCTCGCTCTTAGCGGGTCACATACACACCTTTTGAGTTTTCTTCCAGGTGAGTCCTGGGGTTCTCTCTCTGGCCTGGTTCCTCTCCTCCCCAGGATTCCGGGGACCTTTCTTGTCCCTCTCCATCTGGCTCTGTCTCAGAGGGTGATGGCAGATTCTCGAAGCTCTAACAATCCCAGCTTTTGCAGAGGGCAGTGACTCTAAGACAACGCTGTGTCTTGTATCACTAGACCTTTAGCTCAGATTACTAAAGTCAATTAATATCTTACTATTCTAATGAAGTCTCTGGTTGGATAATACAGTATTGACAAAAAGCCTCTCCCTCAAATAACGTGGAAGGAAAGGAAACAACAGAGGCCCATCCTGTCTGGTCTCCCCCTCAAAAGCACGTAGGCATGGACTCCACGAGGTTATCTACAGCCGCCAGAGCCAGCAGCCATCCATGTGGCCCTTGGGTCCATCTCACAGAATGCTCTCAGCTCAAGGACAGCCAGCTCCGTGGTTCCCCTGCTTCGTCTAGCAGAGTCCTGGTGTTTGAAGTTTTTATCATCAGAGCAAAAGCCATTGCATACCAGTGAAATCCGAAACCTGGCCTGACATCCTCTGGGGCAGGCGTGCATAGTAATAGGTTCAAAGGACAGAACAGGAGGCGAGGGCTGGTCCCAGGGGAGCCTTGTTTGTTTGAAGAGGCAGGAGACTTGCGGGAAGGGTCACCTTTTATTAGCTGTAAATACATTCCTGAGGCAACTCCTCCAGGTATCCAGTAAGTTCTCAGAAACTGGGGGTGGGGTTGAACTTCGCTAATTAGAGGGTCTATTGCCAGGGGCTATCACCAGTCTCTGCTCTGAGCTTGTTTATATAACCAGCCCCTTCAATTCCCATTCCGTCACATGTGGCCCCAGTTGCTGAGCACGGAGACTTGGAGGTTAGATCCCTTACCTGAGGCTTGTGGAGTAACAGCCAGCCCGGGCTCCATTTGACACATTTCAGAGGCAAGAACTGTTGTCATGAAAAATACAAAGGGACCATGACCTAAGGTTAGAAGAGAGTGGGGGGGTGGGGGAAATGCTTGAAAACATTCCTTCTTTGTAGCAAATTGGCCCTTGATGTAGAGCAGTGCCTTATACTCCTTAGACTTGCAAGAAAACCTCAACAGTCATGGTCAAGACTTTCCTGAGCATTTTGGGGACATACAGAAGCCTTTGAAGTGATTCTTTTTTATTAAGTTTATTTTTTAAGTTTCCTTTGAGGGAGACAGCTGGCAGGAGAAGGGCATAGAGAGAGTGAATGAGAGAGAATCCCAAGCAGGCTCCACGCTCTCAGTGGGGCTCGAACCCACAAACTGTGAGATCATGACCTGAGCCAAAACCAAGAGTCATACACTTAACTGACTGAACCACCCAGGTGCCCCTGAAGTGATTCTTAAGGCCTGCTATCAACATTTCTGTAACAGGGACAGGCATGCGTATAAAAAGTAGGGCTCAAATTATTTGGAGACTTTATATACATATCTACCTCATGAATAGATGTTAGATGGAAAATTCCTGATGGAACAGGTAAACCTATGACACAAAAATAAATAGTCAAGAATAAAGATCAGTGCTCTGTCTACGTAGTTGAAAAACATATAGTAAAACACTTTACAAAGAATGCAGAAATCAGCCTGCAGTAAAGGGGTTTTTCTTCTTGTGTTGATTTTAATATTGTATCATCAGTCTCAAGCTTTGAGACCTTTATCCTTTTAGTGAACTAAACCAGAAATATCTTTCCTTTTCAAATTCTTATTCCAGCCAAGCAATTTCTTATTTCCTACTCATTGTGTTCACACACACACACACACACACACACACACACACAGATACACACACACACACACACGCACACACACCCTTTTCTAGAATCTTGTGATAGTCTCTCCAATTCTAGCCAGACAGAATTTATGAAATTCCCCTTCACAACCCAACAAGTATAGTAGGGGCTTAAGGATTAAAGACCATACGCATTAATGAGTTGGTTTCAGGAGGCCCCAGAGTGATGTCATCTTTCAGACCACCTAGTCACTGGGATTACTCGTCCCTCACAAAATATACTTACCATGTGTGGCATGGGCACCTGTTCACCCTAGAACTGGCCAGGGCCTTGGATCTGATTTCACTGTGACCCATCACACCTGCCAAGTGCCAAATGCTCACGGCCACCACTGGCCATGCCAGCCACCCCACATTTGCAGGAGGTGAAAGGTCCCATGTGTCTTGACTAATCTCAGGATGCGTGACTGGTCCAATGTTTTCCTTTTTATGCCCAAATCCCTATTTTGAAAAAAAGGAAAAGTTTCCCAACTGTGTCCACATACTCCTTTTTATGATTTTGCTTCCTGCACGTGGCTTTCAGCATAACTTTATGAACACTGAGCGAGGCCTGCTGACTTCAAAATGTCGATTCAGGAAGAAATCATCTACATTTTGGTGATCCTAGATGAGCCCAATTCATTTACCTCTGTCTTGTACTTTAAAAAACCCAAATAATATCAGCAATAACAACAATAGCACAAACCCTCCACCTGATTAATCTGGATTCAACAAGCCACGGAAAATGCTGGAAGTCTTATATTGCCTGAGATCCCCATAGCCCCCCAATAACCCTACACCAGTTGGGTTAACACTGACCCATCGGCACACATAACTTGCATTTTAGCAATTCTATTCGTGTTCTAAGCTACATCCAATAATCACAGCAAGTGATTATAAGTGTCAGTTGGTGCAGAATGTTGAATCCAGATGAAATAGATTGATTTCGGTTTGGTTAGGTTTTCAGTAGTAAGAGATTGAGGTAAGTGATATTGGGTGGAGAGGAAGGGTTCAAAAGCTTAAGCAATTCTTCCTGTGACTGTGCTCCCTTCTTCATATTGAAGAGTGATTTGTTATAACAACCCTATGGGAGGGGTTCTATCTTTAGCCCTGTTTTATAGATTAGAAGGTTAAGGACGTTGCCCAAATCTAACTAGTTAGTAAGTGAAATAGGTAAATGACATGGCAAGTGCCTGATGGCTCCTATGTTCATTCTTGATCTGCTATAACTAGCTGCCTTCTTAAAAGTAACCTGTACTCCTTTCTAGGTAGCATGGCATCAGATACTGGATTCCACATGACAATCTATTCAAGGTGCACTTTCTGCCTCTGCTATGGTGAGTGGAAGGCCCTGACAAAGAGTTTTCTGGGGAACCCGCTGATCATGAGCTCCTCAAGGCAGGACTGTTTGCATTCCTAGAGCCGAGCTTAACACTTTACACGGAGTAGAAGTTCCAAAAATGTGTTAGAGGAATGCATGAATGAATGAATGATGAATGAATGAATATGGGAAAGCAATACACAAACAAGTGCGGTTTCTATTCTGGCCAGATAAGTTTGTTTGCTCCAAGACACACGATGTTCAATCCACCAGCTCACAACTGCGATAAATTGAAAGCAATCAGAGAGATGAAATTTTATGCTGACCTCACCACGTACACATCTAGGAGAGCTCCACTTGTGCAGAACCACTTGAAAGTTCTCACGGTAACAGGAAGTAACCTGGGAGCAAAGACAAACCAGAGACAGGATGAACCAGTGGCATGGTCAGCCCTGCTCTACTTCCCCTTCACCCACTCTGCCCACTCTGCTAGCACCAGGGAGTTTTCCCAAGCCCTCTTGATAACTGCCCTCAGTTTGTCCAGGACACCAGGCTCACTGCACTTTATATATGATGCCTAGAGCAGCATAATGGTTTCATTCTGACTCTTGTGCCATTGTTTTACAGCAAACAGAAGGTGTGGACATAGTATGAATCACTAAACAGTATTTAAGGGTCAAGGGATGGATACATCCAATATATATACCCCTGAGAAAGATCTAGAGTTAGTTCCTGGACAGTAATAAAGACCAAGCCAAAAATAGAATCGTGTTATGGAAAGAGGTGGTAAAGCATCATTACGGAATAACACGAAGACAATTTAAGATGGTATTTAGCACGTATTGGGCCATCATTAAAAAAACGTGCCCAGGTGTAGTCTCTAAAAGTGAAGGTCGCTATTATAAAAGTAGCTCACAGAGGAGCTAATGGAAATGACCAAATGTTTGGAAAATAAGAAAAATAGGGTAATTAAATGTGTCCTTATTGAAAGAGTTAAAGACTTAGAGCTTTGGGGGCACCTGGGTGGCTCAGTTGGTTAAGCCTCCGACTTCAGCTCAGGTCATGATCTCAAAGTTCTGGGTTCAAGCCCCACGTTGGGCTCTGTGCTGACAGCTCGGAGCCTGGAGCTGCTGCAGATTCTGTCTCCCTCTCTCTTTGTCCCTTCCCCACTTGTGCTCTGTCTCTCGCTGTCTCTCTCTCTCAAAAATAAACAAACATTAGAAGAGATTAAAGACGTAGAGCTTTTCAGTTTGGGAAAAGAATGTAATATGACAATTATAAATCATAGTTTCCTCATCCTTTAGGGAATAGAAATTTTAAAATGTTCTTAGATGTCTAGTAACTTGGATTGTGCTGTATACATTAATTGTAATAACCTGGCTTCAATGGTATTTCCTATTTACCCAGAATAAGGCTAAGCATCCATGCATCCATGGACATCAATCTTTTTTTCTTTTTCTTTTTTTTTTTTGAGAGAGGAAGGTGAAGTGAGAGGGAGACAGAGAATCTCAAGCAGGCTCCACACTCAGTGGAGAATCTGACACAGGACTTGATCTCATGGCTGTGAGATCATGACCCAAATAGAATGCTCAACCAACTGAGCCACCCATATGCCGCATGGTCATCTCTTGTTATGGTAAAAGCAGAAAAGGTTTGGAGGCTCAGAGTTGTCTCTGTTGAAGCCTCCAGCTTTGGGAGTCTTCAAATGCTTTTCTTACTGAACAAGACTCTGGTTTTGGTTTTTGGTGGTTTTTTTTTCTTCGTATACGATCATTGTCATCTCAAACTCTCTTACAATCATTTAATAACAATTAACTAAGCATCTTCAGCACCCAGCCAGGCTCTGCGAGGGCTTCACAGGTACACCTTCACGCTGATCAAAAATGACTATTCAACCATAGCAATGTCCAGACTCTTTAGAATTAATGCCATTTTAATGTTTATTTAGTTTTGAAACGGGGATGGGGGATGGAGAAGAGAATGAGCAGGGAAGGGGAGAGAGACAGGAAGACACAGCATCTGAAGCAGGCTCCAGACTCTGAGCTGGGAGCACAGACCCTGACGTGGGGCTCAAACCCACAAACCGTGAGATCATGACCTGAGCCAGAGTCAGACACTTAACCAACTGAGACACCCAGGCGCTCCAGAATTAATGCCATTTTAGACACAACTGTTTAAGTCTGAAACACAGTACCAAAGATTACAAAGGGAGGGGAGGAAGGGAAAAATCTGTGCTGCCATGAATGCTATAATCAAGAAGTGACTTGGACTGTGGGGGATAGTGAAGACATGTGACTTAAATGTGACTTAAAAGATATTGTGCTTAAAATATCAGTCAAAACACTGTTACAAAAACAGATCGTATCACCTAGCTTCAAATTTTAAGTCATTTCTAGAGGGAAAACAGCTAACTGTCTACATTACTTTCACAAATAAAATTGTCGTTAAGTAGAAACGGAATGAGCTTGGAATGAGTTGGAAAGCAGCACATTTTGATCTGCCAGTGAGTCTTTTTCCATCATGTATCCTGGAGAAAGCATAATGCTTGTTTGCTTTTGCCACAGCTGTTTTGATAACTCAGCTCTCATGTGTAAATCTGTGCCAGGGCCCATGCGGAAGAACTTGCTCTTTATTCCAAGGACATGGCAAAGTTAGATAGGCAGAACTAAGTTAAATGTCACAAAACAGGGTACATGTCTCATAACAACTCAGAAACAGAGACGATTAAAAATGATAGATAAGGCAGTCCCTGGATTTCAGAAGGGCTATTTCCGTAGGAGAGGGTCCCCTCTGGTGGAGTTGGCACTGAGGACAGAGAATAGAGAGCTGCATCCAGGAGAGAGTCCCACACGAGTGGGCATACAGGCGGCCTCACAGTCCCAGGGAGCACATTCCAATGGCCGTTTATTGAAGGAGCACTTACGACAACATCTCACTGTCTCTAAGCCACGAAAAAAGAAGGCAGCTCCCAAGGCCTAAAACGCCCGCGCCATTTGCAGGGAGGGCTCCCTTCAAAGCTCACTGCAGCCCCAGTGAGGCTCCTCAATGACACACAATATGCCCACAGATGAGGGGACAGACTTTCTTGGAGAATAAGACTTGCCACCATAAAACTGTGGTTTTCTCTCACTACCGCAGGCTAGGACTCCCAGTTGCCAGTTTGCCCAGAACCCTATGGTTCTGAGGTTGATGTTCCCCACGTGCTTGAGCTTTGGTTCTCGCTCTGCAGAACGGTTTTTGTCTTCTTTGGTGACAAAGCCTTTTCCTTTCTTATGACAAAGATTCCTAGGAATTGCTCAACACTGAGTCCACAGTTCAGAAGGAGAGGAGAGACAAGGCACAACAACCGGCCAGTTTTCCCTTGTCTCTGATCATAAAATAAAGTTCAAGTGCTGTCATTCCATGCTAATCGGAATAATGAGGTAAGAAAATGCAAAGGAAATGGTTTCCTTCAAGTGCCCATTATCTGATGCCAATTCACAAAGAAATGCTTAGGAAATTGGAAGTGCATAGAGCAGTCACATGATGTGGGGGGAACTGAAGTCAATATGGCCATTGTTACGCATTTCAGGGTCAATGTCTCAAGTGTAGGGGAAGTTTAATGACACAAATTACTATTCCTGTTAGTGAGTGTTGAATGATGCTGGCTATCAAGTCTATGTCTAGTGCTTCCATAAGGTGGGCAAATCAGTGTTTTAATACTGTTTACTACACTGTTTAAAATTAAGACCAAATGCCAGCAAACAATGCACATTCTTTTCTGCGTGAACTTCTCTTTCTGAGAATTCAGTCAGGACGAGGTTGGATTCCACGTGTACCTAGAAAGTTCTGTGAAAAATGAACAGCGTGGTCTTTGGAGGATTTAGTTGCACCCGAGATACTCTGATGTTTTCTTTGTCTACATCCAGTATCTGATCCACTGTAACGTGGGTAGTGGTCAGGGGATGTCAGAAGCCACAGATGCTCAAAGGCACATTTTCACTTCATCTGCTTTTCTGACACGTTAGTTTAACTTCATCAGGGGGTTGAAGCTGATTTCCTGAAGCAATTTCCAGGGTCCTTGTGCAAAAAGTGAAAACCATTCCCATTCTTCTAAGACATATGGTTGTTATTATGTAAAAATTCTCCTGTGCCATTCTGGCACCGGCCCCCCACCCCCTGCCCCCATCACCACTTCTGTGGATCAGGCTTAACCACTGTGTTTAGAATGCACTCATTGTCCAAGGCTTTCTGAGGCAAGCATCAGCCCAGCAGCCCCCCTCCAATAAAAGAAGGGAGCTTATTTCCTCCGAACTTCCACATCCCAGCTCTCAGCCAGAGGGGGCTCCAAGAGATCGCTGCATTGCTACCAGGTGACCTAACAGTCCAGGAGATTTATCTTCTTCTACTTGAAAGAGGGAATCAGGGTCATCTCAGAGAGTGCAGTAGACCAGAGCCATCAGGTGGGCCTGGGGACCTGGGGTACCTTTAGCAGAAAGAAGCCCACAGGGGTGTTGGGGTACCTATGATGAGGGCTCTGGAGCCAGGCTGCCTGGGGTTGAATCCTCTGCCTCTAATGCTGATAAAATCCATGGCTTCTAGCAAGTTATTTACCATCTTCCAAGCTTTCAGTGTTTCCATCAGGAAACAAGCACCCACCCCACAGAGCTAACGTGAAGGTAAAGTGAGGTAGAGTATGTAAAGTGCTAGGCAAAGTAGCTGGCATAGAGG
Organism: Crocuta crocuta; assembly: GCF_008692635.1. Classification (NCBI taxonomy): domain Eukaryota; kingdom Metazoa; phylum Chordata; class Mammalia; order Carnivora; family Hyaenidae; genus Crocuta; species Crocuta crocuta. The sequence continues at coordinate 3,723,376 of NW_027527429.1, forward strand.
AGATGATTAATAAATATCAGCTCTCACCATTCCTTTCTTTTCAAATACAAACAAACTTAATGTTTAGCTCAGAGGCGTTTGTGGGGTTAAAGGAGTTGAGAGACTAAAAGTCATGGCTCATCTTGGGTGCTAACAGCACACTTCGGCAGTTGTTGCTAGTATTGGTACCTGTATTGCAGATACAATGGTCCTAGCTGGTCAGGTGCCTCGTCTCATCCCATGGAGACTTTGGATGTTCAGGAGGTGACAGTTAGGAAAGTGGGTGTCCAGGCTCTGATGTGGACAGAACCTTAGGGAAGATGTCAGCCCAGGTCCACAGCAGAGACACAGTGCACGGGCCAGGCTTGTCATGGAATCTGCTGATTCCAAGGGAATCCAAGGGAAGCCAAGGACACAAGTCTGGTTACCCTAGCTTGTTGCAAGTGTCCTCTTTCTAGTTAGAGAAGCCAGATATCACCTTTAATTTTCCCTAACATCTCTCAGATTCTGGTCAAAGCAGTAGTAGGCACTTAAAAGGGAAGAAGGCAGAGTCTAGGGATGGGGGTGGTTGAAGGAAGGAAGACCAACTGCCCATCTATCATCCTCTTCTGTGATGAATGTGGTTGGACCAGATGCAGAGCCCATGCATGGTTTGTCTCAGACCTTGGGCCTCTGCCAAGTCCTAGTCCAAGGAGAGGCCAGAGAATCGCTGAGCAGGGTCTCAGGGCTCATGTGAAGAACATGGGTATAGTGTGTCTCATGTGGCATTCTGCCTGTGACTGGGAGTCTGTCCTTTTCTGGAACCCCTATGGGTCCATTTCTGTCCACCTTGATGGGGCCAGATCTATAGTCTTTCTTCTTTACTACAGCAGACACTCCCCTCAGACTTACCTGGGGAAACACCTTCTATCCTATAGAGGCTATTGGGACAACCTCTGATTAACCCTGGAACTTAAAGTTTGGTGTGGGGCCAGGTCCTCTTGGTGGCCAGTAGCAAGTTATTGCAAATAGTAAATTTGGAAACAAACACCTCAACCTCTAATTTTGAACATATTCAGCATGACCCTCATTTTACCTTTTTCTTTTATTTCCCCCTGAGGACTCTTGACTTTAATAAATTACTGTACATAAAGGGGATCTTAGAAAAGAAAGGAATCTGTATTTCTGGTATCCAATATAGTCTGTTAGCTTAGTATATACTGAACTTACTAAATCATAGAAAAATTTCACAACTGTTCAAATCAGGCTAAAGAGAAGAGGGAAAAGATATTTATGTCATTACAGTAAACAATTAAGTCAATAAACAGAGCTTCTGACAATCACATAAGCCAAGATTTAATAATTTCCAGAACAATAAGCTAGAAATTTTATTTTAAAAAAGACAAAAAATACCCTTAAGATGGATTTTTAAAAATGGCTAAAATTCCATAACCATAACGGAAGTGATTGAGAAAGTCCTGCTGAACTGAAAAGAACATCACAAATTTACTCAGATTTTCAGTAATGGGTTTTCTCCAAACGCCTACTGGCATGTGATTATTTCCTTTTATTTTATTGTCATTTTACTGTTTTTCAAGGTGAGATAATCCCACCAGTTCCTCAAGGAACTTCTCAAATGTAGGCAGATTCCTGCCCAAATTCAGATTCCTTTCTGCAAAACCCAAGGATACAAGAGGCAGTAGTCATGAGATCAGGCCAAGACATCACATGTGATAGCTGAGACCCAGGGGCAGGTTTAGGGAGCTTGGAAACTTAGAAGAGCCGTAGGATACAGTGATCAGTGCTACTGAGGTTTCCACAGCCTCCTCCATGTAACAAAGTTCAGCCACCAGCTTCATGGACATAAGGAGCCGATCATGAAACCAGAGAGAGGGCCCAGAGGCCAGGAAGCAGAAGCTGAGACAAACCTGACTCAGAGTTGCCAGATGCCAGGAGGTACCAACCATTGAATTGTCTTCTGCTCAGAAGAGTCTGAACTGTTCATGCTTTCACTGCAGCTCATAGCCATGCCATGTGGTTGGTATCCTCAGGCTCTTTGATTCCCTTCCCCCACTCCCTCCAATAACTCGGAAAATACGGCTGGGCAGGGCAGCCATCACTGCCACATCAGATGATGATGTGTTTTAGCATGAGTTTGAAGAAATGGAAATAGTTTTCTGGCTTTAATAATGGTCCAAAGAATCCATGACTACAGGAAGCTCTTTGTGGGTTTGAAATTTGGGGTTTTGAGTATTTGGACACAATCCTTGCCAACCCACAATGCCCCTTGGACAATTTCTGGTGAACCAATGCTTGAGTAAATCCAAGGTGGGGATGGATGGATGGATGGAGCGCCAGACCTGGTTGATTTCCCAGAGAGGGACCCTGGACCACCAAAGGCATTGTCCTCCAAAAACTCCTGCGGATGTTGGAATAACTGACTGACTATCCAAACGAATGAATGAATGAGGCTGAAGGAAGAATAGCAAGGATAGAGAATGAACACCAACTGGCTGTGCCTGAAAGGGGGATTTACATCAGTGGAGAAGGGAGAACATCCTTCCTCTGCAAGACCACCACCAGAGCTAGGGCTGCCAGGCTGTCCTAGCTCCTGAGATTCGAGGTGAAGAAGAATGTATTGGATAGTGAGGGAACTCAATCACCTGAAAGGTTCTTTCAAACTCTAAGTTAAATCTATGACATTGCAGTTGAAGAGGGTCATCACAACCCACTCACATTGCTGTTTCTCTGAGCTTAGCTCCTGGGACTTCACTCGTGTGTGTGTGTGTGTGTGTGTGTGTGTGTGTGTGTGTGTGTGTGTGCACCATTGAATGAGCATTCTTGCGATGACCCTGCTGTGCTCCGTGTCTGTGTCCTACACTGGGACCCACACTCTGGTTTCAGCTCTATTTATTGCTTGGTCTGAAATTTGGCCTTATGTTCAAGACTCCTAGACAGAATCAACCCCCTCTTTTATGGGGACTTTCCTCTCCATTTAAAAAAATTTTTTTAACGTTTATTCATTCTTGAGAGACAGAGACAGAGGGTGAGCTGGGAAGGGACAGAGAGAGAGGGAGACACAGAATCCGAAGCAGGCTCCAGGATCTGAGCTGTCAGCACAGAGCCCGACGTGGGGTTCAAACCCACAAACTGTGAGATCATGACCTGAGCCAAATCAGCCGCTCAGCTGACTGAGCCACCCAGGCACCCCTCATCTCAGTTTTAATATAGACTCTGAGTGCCACTTCTCCATCCATCCATGCATGTGATGCTGACACACTTTGTCAGAGTCAAAGACATGGTATGACTAGATGCCCACTGCTGGAAGGTTTCCTCAAGGTCACCCTACAAAACACCAAACATTCTGGAGACTTCAAGAGGATGTACAGCCACTACTTTTACCATAAAATGGTCAGGGGAGAGATACTCTAGCTCATAAGTTGGAGATATACATTGGCTTCACGGATTCAGACCAGGGTAGGGAAATGTAGAGCAAGCTGGTCACCACCACCTCCTCCTTTGTTCATGGAAGACATTTCCAATTGATCCCAGAACTCTTTCTCACTAAGCATAAATGTGATCTCACATCACCATTAGATCAGAACTAACAATAAGTAAATTTTGTGCTATCCTGGCTTTGTCCAGCCAGTTGAGATATACGTTTTTGACAAAACTAAGGGATAATACAGATACTATGAGGCTTCTGTGGGACTTCTGTGGGCAGTAATACCCAGTAGGGACTGAGAATATCTAGCCTATGGGGATTGTCCCACTCCCACCGTGGCTTGAAGCTTACTTAGGTAAACTCAGGCCTCAGTCCAGCCTCTCGGAGCTGTGCATACTTGAGTCTTTGCCTCTGACTCGGGTCCCTAAAGGGACCTGTGCCCCTGATTAGACTCCTGGTTGGGGGGAGAGGGTTTCACAGGAAAGAGTACTGGGTCTTGAGTGTCAGTGCTTTAATAAAAAGTGAAAGTAGTCCTAACGTCCTGGTAGCCGGCAAAACACCAGCCCTCCAGTCTCCCCAAAGCACCTTCCACGTCTTCATCTACCGTTCCTGGCAAAGAGCCTCCACACGTGGGCTCCAAATGGTGCTTAGGCTCGGCCCCTTTGATGGGCCTCCGTATGAAAAATGTTCGTTGTGCAGGACCTTGGCTGTAATGGCAGCTGTATAATGATGTGATTATTGGATTTCCCTTGGCCCTGCTCAATCCATAGAGAAATAAGAATAAACGGGGCAAGGCACATGGCTGGGATCCCATGCAGAGCCATGCAGACCTCTTGGTTGATAGGTCCCACGTTCACAGTCAAAGGCATGTCCCTTATTGTAATGAGGGTGTGCCTCGTGTTCAGATGACCTTCATCATCCTCTCCATGGGGAAGGAGGCAATGTCCAGAGACAGAAGCCCGCCAGCCCCTGTGCTTATCCACAGACCTTGTGCCCTCGGGGAGGTCTGGCTTCTCTATACCAATAGTGAGGCACTCTACCAGCACAAAGGCACCGAGTGGAAACTTTCTGGAAGGAATGTTACTTTGCGATACAACTGCGGGTGGATTTTTACTACTAGAAACCGTGAGAAGGAAAGAATAAGTAAGGAAATTACCAAATAATTGTATATACAATTAAGTATGTGCACAACAAATCTTTAGGCAAAAATATGTATTCCTTACAATGAAATGTGATATAAAACTATAGTGGAAATTCTATGTTATAATCAAATAAAATAAATTGTCCAAATAAAAGAGTCTCTGACTCTTATACTGTTAGTCTGGATGGGAAAGGCTTAATAGAAAATTTTAAAGCATGTTGAAATTATAAGGCTGTAATACAGGGTACATTGCAAGTCTGGGTTCTCATATTCGTTCCTCTGTTGGACACCTTAAAGATAAACCCCTGTGATATTGTGATTCATCCTAAGAACTTTATATGTAGTCTTCATCCTGGATCTGGGCACAGAGCTCCTAAAATCCTTTAATTTCCTAAGTGAGGAGAGCCATTAAGCCGTGTTTTGTCATGTTAATGGAGTGACTTTTGGAAAGTAGCTAGATCACTTAAGGATGGGAGGGAAAAGGGTTTGAGATTGAGTTCAGTTATCAACTACCAATTATTGAATCAGTCATGCTTGCATGGTGAAACCTCCACAAAACCCTGAAGGACAGGGTTTGAAGAGCTCTCCAGGTTGGTGAACACGTGGAGGTGGCGCACTCAGACAGCACGGACACTCCGCGTCCCTTGCCCATGCTTTGGTCTACGCATCTCCTCTGTCCGGCTATCCCTGGGATCCATCCTTCTATCATAAACCAGTGATCTACTAAGCAAAATTTTCTCTGAGTTCTGCGAGGGGCTCTAGCTATTTGGTTGACCCTGAGGAGGGGTCTTGGGAACCTCTGATCTATATGGCAGTTCGATCCAAAGCACAGGCGACAACCGGGGCTCAGATACTGGCTATTGTGACATTGGCTATTCAGCTCGTGTCACAGAATTGCTTGACGGTGTTGGAAAACCCCACACAGGAAGTGGAATCAGAATCTCTGTCTTCTTTGTTAGTACAAAGATACTAAAAGGAATATGATAGACTTCCACTTACAAGAATCAGCACCTTTTTCTCTTTCTTTCCCTTGTGGCTCAGGGCCAGCTGGTTTTACCCAGAGGATTTCCTTACACACCTTTATACCTGGCTGCCTCAGAGACAGAGAACAAGACAGAAAGCATCTTTTGCAGATTTGTCATGAGTTCATAGATCTGATCTTCAGAACGATCCCTTTCCACATGAGGAGGGAACTGAGTGTCAGCATATCAGAGCTGTGAAGCCCCTCTTCCCAGCCAGCACGTGGGCCCGGTGCCAACATGTCTCCATTGAAAAGTATCTCTGCAGGGCACCGGCCGCAGGAAGTTTCCTCTTTCTTGTTTTGGTTTTCTGTGCTAGCGCTCTTGAAAGTAGAAGCTCTTCTGGTGTTTAAAGTCTTTTGCAAGAGGACACAGAATAGTGATTTTGATTAGTAACAGTAAGAATAATTATGAAAGTGTCAGGGCGCTGCAGGCGGAAAAAGCAGTGTGTGTGAAGAGCACAGGTGTGAGAGCACACAGGGCGGCGGGACAACGAGCCATTGAGTGAGGCTGGGATTCAAGGTGCCCAGGGAGCCGGAGGGAGGCGAGGCTGCCAGGGACCGTCTGCCCCACGCAGTAACAACGAGACACGTTTTAGTATCCATGCCACGTATCAGTTCATTTACTCTCTCCGCCATTCCTTGGAATTAGGTGTCTTCATTCTCTTTTTACAGATAGAAGCTGAAGTTCAGGGAAGACGATAGTCTTGTAGAAGATCCTCTAAGGAGTAAGAGGGGAAATTTGGGATCTAAAGCAGATCTTTCTGGCTTCTCAGCTCATGAGCCTTCACACACTGATATGCATGTTGAAAACTGAATGCACGCTTATGTGGTGGTTTTAAAATGTATCTATGAATTCCTTGCCACTCCTCCCTTCAAGAGGTAAAACTTAACAAAAAAAAAAAAAGGTA
>NW_027527429.1:3729863-3746973 GCF_008692635.1 Crocuta crocuta
AAAGGTAAAGCTTAGCTCTCTGCCCCTTGGATGTGGGTGGGGGTGGGTGGGGCTTAGTGATGTTCTTCTACAGAATTGAATATGGCAGATGTGACAATGTGTGACCTCCAAGGCTCAGTCTTACAAGACACTGCAACTTGCTGCTCAGTCTCTCGGATCACCCATCTCCAGGGAAGCCAGCTGCCACATCGTGAAGAGAAGTAAGCAACTTGTGGAGAGACCCGTGTGCAAAGGAGCTGAGGCGCCAGCCACCGGAGCTGGGGTCGCCTGCCAAAAGTGCTGAATAAGCTCAGAAGTGGGTCATCCAGCCCCATTCGAGCCTTCAGATAACTGTAACCCCAGCTAACATCTTGGTGACAACCCTAAGCCAGAACATCCCTGCTCGGTTGCTCTGGGATTCCTGATGCACAGAAACTGAGATAATAAATGCTTATATGTTAAGCAATTCGGTTTGGGGATCATTGGTACAGAGCAATAGAAAAGTAATACATCATGATTTAGACACTCATACTAAGTACAAATGCATAGGAAGTAAGAAATGTAACCTCCCCTCCTTTGTCTTCACCTGCACCCCCAGCTCATGGCCAGGTATATACCCCCCTTGCAGTGCATTTTGCCTCCAGCAAAAGGCTTATGAGCTAAAGAAGCCTGTGGAGACCCCCCCCCCCACCACCACCCCTGGGTGGCTCAGTCAGTTAAGCATCTGACTTCGGCTCAGTCTTTCACTCATGGTTTGTGAGTTTGAGCCTGGCGTCAGGCTCTGTGCTGACAGCTCAGAGGCTGGAGCCTGCTTCAGATTCTGTGTCTCCTTCTCTTTCTGTCCCTCCCCCTCACACTCTGCCTCGATCTCTCTCTCAAAAGTAAACATTTAAAAAATGTTTTTTTGTTTTTTAATTTTTTAAACATTTTTTATTATTGAGAAACAGAGAGACACAGAGCATGAACAGGGGAAGGGCAGAGAGAAGGGGAGACACAAAACCCAAGCAGGCTCCAGGATCTGAGCTGTCAGCACAGAGCCCGGCACGGAGTTCGAACCCACAAACTGTGAGATCATGATCTGACCTGAAGTCGGACGCTTAACCGACTGAGCCAACCACGTGCTCCTAAAAAATGTTTTAAAGAAGGCTGTGGAAGTTTGCAGAAGCCACTGAGTACCCAAAAGAGAGGAGAGATAATGATGAGGCTTGCACCTATAGACAGATGTCCCGGTATTTACAGAAGGAGAGAGTAAAGTGGGTATGACAGGAGGCAGCCTCAGTGCCAGAGAAGGGAAATGAGAGGCGGGAGAAAGATGGAGAGATGCAGGACCAGAAAGCAGACCCTAGAAATGCTCAGAAGTAGAAGTAATATGATGTCCCCCTTCCTCCGATCTCTTCCTGCACCACCAGGCTCAGCCATACGGAGTGTTCAGGAATCATTTGCTCATTTGAAGGAGTCCGACTTCAGCGATGATCGACATTAATCCATGCAACCACAGAATTTTACAGACGCACGGCCCCGAGAAGCCAAAGGAGAGCCTCGAGTTCTACAGAAGAATAAACGCGGATCTCAGCCCCGACCCCTTACCTGTTCCAGGTGCAGAGCCTCACTCATGGGCGCCCGTCAGCACTCCGTGTCTGCCACGTTGGGTGCGNGAGGAGAGCCTCGAGTTCTACAGAAGAATAAACATGGATCTCAGCCCTGACCCCTTACCTGTTCCAGGTGCAGAGCCTCACTCATGGGCGCCCGTCAGCACTCCGTGTCTGCCACGTTGGGTGCGAAGAGCCCTATTTTCTCAGCATTCCTATCTACTACCTACCTTCAGGATCCTCGTTTTACAAATTAGAACAGGGCTCAGCAAACTGTGGGCCAAATCCGGCGGCTACGTGCTGTGGTAAATGATGCTTTCTGGGAGCACGACCACACTTGCTCTTTTACACATTGTGCATGGCCGCATGGCTGCTTTTGTGCTACAGGGGCCACGCTGAGTAGTTGCTATCAAGACCCGATGGCCAAGAATCTTTGCTATCTGGTCCTAAACAAGAAGAGCATGTGGACCGCTGACGCAGCCCTAGGTCAGGAGGCTCAGCAATGCTTGCACAGGACCAGCAAGCAGAGTGGTGCAGCTGATCGGACCTGGGGGGCGGGGGGGGGGCGACTCTAGAGACCTTTAGAGTCTGTCGCTAGTACTGCTCAACAGGCTCAGGGTGACCGTCCAGTCCAGGTTGTTATCTGCCTTCCCTTCAGAGCAACACAGAACAGCTCAGAGAAGCTGCCATCTGAGGTCCATAGAGGCTCCCAGTGTGTCCAGAGAAGGCCAGTGTGTGTGGGGTGGTGTATGAACCTGGGCCCCGGCAGCCTAGCACGAGGACCCTGGGAGACTCTAACTGCTGATGTCTGCGCTTGTGCTCTGCCTACGAGCAGACGCAGGACAGGTGGGCTCTGCGTCTCCAGCAGGGGCATCGCCGGGGAGAACCCGGTGGAGAGAGAACATGTCAGAGCGGCTGGCTGTGATTTGGAGATGCCGTCCTGGGTCCTGGGCAGGCCGGGCAACCGCACAGACTGTCTCCTGTGCTTTGATGTTCGCATCTACACTCTTTCCTAGATGGTTTCCGTTTCTATGCCTAAACTCTCGTTCTCTTCAAGCATGGGTTTGTTTGTTTGTTTGTTTTAAGCCTACCGTTGGTGGGGTTCAGGCTGGCTGGCCAAGCCCAGGCGCAGACCAAAAGGAACACAACAGAGAGACATCGAGTGCAAGGAGAGGCCACAGCCAGACGCACCCTTCATGTGTGGGGGCCTAGAAGTGAGGCAGGTGGGAGACAAAGGCACATGCTGGAAATGTACCACGAAACCAGAGCCCTGAAGGCTCCAGCAGAAGGAGACTCCAGAGGGCGGGGGGAGCAGCTTTGTCTAGACGCCCTGGATCTGGCCCGTGAGCCCCAACACCACTCTGTGCTCTACGGCTTGGTCTGTTGCAACGGGGCACCGGCAGTTACCGGAAAGTAACAGAGTCGCTCTGGGTCTGCTCAGGTAAGAGGGCTCCCCAGGCTCCTGCCCCGCCGAGCAGAGCAGCGGGGGGCTAGCGCAAGCCTGAGACCCTCACAGGCTCTTCTTCCACCTCTAGGTTCTCCTTCCGCTGAGCTGAGAGGGTCTGGTCTCCGGGAGCTCCGGGTTCAAGTGTTCATCCTGGGGCAGGAGCTGGTCCTCTGCGACGCAGTTGAGTGTTAGTCCTTCAGTGGGTTGGCGGGGTGTGACTCGGCGGAGTAGGGAGGCAGGTGAACTCAGTGCGTGTGTTTATGAAGGGCCCACGATGCGCCCGATCTAGTGAGGGGGTAGAAATGCAAGACGAGAAAGACGTGGGCTCTGCCCCAAGGCACTTACTTTCTAGCAAGAGCTATACACAAGGACGGGGGACACGGCAGAAAAGTGCCTCCTCCTGAACCCGAGGTGACCGAAGGGATCCTTATACGAAGAGTCCAAGGAGATGTGACCAGGCAAGCAGAAGTCACGGCGGCTGGAAGTCNAACCTGCCACACTGGCTTTTCAGGAGGAGGAGGAGAACCCAAGTCAAGGAACACAGGCGGACTCTAGAAGCGAGAGAGGGCAGGGGTGTGGATTCCCCACTAGAGCCTCTAGAAAGGAATGCAATCCCGCGGACCCCTTGGTTTTAGCCCAGGGGGATCCATTTTGGACTTCTGGCTTCCAGAACTGCAAAATAATAACTTTGCATTGTTTTAAGCCACCGAACTTACAGTAATTTGTTATAGCAGATATGAGGTGGATATGCAGGGACAGGCATGGCTGTGGGGGCACCGAGGGGCAACGACAGTTCAGGTTTCAGGGAACCTTCCTGGGAAAGAGGCCCGAGTTGGGTTTTGAAGGGTGAATAGGAGTCGGACAGTCCCAGAGAAGACAGGAGAAGCACGGTGATATACAATGAATGCCATGAGGCAAATGGGGGGGGATCCCCACAAACCTGTGTCAACAGAGCACAAGTGTGGAAGGAGGAGAAAGGACGAAGGGGAGGATGTGTGCAGGGAGCCTGTCCCCACACGCCGTTAGGGGCACAGGTGTGCAGGGGGTACGCTAGCCTGCATTATGTTTTCCTTTAAATGGCATGCTTCAGACAGAAACGCTCGAATTCTATCTGTCAACAACTGGCTTAACTATCTTCACTGGCTATTAACTAGTTATTAGGCCCATCAATTCATTAAAAGCAAAAGGCGCACCTGGGTGGCTCAGTCCGTTAAGTGTCTGAGTTCAGCTCAGGTTCTCATGGTTGGTGAGTTCGGGCCCTGCTCGGAGCAGATTCTCTGCTTCACATTCTGTGTCTCCCTCTCTCTCTCTCTCTCTCTGCCCCTCCCCTGCTTGTGCTCTGTCTCTCTCTCTCAAAAATAAATANATCCAGGGAATATCCTGTTTCTCTTTCCCACTCACTGCAACTCTCTTTCCCCTTCATGGTCTTATTTTCAGGGAACCACCGTTGTTTCTAAAGAGTCTAGACAGGGGGGCCTGGGTGGCTCAGTCAGTTAAGTGGCCGACTTCGGCTCAGGTCATGATCTCACAGTTCGTGGGTTCGAGCCCCGCGTCGGGCTCTGTGCTGACAGCTCAGAGCCTAGAGCCTCCTNATTGTTTCTAAAGAGTCTAGACAGGGGCGCCTGGATGGCTCAGTCAGTTAAGTGGCCGACTTCGGCTCAGGTCATGATCTCACAGTTCGTGGGTTCGAGCCCCGCGTCGGGCTCTGTGTTAACAGCCCAGAGCCTGGAGCTGCTTCAGATTCTGTGTCTCCCTCTCTCTCTGATGCTCCCCTGTTCATGCTCTCTCTCTCAGAAATAAATAAGACATTGAAACAAATTTTAAAAATCTTTAACAAAAAAATAAAGAGTCTGGGTGATGCGCCGGCAGAGGGCTAAGTGTGGGATCACACAGTGACCAGAACGAAGGGGGGACAGACCTGTCCCTGGTGAGTAGGTGATGAGGGACGGTGGTGGGTGCAACATAAAGGTAAAGAATCAATAGCTCTATGGGGAAAGAGGCATCGTGGAAGGCTTCCTAGGAGGTGATAATCCATTTCATCTGGGCCTGGGGACTCTGAAGTACCTGTGAAACGCCCGGATACAGATGTCCAAGGCGCAGGTCCACGGAGCCGAAAGACCAGGAACGGGGTCTGAGTGAAGTACTCTCCTGGCACGTTGTCCGTAGATGGAGCTCTCACTCTGTTGTCATATCTCCGCCTCTGTGGTCACATGGGTCTCCTTCCTCCTAAATGCCCTTGGCCATTGGAAGCATCTGACATCCCCGCTGCCTGGCCCCTGTGCCCCGACCCCCCCTGGCCAGCAGCCATGGTGCGGTCCCCCCGGCCTGGCTCCCTCCTCAGTCTGCACCCAGCCCATCTCCGCTTCCCGCTTCCTCCTTTCCCTGCCCCCTTTGTCCAGTCCATTTAGCGGCAACATATACAAAGGCCCATTAAATCCTCAAATGTGAAAGACGCGGGCTGGAGCAGGACGAAGGTCCAGGAGGGAGACAGAGGGACAGGGGTTAGAATCAGAACAGTGCAAACATGGCTAAGACCTGGCCGGGAACTGAGGAGCTTGCCATGTACTTGGCGAGGCGAGATGAACATGGGCGAAAAGGAAGCAAGGAACAGAAGGCAACGTGCGGAAAATGCAAAAAGATGGTCACCTGTGGAGTCCAAGGGGGTTTCGGGGCAGGGAGAGGCCATTTCTGGCAGTGAGGACTCAGGAAGACTTCTTTCAGAAGACTTTCATCTCTGGGGATTGCGGGCATCACATTTCCTTTATGTCCCTTGGGGGCCTCCAGTATTGAACTTGTCACCGGGGGCCGCTCTCTGTTTGGGTCTGCCTCCTCGCCTTGACCGTCAGCCGCAAGAGGTCAGGACCTACATTCTGTTCATCACTGTGCACCTGCTTCCTGGCACGGCCTGGGGGCTGGGCATGCACTGCAAACACAGGTGCAGGCGAATCATTCCCAGCAGCCTCTGCCCCGTGCCTCAGCTTCTAGCATTCTGTTCTCTTTCTTACGCTCTCCGTTAGGAAATGCACCAGTTCCTGGCAAAAGCCGTCCGTTCTGGATATGTGAGGCCGAGCCCACATCCCTCGCTGCGCATCGCAGACGGCCAGCCCAGCATTGTATCGACTCTGCATGTGTCGAGCCAGCCGTGTGATCTCTCACCAAAAGGGATCCGACGTGGTATTGCCATCCCTTCACCTGCCAAAAATACAGCTTCCGAGAAGGGGTGTGTGCAGGTAGTTTGTGTTGGGAAGTCAACCAGGTAGAGGAATATGGATCTGGAAAGAGTACGTAGGGAGAGAGGAAAAGCCAGTACAGTGAGTGTGGTACACGCTGCCTTCTGATACGGAGCTGGCCCACCCCAGCGGGACGTGGTGAGGACAGAACAGGCATCTCGGAATCGTCAACCCGTTGGGTTGGGATGAGATGGAGACGCCCGCACCACTAGTGCCCATCTCCCCACGGGTGAGCGTTGGTCCACGAGATGTCAGCCCTCCTAAACTTCACAGGTGCCCACGCAGGAGTGCCAGCCGACTGTCCGTGGGCATCCCTCATGAGAGGTAGGGGATGAGGGGCCCGCGCGGGAGGTGAGCTGCTATCAGCACAAGGCTGACCGACGTCTGCGTGCGGCTCCTGACCATCCCCGCGGCTGGGCTCAGAGGAAGGGCCGCCGGGATGGCAGAGCGGGCACAGCTGGTGTCTGAGGCAGACACCCTCCCTACCGGCCCCTGTCCACCCACAGGACTGCTGGCCTCGTAGGCGCCCGGGATCGTTCACTGTCTGTAGCTCTTCACTGCCACCCCCACCCCACTCTTTCCAGTTAAACTTCCTTCTTTTGATTTTTCCTTGCATGTCTCTCTAACGCATCCCCCTGTCTCACCTCCACTGCTCTGTTGGGTCTAGACACTCAACTCCACACATTTGGATTAGCTTAGTTGTAGCCTGAGGGGCTCGACCGCCTCACTTACTCCCCCTCCGTCCATCCTCGCGTTGCTGCCATATTGATTCCCCAAGATACTTTCCCCATGCCGCCCCACAATCAAAGCCATGGCTGCCTTCTCCCAGCACGGCTGGCCTCCGGAGGGGCTTACAGTGTCGCAAGCCAGGACGAGGTCTCACCGGAAACCAGCCCTGTCAGCCCCGAGACCCTGAACTTCCAGCCTCCAGAACTGGGAGAAAATTAACTCCCGCGCTGTCAGCCACCGTCTGTGGCGGCCTGAGCACACTAACTAATCAAACAACAGGGTGAGGGGGGTCCGGGCAGAGCGGGGAGAGGGGAGGACTTGGCTTTAGCCGAGTGGGGAGGAGGGTGCCTTGGGAAAGGTGTGACAAGCAGAGGGTACAGAAAACAGACGCCACACCCCAGCTGCGACCATCGGGCTGCTATTATTATTGTTTTAAACAAAGGGGTGACTCGCGGTGACAAGGGAGGCTCATTCCGGATTCTACACCCTTGACTCGGCTTCCCATCACCCTTACTTGGGCTGCATCTGGGTGGTTAAGCTTCTAACTGGGACTCCACTTTGTGACCCAGCCATGTAACCAGTGTGTAGACTCACGCCTCCCCCATGTCTGTCCTGAGACCACGGAAAAGGATTCTGGAAAGCTGGCTCTGCACGCGTGTTCTTAATTGCGTATTTATAGCGTTAATTTCTCCTTCTCTCTGCATGCTCCCTGGGCGGTAAGAAGAAGCCAGATTACTCCGTAATCTTTCTAATCATTATTGTTGCCATAGTGACTAAATGCCAGAGCCGCTTGATCTCCTAGAGCCTGCTTTCCACCTGCGCATCATCCTGTGCTACCGCGGATGATAATATGATGATAATATGATCACCGTGAGGCCTCCGCGTGCCGTGCATTAATCATGTTACCAGCAGGGAGGTTACTCCTGTGGTAATTAATATGCAGGCAACCCAATCCCAGAATCTATTCTGAGGGTCAGAGGGCTGCTTCTGGGTGCAGTTCTGGAATCAGTAAGCATCCCAGCAGGAAACAGAAGGCACGCTCCACACTTACATTAGGATAATTCAAGGAGGGCTTTAAAAAGATTGGCCCCCATGAATGTGGGAAGGGTCCATGGGGCTCACGAGGAGTGGGGCAGTGGCCCCCCGGGAAAGGAGGGAAGGCTGGTCAACAGAAACCGCAGGGACAGTCCTGTGGAGGAGGAAAAAGCAGTGTGGCTTCAGTCAAGCAACAGCCTGCCAGGGAGGTGCAGGTGGGTGGACACCCTGATTGCACTTTCTCCTCTGGCAAAAGCCGGAGGGCACCGACGCCCATGCCCGCAGCCTGTATCCACCACACTTTTTATCTTCTATATATTACAGGGCTTTTACCTCTTGCGGCAGCAGTGGACTGCCCCCCTCAGGGTTAGCTCATTCCTAGAGGCAGCACGTGACTCAGCTGGCCTGCGGGCACACCTTTCCTCTGCAAATCAGCCAATCCTTAGTCCACACCCACAGTCATCTCCTTCAACCCCCGTGCCAAGCCAACCTCCCCTCGCCCTAAATCCCCACCAGGGCCAGGTACTGGGCTACTAGAGACCGCCCCTATAGCCCGGAGCCTGCCAAAAATATTCAAATGATCCAATGTTAAACCATGCAGCTGGTCTGCCCTCCCTTCCCCATGCTTTCCCACAGAATCCACATCTAAGTTCTGGCCCCTGATTTCCACCTGCCCCTGTGCCTCGTGGCCAATGCCGGCACTTCCCTGGGTGGCCCGTGTGCCTGACGGTCCCCTTGTCTTGGGAACTGTGAGTAATACACTCCTCTCTCCCAAGGCAGGCGTCTCTGTGCCTGTCATCTTACCAGAACTGATAAATGAAATCCTGGGTACGGTTTTAGACACAACCATGCAGGGACGGGGAGCAGGGGACACACTGGGGAGTGGATGGAAGGTTCCCATGGGAGTCCCAGCACAGGTGACTTTGAGTTGTTCTCTGAAAAACAAAGGTTTCCAGCCTGGCAGAGATCTGGGTCAAGGGCATCCCAGGTGTGGCGAATAGCCATGACAAAGAGACAGTCTTTGGAAAGAGACCAGCCCTCGGCAGCAGGGGCAGTGGGCCAAGATGGTGCCCCCATGTCCTGGGGCTGCTTCTCCCTCACCTGGCATCTCTCTTTCTCAACTGCAATCATCCAGTCAGCAGGCTTACTGAGTCCCCATGCTTTCTGTGCACCTCACCTGTCCACGAGGAGTGGCCTTTGTCTCCTTGGGATCTATTGCACATTTTCTGGATGCATCCAGGCCTGGGCTTTTGATGTAGATTCTCTTGTTCAACCCTGAAGCAAACCCAAGAGGAAGCAGTTATATCCTCATTTTCAGATGGTCGAGATGGGGGTCCCTCTGAACAGGACGCTGGGGCCCTTACCCACAGACCTGCACTGTCTGGCCGATGGCTCCGAGGCCGTGTGGCTCCGAATGTGTGAAACGAAAACAGTATGGCTCTTGCAGACAGAATCGTTTTGGAATCTGACTCCCTAATGGGAGAAGGGCTTTTCCTGATTCTTGACTGAAGAATGGAAAGCAAATGCCAAAGCTCTCGAGACAGCGGCCCCCTCAACTCCATGTGGGATCCCCTCGACCTACCCCAGGTCGGTCGGCGAGATGGAAGGGATATCTCTTGGACACCCGCCTCCTTTGAAGCCTCGGATTTCTGTGCTGCATCACAACGGAGCTGGAACCAGGAAAATCCTGTCCCTCTCTAGCGTCATTGGTGTCTTGGCATTTTGATGGGCTCTTGATATGTTTGTGCACACGGCAGGACACTCAAAAGTCCAGGGGTGGTATTGCTGTGTGTCCCTACTCTGCAGAAGGCAGGGGTTTCCCTGTGATGTTCTCGAGGACAGTCACTTCAGTGTCGCCCAGCTGTTCTGAGTCAACCACCTCCGGCTAAGCAGACAGCTTTACCTCGAAGCACTTTCTAGCTTTGGTTTTTCCGACAAAAACTGCGACATTAACCTGGTAGATGAAGACCTCATTTATCTTTAACTGGTAAGGACTTGCCTCCTCTGTTTCTCCATTTTCAAATGATACTTGAGAACCATGGCATGAAGACAGGATCATTCTGAATCTATCACCCTCTGGACGAACACCATCCTCCCCAGACCCCCTTGTCTGGTCTCCAGCAAGAATAATTTCACTTGTTATTAATCTCACAGCAGTGGGGTGTGTGAGCATGTCCTCTGTGGATATCCAGAAAGCAGATGGGACTCAAATACACCCAATTCCCCCACCTTGTCTGCTTCCTTGTGTCTGACCTCAGATCTGCATTTCGGCCACCGGTATACATATAAATTATGCCAGCCAAGCGTACATACGTGATGCCCCTTGCCAGGCTGATTTCTGAGCCCATCATAACAGGTGTGTGGAGCTGATGTGTCTGCCCCCCACCAACCCCCCACTGTGGGTGATTTGTGTTAAACACTATGTCTGCTCCCTCCCTCCAACCTGCACCTTGGCCTCATGGGTGGATATTCAGCCACGGCCTCCCCTGGCTTTCAATCCCCTGGTTGCTTTGTGTCTAACTGGGGTCCCACAGAGGAGGCCTCTGAGCCGATGTTTCCGGTCTGTTCTCTCTACTTCTGTCAGATTCCGCAGGCTGCAGAGGACAGGCTCCACAGGCTGGTTTCCCTCTTCTGGGGCCTGGGTCCCCACCTTGTGCTGCGCTGCAGGAATATCCTACATCTTGTACAGAATTCCCTCCTGTGAGATGAGCACCCGACCTAGTATCTGAAAAAGAAAACTCTGGCAAGCCCAGGCTCTTAAGGAGGATATTGGGGATCGTGGGCTGTGCAGACACCTCAGACTCATCTGTTGGCCTGAAACCTCACATGTTCACAACAGAAAGCGAGTCAGCTACCTGGACAGGAGCCACCTTGACTCTGGGTGCAGCTGGAGGTGGAGCGCCCTGGGAATAGAGCCAGTGTTGACTAAAAGTGAAGTGAAGCACCTCTCCCTTCCTCCTTGGGGGAGGGGAGGCCGATCTACACAGGGCCCGTCCCTCCTCTGGACAGGGGAATGGACAAAGGAGTGTGGGGCTGAGGTGGGGTGAGGCCACGGAGTTGGGTAGCTGGGGGCTTTGTCTTGGAGCTTGGCCAGGGCTAGTATGTGGGCTAGTCCAAGTTAGCCCAACAAGAGAAAGGGGCTACCAGATTCAGCAAGTCAAAATGTAGGCTGCTAGTTAAAATCGAATTCCGGATAAATGCCAAAACTTTGTAGGGTAAGTATGTCCTGAGTGTGTGAAATGCAAACTTTACCGGGAGTCTTGTGTTTACATGGTCACAGGGGAGTAAGGGCCAGACCCAAACGCCCACATGCAGAGGCAGCCAAATGGGGTAAGAAGGCAGAAATGAAGTGGTGATTGGATCCAAGCAGGACCATGTCTGCACCAGCGGAGCCCATGTCAGGACAAACGCTCTGGAACAACGGGGCAGAAGGGACAGCAAGCCACGGGCCGCTGAGGCAGGCTCTGTGGGCTTGGCGTGGGCCCTTCGCCCTTTCTCCTTCTTTCTTTCAAAGTTTATTTATTTGAGAGAGGAAGAGAAAGGCAGAAATAGAATCTCAGGCAGGCTCCATGCTGTCAGCATGGAGCCCAGTGCAGCGCTCGGTCCCCCAAACCATGAGATCATGACCTGAGCCAAAATCAAGAGTCAGATGCTTAACCTACTGAGCCACCCAGGTGTCTCTATTTTTTCCTTCCTTCCTTCATTCCTCCCTCCCTCCTTCCCTTCCTTCCTTCCTTCCTTCCTTCCTTGCTTCCTTCCTTCCTTCCTTCCTTCCTTCCTTCCATGCCCTCCCTCCCTCCATTCCCTTCTCTCTCTCTCCCCCCTCTTCCTTCTTTCCTTCCTTCCTTCCTTTTTTGACTATTATACAAATTGAACCCTAATTTATGGAGCCACTGGGAATCTATCTCAGGAAGTCTGGAAGGAGATAAGTAAAGGCTAGTCTGCTTTCCCTCCCTAGGCAGATAGCATTTCTTATCTCTTCTAGATGGAAATGCTCTGGTTAAGGACTAAACACACACCAGGTTCCCAAGATCAAGGTCACAGCCTTTTCCACTTGTCCAGCACCTGGTACATAATGTGGACCAAATACTGTCAAGAAACACTTGTACGGATGCACTCACACACACCGCACACGTGCATGGGAGTGTTCGTAAGAGAGAAGTGAGCCGCTTACTTCCCTCAGACTCTGAGATCCCTGCTAGTATCCCATTTCACAGATGTGGGAATTGGAAGCAGAGGCCCGGAGAGGCTATGTCACCTGCTCAAGTCACACAGCTGGAGAGTGAGCCCTGGAGCCAGGATTCAGACTCACTCTTCCGGGTTCATGTTCTTACTGCCGTGTTCTGGGCTGTGCCTGGGAACAGGTCACACACAGGGAACATTTGTCCTGATTGATGAAAGACCTCCATAGAGGGTTCTGGTTTCCTGTGCTCCCTTCCTGTCCACACTTGTGGCCACTGACCCCCAGCCCACATAGACTGCGAGAATTAAGCTGTGCTGCATAGCAGGGCCCACCGCCATGTTCCAGGCTCTTGATTTCTGTTCCACTTCTTTTGATTTCTGTCCTGGACACAGACAGACGGCTCAGAGGGCCCTCAGGCCATGTGGAAGGCTCAGAACACCCCATGACCTCACTCTCTGGGCAGAGGTGTATGAGCCATGCCCTTACAAGGGGACAGGGGGATGGCCCTGAGCTGAGCCTACTCTCCTTTCTCAGAGAAATATTGGCCAGACCAACTTGGTTTTTTTCTGAGAACCCGACTAAAGGCATTTTGCCTCATCTTTTGAACCTTGGAGGCCAAGTGTCATGCCCTTTAAATAGATGGGATAATTTGACCAGATTGGATTAGCATAGCAAATGCCAGGGTCTGTCCCAGAAATAATCCCAATAAAGAAAAACTGCCATTCCCTTGCCTGTGGGATCCTGGGGGCATGATTTCCTCTAGTCTCTTCCAGGTGGGAAAATAGCTGCCATAGTTTTCATCGGAACGATGGTATATTTAGCATTTGTTAAATTTAGGCTTTCTAATCTTTGTCTGTCGCTAAACAACTAACACAAATAAGATGCAATGCTTCTAGCCCAAAATAAACAGAGCAAATAGTTTCCCAGATGCTGCAGCCCTCACTGCGGCAGAGGGTGCCTGCCTGCCTTTGGTCTGGGCAACACTCTCACACTAGCCCAAGCTGGGTCAGGGCACTTGCTGCGACCGGATTTGTAGAGACCACGAGGGCAATTAAGTCATCATCCCTGTAGGAGCTTCTCCTAGCAGATTCAGTGCGGCCATCGTCAGCCCTGGCTTCTCTGTATCCAAGGCCAAGTTATGGAAAGGGGATGTTCTGAGTCCCGGTTTGACCCAGATCCAGGAGAATCAGGACTCTCGGGACTAGAAGGGAATCAGAGCCCCTGATACAATGGTCAGGGAGCGGCATAGGTCAGCTCTGGAATGGGGCTGACTCTTGCCAACGTGGCTGCTTCAATTCCAAGCCATTCCTTGCTGCATCCTGGTAAGTGAGTCTCTCTGCACCCAGGTGAACACCACGCTCCTTCCATCCACTGCTCCCACCTCTGCTCTCTGAAACGTCCAGTCCTCCCCCTGCACACAGACAGCACAATATGTGAAGATAGTTATTTGGTCACCCATGTAAAAGAGTGCTAACATCTCCTCTAACCTGGATGGCATTTCAAAGAATTGTTGAAAGAATGGATTATCCAATATGGTGATGGGGTCATTGGGTAACTGGTTAGATCCTGATCTCAGCTGATGGGCCTCAACTACATTTCAGCTGGAGATAGACTCTTTTTAAATGAAATCATAAAATAATGAAAAAAATATTTAAATAGCTAGAAGAAAATGATAGCAAACAAAACAAAACAAAACAAAACCCTGGGATTAGTTTGGCCTTTCTAAGTTTAAGTCCAAAATTAGAATATACAATGATGGGCGCTTGAATGTCCTACTCTTGATGTCAGCTCAGGTCACACTCTCACGGTTCATGAGCTTGAGCCCCATGTCGGCCTCCGCACTGACAGCACAAAGTGCGATTCTCTGTCTCCCTCTCTCTCTCCCCCTCCCCCATGCACACTCTTTCTCAAAAAAAAAATAAATAAACTTAAAAAAAATACACAAGGAACATGTTCATTGATTTTGTTCAGATCTAACATTACAAGTATTCATACTTTAAAGTAACCCACAAAATATAAAAAGTAAAGCAACATATTGGAAATATCTGCAGCATGTATGATAAAAAATCGGAATCCTTAATATGATAGGAACCTTCTCAAAACAATTTTAAAAAGAGAGTGCAAACAAGTTATTCATAAAATGATAGATTCACTTGAAAAACAGAGGAACTAAGCATTGAAAACACTTAATTTTGTCAATAAACAAAGAAATTCCAACTTAAAAATGGATATTTTCCATGTATTAGATTGGAAAAGGGTAAAGACACATGCAGTGCTTTGTCTTGATGTAGGTCTGGTTGGTGGGAACCGCATGAAGTGAAGCATTCTGAAGAGAAGTGTGTCCATGTGCATCCAAAGTACCTTCCCCAGGACACTCACTGAAGCAGCTTACACATAAGAAAGTACTGGGAAAATTGGCAAAAAGACTTAGGCACAATGCTGAATAATTAGGGTTTGGTTTTTTTTTTAATTTTCAATGTTTATTTTTGACAGACAGTGAGAGAGCACGAGCAGGGGAGGGGCAGAGAGAGAGGGAGACACGGAATCTGAAGCAGGCTCCAGGCTCTGAGCTGTCAGCACAGAGCCCGACGTGGGACTGGAACCCACAATCTGAGAGATCATGACCTGAGCCGAAGTTGGACACTCAACCGAATAAGCCACCCAGGTGCCTATGAATAATTAGACTTTTAAAACAAGAGCTGAGGAGTTCCTGGGTGGCTCAGTTAGTTGAGCATTTGACTCTTGATTTCAGCCTAGGTCATGATGGCAAGGTCACGGAGTTGAGCCTCAGGTCAGTTTCCACGCTGAGTGTGGTGGAGCCTGGTTTAGATGTTTCATCTCATTCCCTCTCCTTCTGCCCCTCTCCCCCATTCATGCTCTGTCTCTCTCTCTCTCTCTCTAAAAAAAAAAATGAGTAACAAGAGCTGAGACTATTAAGTTGAATACCTTAAAATGTGGAATTAAAAGAAATATACATTCTGATGGTTTATAAACAAATGCATTTATTAAATGAAAAAGAAATTAAAGTCTGGTATCCAGTGCAAATCTATGCCTAGTCATTGAGATAAGCACGACCTGTTACACCCTCACATATGTATGTAGAAATAATTCTTGAAAGACATTATCATGGGCTATCTTTAGAAGATAAAATTATAGATAGCTTTGGTTTTGTTCTCCATGCATATCTGTATTCCACAATTATTCTAAAATACATTTGTGCTTATTATGTTTTAAAAACAAAAAAAATTAGGTAGCACTTAAGATATGTTTTATTAAGAAAAGAATGGAAAATCCACACACCCACTGCTGGCGTGGCTGTCCTGAAATGAGCACACTCCTGTGTTGTTTGTAAATGTAGAAAGTGCTGGGACTATTTCTGGAAGTCAACATGGCATGACTGACCGAGAACCACATAATGGCTCACTTTTTTCCGTTGAGTAATGTCCCTCTGGGAGAAGTTCTGAAGAACAAAACTGCTCTAGTTACATATTCAGTACAGTTTTATACATTCATGTGGGAAAATGAGTTATTTTATAATAAAGATCCGGGTAAATGTTACAAAAGCAGAGGGGACTGTCCTGCTGTCATTAACATTCTAACTGCCATTTTTAACTTAATAGTACAGTTTTGTATTGTTCTGAAGAACTATTGTTCAATCGCAAGACTATCCATTATTTCAGGAGAGTGTGTTTGTATGCAGGCAGTAAAGGAAAAGAAGGGAAAGCAAACTTGGAAAACTAAAAGCAATTTTATTTTGGGGCTTCGGGAGCCAAAACAAGGATTTCGGGTGCCCCGGACCAGGGTAAGAGCAGTTTCCTACGCTTTCAGTAAAAGGACCACAACGCGTATGTTGAAGCTGATAGGATTTGCCCCTAAGGACAATGGAAACAGGCTGCAGATAAGAGAGCAGCAGTTGGCCTGGGTCGCTGAATGGTCAGACTCACCCAGAGACTGGGGGACCGTGCTGAGCGGGGACACTGCACCCACTGCTGCTTTCGTAAGGGAGTCTGGGGTCCGTTAGGCAGCTGGTCTCACCTCAGCCAGTACAGCGGCCAGTCATGTCCTTATTTTTCTACACGACACGACCCATCTTCCTCTTCTCTGAGTCAACACGTATGAGATTTGTCACCAACAGACACCCTGTAGCATCTAAAACCATCAAAGATAAAAATCTTAAAGGTTTTATCCTTCAATGTTTTCACTTACGATCAGAGCACGATGATAAAAGGAACGTGCCCTCAGTTGTCGAAGCCGTACAATGGGCCCATTACCAGGCCCCGCCTGATAGAGCAGTTGGACGACCAGAGGCGCCTGGGCACTTGCAGTCAACTCGGGGTGGGGAGGTGCGTTCCTCCCGCCCCCCCCATCCCTTGCACCTTCCTGACTCTGCTTGTCCACTGTAGCGAACACCCGGCTGGCGCCTCGGTCACCCTGCCCACAACCGCAAGGCTCCTCACTCTCTGTCCCTAAATGCAATCCCCTTCCAAGGCCTCCAGGCCTGGGTTTCCTCTTAATGCGTTTCTCTCCCGTCCCCACCTCGAAGGCCACCTGCTGCGGATTGTAGGCATCTCCACCTGCCTTCCCCTGGCGCCTCCCAAGGGTCTCCCTCCGCCCCTCCCCTCCCCCTCCCCGGCTAGGCTGCCAGGGCTCCTCAAGGAGCGCTCTGGCCCAGGGGTCCCTACTCGCCAATTATCCCTGCTGCCTGCTGCCTTCAGAGGCACGAATGTGTCTGCTGGGTGCTACAGAGCCTCGCCGGCGTGCCCAATTACCTTCTAAGCTTATCTCTGTTGCTTCCCTTCTCGAACTTACTTCCCAGCAAATTAGGTGGCCGCTCACTTCCTTATCGCCGGGAAATCGCTCATACATTTCCCTCAACTTATAATTCCCTCCACTGTGCTCCAGCTCATGCTTTCCTACC
>NW_027527429.1:3747092-3925917 GCF_008692635.1 Crocuta crocuta
GCAAAACCCTACCATCCTGTACCTCTTCAGCATGGCCGTTCTACAGCCCACGAAAGCTCTCCAGCCTCCTCCCCAAATCTGGGACTCTGGTAAGCCTTTAATTCCCTTGAAGCCCTCAGCAGCCGAATCCATTTTGTGGGTGTGCCGAGGGTCAGCGGGTGCACCTGTTTCTCTGTCTGCTGTCCGTGTGGCTTTGCTCCCCTGGGGCATTTAGCGCAGCACCCGCACACAACACAGGTGCTCTGTAAACATCTGAAGAGTGACACGTCTCTGTCATTAGTATTCATAGCTTCCTTCATAGTCCAGTTGTCTTGGGTCTTTGACATTAGGATATATTAAGATGTTAAAATACCATAGTTTTAAATGTTAGAAAAACACCAAGGAAATCCAAACATTGCTTCTTGCTAGTCCAAGAGACTGAGCTTCCCGTCAACTCAGTGCACTTGGATTGTGGACCCTCAAGATGCCAGGGTCAGCTCTACAGTAGCTGGGGAAGTAAGAGAAATCGGTGCAATTTGATGCACAGAGACTGTGGTCATCCCCAAGTGCTTCTCACACCTGCCAAGCCCGTGGCGGGCCCCATGAGGCTGCATTTGGCCCAGAGGCTGGGCAGAGAGCCCCCACGGAGAGTCCTGGGTGGCAGAGAAGGCCGCACCCCGACCGCCAAGAGCCTGGCGGGGCCTGTGAAGTTGGCCGTCACAGCTGGAACAAGACTCGCACTTCCAGTCCCAGATACTTCAGGGCCCTAGAGAAATCTTGAATCCCTTTGGAATTTCCTGAGCATCAGCCTTTTGAAATGCCATTAATGCGCACTCAGCCAGAAACATCTGCAAACTGGGAGAGGCTGGTGGGAACAGATGAGGCTCAACCACCTTAGAAAACAGTTTTGTTGCCTAAGTCGGGTCCTTGGGCCATTCAACCAGAGAAACAAAGCCGGACCCAAAAGTCCAAGGCAAGGGCAAAGCCTTCCTGGGGCCCTAGCTCCAGATGAAGGAGACGCCGCACCCAAAGGGAGCAGAGAGGGGAGACCCCCCTTACACACAGAAAGTTCCCTCTGCTTCCCACTCAGGTCCAACATGCTTGAAGGAGGGGGGTGGTGATGCCCATCTTGATTAGTAGGAAGAGCCTTGTTCTGATTGGTTAGAATCAGATTGTCCTGATTGGTTGATATTGGCAGGCAATTCAGCAACTCTCCGTTGCTTTTGCAGCCAGGGTTCTCCGCCTTAAGTCCGACTTGCCTGTGGAGCATAAGGAGTCACGGGTGCATCCTGGCTCTGCGCTGGCAAGAGAAGCAGTTTAACAGGAACAGCCAACAGAAAGCACCCCAGGTGCACAGTGTTCTGGGGGCTCGTTCCCGTGTCCTAACTGCCTCGGTTTGATAGTTTCTTCAACAGTTAACCACCTATCTGTCATATGATTCAGCCATTCCCCTCCTAGGCACGTACCCAAGAAAGAAGAAAAGGCAGTATCCACAAAACGGCGCGGACACAAATGCCCGCAACAGGTTAGTTGCGTGGCCAAAAGGTAGAAACAACCCACTGTTCATCGACAGGTGAATGGGCACAAAAGAACAGTAGTGCATCCCTGCAAAGGGACACTGCTCAGCAAGGAGAGAGCTAGCAGTACACACAGTAACGCAGGAAAGTCCCCAAACAGTGAGGCAAAGTGAGTGACCCAAGGTGAAAACGAGGACATGCCGGGTGATGCAGTTCCCTACAGTTGTAGAAAATGCGAAGTCATCTCAGCGACAGAAATGAGCTTCGTGGCTGCCTGGGGATGGGGGGGGCGGGTGGAGTGCAAGGGAGGGATGACTAGGGATGAGGAAGAAGGCTTGGTGGTGATGGGCTTGGTCTCCATGCGCATTGTGGTGACAGTTTCATCATAAAATGTCAACATCTATCAGACTGTACGCTTGCACTCTGTGCAGCTTCCTGT
This sequence comes from Crocuta crocuta, assembly GCF_008692635.1. Lineage (NCBI taxonomy): Eukaryota > Metazoa > Chordata > Mammalia > Carnivora > Hyaenidae > Crocuta > Crocuta crocuta. The sequence continues at coordinate 3,749,028 of NW_027527429.1, forward strand.
GTGTCCTCAACAAAGCCGCTGAAAATCTCCAAATTAATTAGAAGTATATGAAAATGGGTGCTTATCATCTAAAGTCCTGTCTCTAGTTCATGATAACTTCACACCGACAGGGGAAAGCTAGTTCACGTTGAGAATTCAGGGCAGCAAACTTGTCCGGGGTCTTCCCCTGTGCAGGACGCTGCGCTGATGCAGGAGGGGACAGGAAAAGGCCCTCATCCACGTCCTCAGCCATCAAGAGACATGAACAGCGGGGGGGAAATGAAGCTGAGCTCCTCACCAGGGAGAATGTGAGTCAGGCCTTTGGAAGGGCCTGGAGCCAGAGGCTGGAGCCAGGGCAGGGAGGGAGCCAGCCGGAACAGGAAGGCGCTGGAGACTGGGGGAAATGGCCCACGCATTCAAGGACAGCCAGGGTCTGGTGGGAGACCAAGATCGGGGGCTGACAGCAAGCAGGGGAGGAGTGGGATCTTTATGGGAACTCTGCCCAAGGGGACCAGCACCAGAGCGGGGCTCAGTCTCCCAGGGCTGCGGACTGCTCAGGGCAGAGCCTAGGGTCTGAGACCACGCCTGGTGGGGAGGGCGTCGGAGAGGTCTGCTGATGGTGTGTTCAGAGGGTGCTACCAACCCAAAGGCACCCCACCCATCCCCACCGGGACACACCGCAAGAAGGCCTGCTTCAGAACCCAAGCTTTCAGAAGGCATCCTGGCCCGTGGTCCTGCCCAAAGGCAGGATGTGTGATGAAGCTGGGGCAGGACGTCAGGGCCAACAGGACCCCGTGGGGGTGTCCTGAAGGCGTGTGCTCACATTTGTGCTGTGTGGCTGTGGGGCTCGGTCCTGGCACGTGCAGGTGCCTGTGGCTCAGATCTGCCAAGAGACCGCAATCAAGCCTGGGACAATGAGGGGAGAGGACAAACTGCACCTACAGCGTCTGGCACACGGAAGTCGCCCCTTAAGTGCAGGCTGCTGGAATGAATGAATGAAGACCCCATGTCTACTTTCTCAGAGCCCCCCCCCCCCCCCAAACCCCGTCACCAGCCAGAGAACAGATGGGCTGTTCCCATCCCTGTTACTCACTTTGATTCAAAGGGAAGGAGGAACAGTTTTCAAAAATGCTCAATACATTTTTTTTTTGGTTAAAATGTGTACACCTGTCAGACCAGGTAACTTGTTGCCTAGTTGCTACCTATGTACACAGCGAAAGTCAGAAGTTTCAGGCTTGGCCAGGAGTCGTGGTCTGCTGACCCTGGGAGGAAAAAGTTGCCCTGCATTGACTTGAAAAACAAAAACAAAAAAAGACCAAACAACCCCCCCCCGAAACCAAACAAAACTGGGTGACCTACAAAAAAAATAGAGAAGCATCTGGCCTGTCTTAGCTTTTAAAATGATCGTCATGGAACATTTGAGTGCTTGCCCTGTGCCAAGCTTTCTTCATCCCCAAAGGAAATCTGGTAGCAAAGAGTGATCTCCACATACTGGCATCTCCTAATGCTTGAATTCCACTGAGTTCTGAAATCTCTTAATTGTTTCCAGGGCCCTTCTGAGGAGAGATGTGTTTTCTTGAGTTAGATGGGGTTGGTGTTCTCCCTGTCAGGTACGGCTCTGAGAAGGCAGCGGGATTTCCACCCAATGGAATCCCCATGGTACTTCACAGCCAGAAGATCAGAAAGGGCGACATAATTTCCTGAAAGAGATTCAGGCCTAGAAATTTGTTCCTGAGTCCAGTGATTTCCCACAGTGCCCAACAGGATGTACGTTGCAGCTGAGTTTGTGAACTTTTCACCTCGTGGACCGCTACGGGAAGCTAAATTCGCACTAAAGTGTCCTTGGCCAAATTCCTTTTAGATGAGAGTAGGGCAGTGACACTGGTTCTTGACGGTGAACTTGACCTGTGCTGTTGGGTGCTGGCAGGGGAGAAGCTTCAGGGCCTCTCTCTAGAAGCACAGAGCCCTTCGGTTTGGGGCTCCATGTCAAGAAAGAATGCACAGAAAGTGTGGGTGAGGGGGAGGGGCTGTGCCCAGCCCCTGGCTCATGGATACACAACACTAGCCAAGGGGACAGAGACAATGGGCAAGGGTTTTTCTCCCAGAGATTCCTGTTGTATATATTGCAACAGTTGGGGATCCGCAGGGTTCACGTAGATCATTTGGCCCAGAGCCGGGAGTCTATTGCCCACGGATGCACAGCCCATTCATGGCAATAAAATTACAAATGAAAGCTTAAATGCAGTTACAGGCCACACACATGCGGGTAAGGAGGACTGGCAGGCATTCTGCAGCAGCCTCGGTCCCCTCTGGGTGCTTGGCTACCTTCAACTCTGAAATTCCAGGATGTTTTGCTCAGAATATATATCTCCCTGCTCTTCTGACTTCATCGCATGTTCCCAACAGAAGAGATGAAATGCAAGTCTACAATCAAAAACTGGAAGTTTCCTTCTGAGGCTTCTGCTCAGGGGCCCAGCCCTCCTTCTGATCTCTTGAACCTATTGATTGGCAGAAATGGCAAGAACAAAAGTAGACACAAGAGCAATGGCAGTCACAGTCACTAGTAATAATGACAGAAACAATGGTGAATCATAGGAATGGCACTGGCGACCTCAAGTCCTCAGTGCCTACCAAATCCCGGACAGTGGCCAACTCCCAGACTGGTGACTTTCCCCTGCTTTCACAAAGGCAGACGCTGACGCTGAGTGATGGGTAACCAGACCAAGCCACACTGCTGTGACCGAGAAGATCTAGGTCAGGTGGCACTGATGGGGAAGGGCACTGGCCCATCAGGCCAGAGGATGGGACAGAGCACGTCAAGATACCTTGGCAGAGCCAGGAGGGGGTCTGCCCTAAGTCTCTACTTGCCCCTTCTCTTTGTACTGCTGACACCCCCATCAGCAGGCTGCCTGGGTAGCCCCTCACCAGGAAGCTTCTGGACCTGCCTTCCAGGGCGAGGCACTAACCAGCATCTCTAGACCCAGCACTCATCACATCATAGTGTATCTGCAGCTGATCATGGCCTCTCCGGGCCGGATGATGCCTCCTCAAGGACAGGGGCCATGACTTCCTCACCTTGGTGTCCCCACCACTAGCTGTGTCTGGAATAACAGAGGCGCTGATTAAAACAGGAATGAACAGATGAATGAAGACAGGAGACTAGCGTGGGTGATGCTCTCAGCCTTTTATAACCCGTGTCATCTTCCAGTAAGTGTACACATTGTGAACTGCCTCCCAACGAGGGTTCAAAGCCCCGGGGATGCCGCCACAGCTCTCTTGACCTGTGCAAGTCACTGAGGCTCTCTGTCAGCCAGGCTGGGCTCCTATGGTCTGTGTTACCCAAGCCATTTGCAATTTCTGTCATTATCTAAACACTCGACGCAGAACATGTTTTGTTTTTTGTTTTTTTTTCAAAATACATTTGCTTCTCACCTTCAGAACCCTGAGAACTCACTGTGTCGTGGAATCGAGGTGTGTTGACAGGGGGCGAGGACTTGACTACAGTCGCTGGAGGTATACATGGAGGTGAGGAGGCTGATTCCATGAACACAGCAGAGGAAGGACACATACAGCTCTGCATGTTGATATCGGACTGTGCACCTGGGAGACCCTGAGAGTGAGGGTGGAGACCCTGTCCCAGTGGGCAGCGGGGTTACCAGCTGTCAGCGTTAGGGGGCAGGGAGTAGGCGAGACCACTTGGGGCCGCAGAGAAGGGGCCTAAATCCTGCAGTCTCTTGGGGATGCCAGCCTTGGGGGTTCCCCATGAAACAGCTGGACGAGCTTTGGGACAGATACCAGGATCTCATTGTAGCTCTAGTTAGTCTCAGAGGAGACAGAAAATGAAAAACCTGTATCTGTCTTAGAAGGCTTGTGAATCTCAGAGTCAAAGGGAAAGTGTGAGTCAAGGTCCAAGGAACCTGGACAGGGCTGGGGTGTGAGGGTGAAAAGGGTGTGAGATAAGGCATATTGACATTGGGAAAGAAGCCCTTACTCGTCTGTAAGTCCGTTATGGGGCCTCAGAGCTTTTAGAAGCATGTTTTTCTCACCAACATAGTCTAAAGTGCAATGAAATTACCAGAATTCTCTAAGACCTCCCTGTTTTCTTCCATTTGTGGCAAAAGAGAACTTCTAAAAATATTTATCCACTTCACGTAAGCAATATAAAAATAACAGCATAAAAACAAGTCATGCCAATGCACTGTGATTTTCCTGGGGAAAAAGCCTCATGTGCCAAAATATAAATAAACGAATAAATATGATTAATTATATGAGGGCATGGAGTTCTAAGATTAGGCTGGTTCTTTAGGATCAGGAATCTGTGCCTTTTGGGACAGTCCCACCTCCCCTCTACATTTATGTGTTTTTAATGTTCATTTGAAAACTTTTCTGGAGGGCTTATGGACTAGGCTCAGTTCTGGGGCCACAGAGCTGAACATGACCAAGTCCTACCCTTGGGTCATGCTGTGGACAAACAGTTGTCCTGCAAAGTGACCAAGACCATAAGTGCAACTGTCCCAGAGCATCAGACAAGAAGGGAAAGAGCCTACAACACATGATTTTAGAACAATACCATTTAGAAAAATAGTTTATTTAAATTACTTCATAGGATACCCCACAATACATCCTAGAGAGAGTCAAGAAGGATATATCTAGTCACCTATTTAAAAATTTTTTAAGGTTATATATTTATTTTGAGAGAGAGCTGTGAGGGAGAGAGAGAGAGAGAGAGAGAATCCCAAGCAGGCTCTGCACTGTCAGCACAGAGCCCCATGTGGAACCTGAACTCACAAACCATGAGATCATGACCTTAGTCGAAACGAAGAGTAGGATGCTTAACCATCTGAGCCACCCAAGCATCCCATCCTCTATTTTCTAAAAAGCACCAAAACTACAGGAAAACAAGCATCAATCATCAAATCTTGGGAGAAGAATGTACTTCTTAAATTCTGAAGCAACAGAAGAAGTTACCAAGGGAAAAATTGCCACATTATGACCAGATAAAAATTTTAAATGCCAATATATTAAGTTTCTCCTTTTTTTTTTTTTTTTTTTAAAGATTTTTATTTATTTCTAGGAGAGAGAGAGAGAGACAGCGTGAGCAGGGGAGGGTCAGAGAGAGAGGGAATCACAGACTGAAACAGGCTCCAGGCTCTGAGCTGGCAGTCAGCACAGAGCCCGACGCGGGGCTCGAACCCACGAACCGCGAGATCATGACCTAAGCGAAAGTCGGACGCTTAACCGACTAAGCCACCCAGGCGCCCCTAGTTTCTCCTAATCCTCCTATACGTGCAACTTAACAGAGGACTGTTGGGGAGAAGAAGGTGGGGAAAAATAGTGGGGGAGAGGGAGGGAGGCAAACCACGAGAGACTCTTGAATTCTGAGAACAAACTGAAGACTCATGGGGGTGGGGGGGAGGGGAGAGGAGTGATGGGCATGGAGGAGGGCACTTGTGGGGATGAGCACTGGGTGTTATATGGAAACCAACTTGACAATAAACTATTAAATAAATAAATAATAAATGCCAATATATTAAAAATACACCCAGGATTTCAAAGTGAATGGATAAAGAACACGTAACTATAATAAATATGTGGACAGAGGGTTAATTTCACAGCAAAACACCGATGGGAGAAGAGGGTTGGGGTCATGAACCGGGACTCATGAAAGGAAACACAGTTAGTAAATAAACACTTGGGGAAATTTCCTGCAGTATTAAGGATGGAATAAATGTAATTAAAATAATTACATGCTATTTGACCTATCAAGTTAACAAAGCTTACAAAAATAAACATCACTGCCAGAGAAGGTATGGTAACACAGTCCCTCAGGTTGCCAGGGGACAATACTTATCCAGAGCTCCATAACCATCTGTGGTGACGGGCCAAACAATCTAACTTCTGGGAATCCTGAGGTATTGAAAACAAATGCCATAAAAGCTTCAGAGAGAAAAAAAAAAATCATCACAATATAATTCACAATAATGACAAGTTGATAATATCATAAGTGTCCCCCAAAGAGACACAATGGTTAAGGAAACACTCTTTGGCAAGAGGAATCACTTCTATTTTAAAAGAGTATGTCATGACAAGAAAAATATGTCTGGTCGAATGTTCAATGGAAAAACCAGAACATAAACCTGAACCCACAGCATGATCAAACCACGATAAAAGTGATTTCCATAGAAAGTCGAAAGAAATATACCACGATGTGTTTTCATGCTGGGATTAGACACAATTTGCGTTTGATTTCATTCTGCTGGTTCACCCATTATAAATGTACTTTCATGAACATGTCAGTGGTTCTCAAATTTTAAAACACATTGTCACTAAGGTATTCTTTAAAAATGAGGACTCCCTGGCCCAGATGATCTCATCTACAGGATCTGGAATCTACATTTGTATTAGCTTTCCGGGGGAGTCTGCAGTTCTGAAGTCCATTCTCTGACACCAACTGGGTGTCCTGCCGTTCAATTCCATTCCTACACTAACTACCCGGTGTTAGCATGGGCGCCTGAGTTAAAGGCAAAGTACTTCAGTTCGACACTAACTATCCACAGTAAGCATCTGACCTCTCAAGTCAAAGGTAAGTTCCCCATAAGACTGACCTGCCTCAGATGCAAACAGATGGGATCCTGGAGTACAAATATGGGGGTTCCTACAACGTCCCACCTCGTAACTGTTGATTTGCTAGAAGGATTCACAGAATTCATGAAAGTGCTGTACTTATGATGGCAGTTTAATTTTGAAAGAAACAAACTGATGCCAGATGAAGAAATGCCTAGGACAAAGTCTTGGGAAGGGAGCATGGAGCTACCATGTCCTCTCCTGCAATCCAGGCACACCACCCTCCCAGCACCAACCAGGAGTCTCCTTTGCACCTTGGTGTTTGGAATTTTTACCGGGTTTTTTTTTTTTATTACCTAGCCTTGATTGATTAAATCATTGGCCGTATGATTGAACTCAATCTCTAGCCCCTACCTCCCCAGAGGTCTGGGTGTGGGTCTTAAAATTCCAACCCTCAGTCCCATACTTAGTCTTTCCAGTATGACCAGATCCTCCTTGGGGCCCCACTATCTAAGGTCCCAGATCATTAGCATAAATTCAGGTATGGTCAAGAGGTGTTCATTATAAATAGATATTTCTATTCCTCAGGAAATTCCAAAGGCTGTAGAGCTCTGCGCCAGGGATGAGGGAAAAGACCAGATATATTCTTTATTATAGCATAATGGCCTGTGTCCAAGAGTTATACCTTGTAAAATATTAGAATATGAATTATTTTATTTTAAAGTTGATTTATTTATTTTGAGACAGAGAGAGAGAGAGAGCAAGGGAGGGGCAGAGAGAGAGAATTCCAAATAGGGTCTGCATCAGTGCAGAGGCCTATGCAGGGCTCAAACTCACAAACCATGAGGTCATGACCTGAGTCAGAATCAAGCATCAGAGGTTTAACCGACTAAGCCACCCAGGCACCCCTTTTTTTTAATTTTAGAGGGACAGAACACGAGCCAGGGAGAGGGGCAGAAAGAGAAAGAGAGAATCCCAAGCAGGCTTCACGCTCAGCATGGAGCCCAACACAGGGCTCAATCCCACAACCCTGGGATCATGACCTGAGCTGAAATCAAAGTTGGATGCTCAACAGACTGAGCCACTCCAGCTCCCTAAATTATTTTAATTTTTGAAAACAATCCATGGGGAACTACCCTATGATCCAGAAATTACAGTATTTGGTATTTACCTAAAGGATGCAAAACTACAGATTCGAAGGGGTGCATATATCCAATGTTTATAGCAGCGCTGTCAGCAATAGCCATACTATGGATAGAGCCCAAATGTCTGTCAACTGATGAACGAATAAAGAAGATGTGGTATGTATAGACAATGGAATATTACTCAGCCATCAAAAATAATGAAATTTGCAATGAAGTGGATGGAGTTAGAATGTATTATGAGTCAATCAGAGAAAGAAAAATATATGATTTCACTCATATGTGAAATTTAAGAAACAAAAGAGATGAACACATGGAAAGGGGGAGAAAAGAGGAAAGAGGGAAACCAAACACAAGAATGCTTAACAATAGAGAACAAACTGAGGGTTGATGGAGGGGGGGTGGGGGATGGGCTAGGTGGGTGATGGGCATGGGGGAGGGCACTCGTTGGTGTTTATGGAAGTGATGAATCACTGAATTCTACTCTTGAAACCAACTTTGCGCTGTATGGGCAACTGGAATTTAAATTAAAGGTAAAAATAAATAAACAGAAGAAAGAAATTGCAGGGCGCTTGGCACCAGGTCAGGATAATCCCTGTTTGCCGTGCAAGGGGGTCCAATGTTAGGTGAGAGTTTTGGAGACTATGTGAGGCGTGGCTGATTCACAGAATAGAAATATCGGGGAGACATTACAGGTATTAAGGGGAACTGTTTTGTGAAGCTTCTTTTGGTTTTATGCATATGGTTATGGGCGGGGTGTGTATGCGTGTGTGTTTGACTCCTGGACTCCACAAGCAAACGGGCTGAAAACCCCAAAGTGCACAGTGCTGAAGATTTGGCCGCTAAGCATGGGCTGTGAGCTGTGTCGGGTGACCGTCAGCATGTATAAAGGGGGCTGTAAGGTGCCAAGCGCAGGGAGGGGACTGGCAGGAAACAGCCACAGGAACTGATGGCCAGCTCGGGCACAGCAGGGAACTACATGGAAAAGGCCAGGGTGGAGCTGTATCTGGGAATTATTTTGACAGATTTAGGTGCCTGCCTGAATACAAGGCTGCACACGAGTCTAAAATCCATAGAAGAAACAACGGGGTGGGGGTGGGGTATGTCATGATGACACATTGACTTAAAGGGCCCCCAGGACAGGATGTCAAGCAGAGGTAGATATAAGTGTGCCTGCCAGAGCCGTGGGACAGGGCGAAACCAAGCCAGGAGAGCCAGATAGAAGGCAGAATGGGAACACAGAGGACCGCGGCCCACCAGGGCTTCGAGGAAGAGGAGGAAGCGTTAGGGGCACAGGGGAGAAAAGCCAGAGGGCCCAGAAGGGAGGTTCCCTGGTAGAAGCAAGGGCGCCCCACGTGCTCTCCCCCGGAGCTCATTAGAATGCACATAGAGTCTCCCTCACAAACCTGCGAAATTAACTAAGCTTGGGAATCGGAGGTTAGGAGATTTCCAGACTCCGGAAATACGTCCCACCGAACACTACCTGGCTGGAGCCAGTTGGGGTCCAAGGGATTAAAATCCTACAGAATTGATTCAGGTAGAGAGAGCTGATGGTGACACAGAAGAGATTCAGTGTGAAACTCCAGACCGTCAGACTCCAGGGGAATTGCTTACGAAAAAGCACCAGGAAAGCTGATTCATTGGTTAAAAAAAAAAAAAAAGAAAAATCAGTGTTGATCTTCACCTTAAACTAGACCCAAACAAATGTTAAGCCAATCAATGAGTGACTAAGCAAAACGCAATAGATGAATATTGATACGAATTATGTCTAAAGAAGGGCCTCTCAGCAAATACGTCACTTACCTAAAGTATTTTGAATGTCAACAAAGACAGGAACAAAAGCAACCGAGTGCATTACAGAGAATCAAGGGGGGCGTTTCAGAAAGGAGCCGCTAAGTGTCCGATGCTGTGTAAACCACATCCGACCGTTGAGGTAAAATCGGAACTGGCTCTTGAAGAACACTGAGATTTAGACAGGTGTGGACTGGGGAGGAAGGTCCAGGTGGCCAGGACAGCCTGACACTGGGTGATGGGGACCCCCAAGCCTTGGGGTGGCCTGGCTTAGTTATCAGGTTACAAAAGTCCTGCGTAAACAAAGGCCACCTGGTAAGTGACACCACCTGCCTAACTTCACTTCCTTATGACCGTCAACATTGACATTTGCAGCCTCTTTGAAAGCACATTTAATTACTCAAGCAGATGATATCCTCTCTGCAGGCAAGGGGGTCTAATCCAAAATACCTGATCCAGGATATTGACTCAGTCAGGGAGAATCGCCACCTCGGGAGAATGAGCCCAGATATTTCCAAGTGTTTATAGGCAGAGTCGGTTTTCTAATTATTTTCTCTTTCATTGAGCACATCTAAAGAGCAGCTTTTCATATGTTGTAACCAGGAAAGGAAGGAGATCTTCAAAACCAGATCCTTCCCATCAGAAGAAGAAGAAAACTACGGATAATGCCAGCAGAGGCAACAGATCTACACCAGGCTCGCTGTTACCCTTCCTGGATGGTATTTCAAAGAAACTATTTGATTTATCATTAAATACAGGGTAGGTTTCATCTGCATATACTTGCACAGGAAATGGATACGTCTGAAATGTCTGGCAACCAGAGCCGAGGGTCTAATTTATAGAGCCCATGATATGTCCACAGTTTTCAAGGCATTTTATTTCCTGATACTCAAGAGAGAAACTAGATGCTTACACGAACAGATGAGAAAATATATCCATTTAGGGGCACCTGGGTCGCTCAATAGTTAAGCATCCGACTCTTGGTTTGGGCTCAGGTCATGATCTCACAGTTTCGTGAGTTCGAGCCCCACATGGGCTCTGCAATCAGAGCATGGAGTCTGCTTGGGATTCCCCCAGTTTCTCTGGCCTTCCCTGCTTGCGCTCTTTCTGTCTCTCTCAAAATAAATAAATACATTTTAAAAAAATGAAAAAAGAAAAGAAAATATGTCCTTTGAGTAACCACAACCTGTTTTTTTCTTGAGTCCTCTTGACTATCACGTGCACAAGACACTGGGGACACAGTGTTCTTACCCCGTGTAGACGTGCTCAGAGCCCTCCCATCAACATAGAGCAGAAGCAGTTTTTCTCCATGACAAACCCTGGATTCAGAACGAATGACAGCACTAAAGTCTATCAGTTGTGAAATTCGACAACATATTTCACGTGCCTGTGCTGCAGTCCTGAAGTGCACACACGCCCTCCAGGATTTTCTCAGACCTTCTGCTCTCCCAGGCAAGAGGCGGGATCCCCTCAGCATCTCCATCTCCCGGAGCCCTGATCTGCAAGATCAGAGGCCTGAGCTCTATCTCATTTACAGACTTCCAGTAACAGACTCTCACCTTTAATAAAGTGGCTTTCCTCCTTTTAAACTGGGCCAGTCTTTGTTTACAGAGCTGACTGAAGGTATTCCTTGCCAATCTGATCTGTTGTTGTCTGGGGGCAAATTCCACCGGAAGGGAGTGCTTGGTGAAAAAGGACACTCTTTAGGGAGAAAAGGATTTTTTTTTTTTTTTATGATCTAAGAAACCAGATGGATACAGACCTTTTGTGACACAGCTGAAAACTCACCAGCGTTTGAAAGAAGCCCACAAATGTTCACAAGCACACACAGGTTTTGCTTGATGCTTTTGTTCTATAGAAGTTTGACAGAAGGTATTTTCTGGACTTTTTGGGAGGAGAAAGGGGAGAGACACGTTGAGGAGGTAGCTAGAACCTGGGGTTACTGACAGTGATAATTGGAGTCTCAGAGGCAGAAGAAATTGAGGCCAGCAGGGACTTCCTTTGTCCTGACTGTATGGCGTCGGGCTCAGGAGGCCTGCGCTCAGCCTGCCCCACCGCTCTGTCCTGGCCAGGCTTCCATGCTGGTCCTGGCTGTGTACCTAGCTCATTTCCTCTGGGGCTGTCCACACAAACTGTGAGAATGCGTTTGTATAGACATCTGGCCATTGCCCTCGCTAGACCCAGGATTAGGGCTGAGATACTATGTGTATTCACTTCTGCACATCCATCCCCTTACACAGGGGGAACACCCAGTAAATACTCAGTCATTACTCAATGACCTCTTCTTGAAGACAAGGAGGCTTTAATGACGTCTTCTCTTTGTTCAGAAATACACACATTTTGTTTTTATCTTAAGTCTTTTCCTGCATACGGGCTTCTCTCCTGAAACTAATAAACACATTTAAATATCTCTTATCTTTAAGAGAAAGAAGGAAGGCCAGAAGGAAGGAAGGAAGACACAAAGATGCAGAAACAAGCAAAGAGAGAGGAAAGAACAGAACAGAGCCTTCTTCAATTCTGTCTCTCCATCTAGAGTATTTCACTGTCAAACCTCTTGAAAGATGAGGTAGCTGTTTTTTCAACCTCTCTCCCCTCCCTTACCCTTTGGTCTCTGCCACTCACTTTCCCCACGTCTCTATTAAAATAGCTCCTCTGAATTACCCACATGCCTCCATTCTGACAGTGTGCCTCCTACATCCAGAATTAACCAGGTAATAGGGGTCTACTCTCTGACACAAGGAATCTGCTCCCCAAAGGTCATTTTCCTCATCTTCATTACCAACGATAAACTACAGTAAGGCACAGAGAGGGTCTGACCTTCCAGACTCCTTCTTCCTAAAGGTTGGTTGTATTGATTTTCTCTCCTCCATCACCCTCAAACCTCCCCACCCCATTTCCATCATCCAAAATCCAGCAGACAGGCTTGCTTTCTCCTTCATAGAGATAGTGGAGATCGTGAAGCAATGAGGAGCTCAATTTCCCTGACATCTCCACTTCTAGAATTACACCGACTTTTACCTTCATTGCCTGTTATGGTATAACAGCACTCTGAAACTTAGTGGCATAAAACTACAATAAACATGCATTATCTCACATAACTCGGGAATTCAGGAACTGCCCGGCTGTTAGGGGTTCTGGATCAGGGTCTCTTGTGAGTCAAGGTTGACATTATCTCAAGTCTTGACTGCAGTTGCAAGACCCACTTCCACAGGCCTGGTACCAGGAGGTCTTCGTTTCTTACTGCCTTTTGGCAAGAGGCCTGAGTCCCTCAGCACATAGGCCCTCACATCATGGCAGCTGGTTTCCCCCAGAATGTGATTCAAGAGAGTATAGGTTGACCTATACAACAGAGCCTCAAGAATGACATGCCATCACCGTCCTAATACCTGGGTGACACAGGTCTGAGTCGGAGACACTCACGCCAAGGTGTGAGCAGCAGGAGGCAAGACTTCCTGGGGCCATCTTGAAGCCTGACTACCACATAGACCTTTCTCTTGGCTTCACCAGTGATCCATTTTTCCTTCTCATCTCTAATTTCTCCCTGTCTACTAACTTATTTGCCTAACCAAGTATATTCAATATCTTCTAATTGAAGAAAAGAGAACTCTTTCCCCATTTATGTGATTCCACTGAGAGGTTCTTTGAAACGTCATCTGTACATTGTCTCTTCTTTCTCAGATCCACTCGTGCTTCACTCCGCCACTGCCTCTCTGCTCCCCTCTATTCCTCCAAACTCTGCTGTGGTCACCAGTGAAGTCCTAGTCACCAAACCTGGTGAGCACTGTGACTCAGGTGGCATCGCTGGGAACAGAAGCTTAGGAAACTCCCTTTCCTTCCTGAAGTACCTTCTCCTTCAGCTTGTCAGGCATCTATCTCTCCCAGGTCAGCCCTTAAGTCTGTTTCTCTGCATCTCCCTTAACATTTCCTCTTCCTCTGTCCTCTCCCTTAGATATTGGCATTTCCAAGGGTTCCTTCCTTGGCTCCCTCCTTCTCTCTCTCTACACTCGGTATAACTGGAGTCTAAAGCTCCAGGCGTTGCAGTGAAGCAGGTCTGCTTGGTGATAACTCTGGCCTGACCACCTGCGTGGCCTCAGCAGAGTCACTGAACTCTCCATGCATCAGGACCCTTATCTCCTCAATGGAGAGCACAGGTCCACCTCACAGGAGGGATGGCTGTGCTAATTCATGAAAATGAAAAAAGCTCAAAATCCGGTAATGATGCCCTTAGGGCTTCAGGGGGACCTGGCTCATTGGATTCATCAGTTACTTACAGCATATTTTAATTTCACAAGTCACTAACCAGTGCACAAGCATTTTCCCATATCCGCACTTTGTATATTGAGCCCCAACTTCTACCTGAAAGTTAATCTAGTCACTTTCAAGTAAACTTAGCCAGATCTGGTGACTTCTTGGTAATTTCAGAATGAAATTCAGCTAAATTCAGGATCCTTTCTCGCTTCTTCTAGGGTCATACCTGGGATCAGTGGACACCTGTCCATCATCATGGTGTCCGGGACTAACGTTTGGTTCTGGGCCAATATCTGTCCATGAGGCTTCCACCTGCTTCATCATCTTCAGCCATGGTCATCTCTGTCACCCACTGAAATGTGGCCCACCAGGCCAGCCTTGGAGTAATCACCATCCTTCAGACCTGGTGTCAACTACAGTGTACCTTGTAACCATGTGCCAGTCTAGCTCTTAGGTAGGCAACCTGATCCCTCAGCCCAGACAACAAGGCTTACCAGCTGGTTCTTTCTCAGACAATCTGCTTGCCCTCTCAGACCACAGGAAGACCCATCCACACCCCCACGGTGTCCACGGGTCTCTGGGAGGTCCCACAGGGTGAGCTGCCCTTCCAGCACCATGTTGTACACCTGCTTCTCTTTAAAGCCTGCTGTCTGCCTGGAAACCCTCAGAGGGAGACATGGGATTCTTCCAACCTGGGATCCATTGATGTGGCTGGAACTAGATCATTCCTGCAAGACTGGGCCAGAAGACAGCCAGTGGGACCCGGGCTCCTAGAATGAGTCACTGACTCATTCTAGCGTCTCCTCCAGCTTATTTCCACATCACCGCTAGAGGCTCTTACCAGGATTCCATGAGGGACGGGAAAAAAAGGCAATTGCAGTCATTGACAAATAATTGAGCTACATGGCCAAACCATTCCCTCTATTTTTTAACTTGATGTCAAAAAGTTCAAAAATTCATTCTCTGCTTTCTCTGTTCATAATTATCTTCCTACTTGGGGCAATCCAGATGAATGTCAGAGCCTGAATCGAGGGAAATCCCAGGCTCGAGTTATGTGCATGACAAGCTCAGGGTTAATAATTACATGCTGTCGTCCCGAGCATGTGTGTGCTGATAGCCCCCAAACCCCTTTGCTGCCCATGGCTGCCTGAACATCCCCAGAGGTCACTGCCCTGAAGACTCACATTCACTCATTACTTTGTTTCTGTTTCATTCTCAGTGTTCAGCCAATTCTAACACCACGACTTCCTGCCCCTAAACCACAGATGCCTTCCTATAGAGAGTTGGGGCAGGGCTCCGAGTCCCTGCTCCCTTGGCATCTAAACCTCATGGCTCCGTATGGTAGATAGATCTGTTTGGATGAGAGAAGACTAGATTTTAGTCTGGATGTGGCTGTTTAGTTAGTTAAAGGAGACCTTTTCCCTAGATGGCATTATTTCCCGGACTTAAAACTCTTCAGTTTCTCTCTCAGTATTTACTTGCAATGATTTCTAAGCTTAATATGTTGTTTAAATTAGGTCACGCCTTTCCCAAAAGTCTCCTGGGTGTTGACCCCCATGATGGGTTCTGTGCATTGTGGGCTCCAGGAGAAGCAGGATGTCACTGAGCAGTGGCTGGTGCTGGGACACCGCTCACACGCCCACTGCCCATGAGTCCTGGATGCTGCTGCCCCAGCCTCCATCCTCCCAAGGTGAGTAGGTGCTGTGCCCCAGAAAGGGGAAGGCAGTAAGGGCTTGAGGTTCTGGGGCAATGGATGCACTAGCTTTGGGTTCTGGCTCTGCTCATGTCTGGAATCAGGCTTTCTTGGGGCACCCAACTTTCACCCCAGGTCATTCCTGCCTTACTGATGTCAAGGATACCAAGTTATTTGACTTGTGGCATCCCTCTTCTTCCCTGCTGGGGTTGAAGGCCAGGGAGGTGGGAGGGAATGACCAAGGGCTGTGTACCCAGATCCTGCATGGTGGGACCACAGAGCTACCGGGCTGTGAACCTGTGCACACAAAGGGAAAAATGACCCCGGGGCCTACACAGAGCTGTCAGGGCCTCCACCAGAATGGTTCTGCCCAAAGTCCAGGCTGTGGGACTCAGGCCCAGCAGAACCAGGGAAGCAGGACTATTGCCCTGGAGGGTCTGGAAGGCAGGGTGTCGAGCCAAGGAAAGCTGTCCTTAAGGGATAAGACCTACTGGGATTAACTTTGCTGGATTGTGAGCTTGCCTGGGACCTGTGTTCCCCTCCTTCCTCCCCCTTCCTCCCTTTTGCAATGGATCTGTCTGTCTGTCTGTCTGCTCCCTATCCCACCAGGGTGTTTGGAAGCACACAACTCATCCGGTTCCACTGATTCCCACCTGGAGTCTCTCTGACCCCTGATTTAGAACAGATTCAGACCAGACTTTGAACAAGATAAGAGCTTTGAGACCTTCAGATGGAATGGGTGTATTTGCATCTGAGAAGGATGTAAATTTGGGGAGGACAAGACAGTATGTTAGGCACCAGATGTGATATCCCCCACCCACCAATTCATATGTTGGAGCCCTAACTCCCAATGTGACTGTATCTAGATCGAGGAGATGGTACAGGTTCAATGAGGTCATCAGCGTGGGGCTCGAATTAGCTAAGGCCAGTGCTCTAGCAAGACGAGTAAGAGACACTGGAGTCCCCTCCCTCCTCCATACGAGGACTCAGCTAGAGGGGAGCCATCTGTAAGCCAGAAAGGAGCTCTCACCAGGGACAGAATCAGTGGCATCTTGATTTCAGATTTCCAGGCTCTGGGCCTGTGAGGAACAGAAGCCTGTGTTTAAGCACCCCAGTCTGTGACGTTGTGACATGCGGCCTGAGCACACCACTACAGTGTCACCATACCTTATGGCCCAGGGACTCATGCTGGAGACCCATGGAACGGCAAGGTCAAGGACAAAGCTTAAAGAGCCACCAAACACTAGCCCTACTTAACAGAACATTGGAAGGGGCATTTTCTGTACTTTGTTGAAAATGCCATGGCCCGGTGCCTTGGCAGAGGTGGGCTGCTCCAGGGACAGAGGGCAGCAGTGGCCATGTGACACTCTGTAGCCCACAGTCCTAGTCTCAGGAGACCTTCTGGTGTTTGACAGGGAAGGCCAGCCCATGGGGGACACCCTGCCATCGGGAGAAACCATTAGATCCACTGACTCTGTCAAGCACATCCCAAGAGGCCAGCATGGCCCAGAGCAGGTTATTGTCAGGCAGCCAGTCAGACTTGTGAGAGGTCTGGGAGCCATCCTGGGAAGGTCCCCAATCATTACAGGAACTGGGACTCACCTTGCATTGGCTAGGGTCCAAGGAGCAGGGACGACAAGGAATGTGCTCTATGAAGTGACCCCATTTGTAACCACAGTCCTGGTGGGACCCAGGTCAACTCCACAGTGGTCATCCCTTTGTTCATTCAGTTATCCAACAAATATGTATAGATCACCTGCTGTGTGCCAGGCTTTGTTCTATGATGCCTTAGTCTGTTCGAGCCACTGTAACAAAAGTATCCTGAACCAGTGGTTTACAGACAATAGAAATGTTGTTCTCGTGGTTCTGGAGTCTGGATGTCCGAGATGAAGGCACCAGCAGATTCAGTGTCTGGTGAGGTTCTGCCTCCTGTTTTGCAGACCGCCACCTTCTCCCTGGGTCCTCACAGGGCAGGAAGGGTGAGGGAGCTCTCTGGGGTCCCTTTTATGAAGGGTGCTGATCCTGTTATTGAGGGCTCTGACCTCCTGGAGGCCCCACCTTCAAATACCAGCACAGTTGCGATCAGGTTTCCAGGTGTGAATTTTGGAAGGACACATGTGCCCTAGAGGTCTGTCCTAGAAACAGAATCCTGAGGGTGCACGCAGACAACAAGCAAGTGAACAAAGGTGTGGAGCTGAGAGAACGAGAGGTGAGAATATGTACGCACATCTGCACATATGGTATATCTAGCACATATGCTATAAGTAAATATATATATTAGTCCCTTTCTTAGTGAGTCAGTCACCATAAAATTATTTTGGTGTCTTCGTAAAGTCTAGAGTTGAAAGGAGAGGGACATGCGGGGAGACACATCAGCCCAGTTCTCGAACTGGATGGAACCTCCTTTCAGAACAGATGTGTCCCCCATTATACCAACCAACTCATAACCATTTTGCATCGGGTGTTGGCTCTGGGGTGCCTGGTCTTCCTGACAATATCCAGCCACACCGACAGCCAGCTAAGCACGGCTTAGGAAGACTTCGCTCTTCCTGACTCAGAGGAAACGTGGGTGATAATCTGCCCACCTCCTCTCACTCGTGAACTTGCCAAGTCTCGTTTCCAACATGTACCAATGCATCACATCCATCTGCCTTGTTGTTACTGGAATCCACTCACCTACTGGAAGCCCCAAACGTCGCCTTCGAAATGCTTTGGTGTCTATGAGAGCCGAAGCAATCACACATTAAGGCTGTTTTAATAGGCACAGAAATGCAGTTGCTAAATCTCTTTGTGGTTTTTCTTATAATGTTTTTTCTTATATATTATAATCGTCCATGTGTGCCAATATCAACTGTTAAAGGCAATACCACTGCCATTACTATTAAAAGGCAATAATGAGTCTGGAAACTCCCGTCCGGCTTCCCTGCACAGACCCTGTTTGACCACAGTCAGCCTCACACGAACAACACCTGCCCGTCTTCAGAGCATCTTCTCACACATGCGCTTGCTTCATGGCAGTGTCCCCGTCACACAGACAGGCAAGACTATATTTCGACTTTTTGGTATGAGACAGTTTTCCTGCGCTTCCCTCAGCTGGTCGCAGCCAGGCCTGCTGCCAAGTCCCTGCCATTCCCCACTGGAGCAGATAACCTGGTGAAACATGTCCTTTCTGTCATCACCAAACCCCACCAATGACAGGGGCCACGGGATCTATAAGACCCATTCCACTCACTCATTTTGTTACCTTCCTCTCTCAACTTGGGGTGTCGCTAAGGACTCCTCATTTGGTCAGCCCATCCCAAATGTGGAAAACGCACGCACCACCCCAGGGAGGGAGGCTGCATAAGAGAGGACTGGGCTTGTGGCCATGTCCCACCTCCCTGTCCCGTGCCAGCCCAGGCAGAGTGCCATGGGTGTGGGGGGGGGGGGGGGGGNNGGGGAGAGCAAGCCTTTTCCTTGCAAGGAGGTGATGACTATGGCATGTGACAGAACAGAGGGGAAGCTGGCAGTATCCACAGTCTCTGCTTCCCGGAGGAGGGTGGAGGTTTCCAGAGGGCCACGCAAGAGAGGCAGCAAGTTGGGGATCTCCGCCAAGACAGAGGGTGTGTTCCCAAACGGCTTGAGCCCGCAGCCCTCGAGTCACCCCGAGAGCCTCGCTGAGCTAATGTTTATTGATGCTGTTTTCTGTTAATTAAATTAAATCTTTCTGAAACAGTGCTGGCAGGCAAGGCTGCCTGGTGGGGTGGAGGGGGTCTATTTTCCCAGGTGCTGGGTGGGGCTCAAGCCAAGGGAAGTGAAACATGATCCCCCCCAAATGTGAAAGTCCCCAGAGTAACCCTGTCCTTCTTGCCAGAGGCTGTTCTGTCACCAGGGCTGCGCTTGGATCTCAGCACATCTTGCTTCGATTCATCGCTTTCTGCAGAAAATTCCACGCAGAAAAATAAAACCTAGACATAATGATTTTGATTGGAAATTACTGCTCTCTAACATAAAACATATTAAATGTCATTAAATTTTATGGATTATGGTTCCCTGGTGGATGGCATACTAGCCCCATGTTCAGAAAATGGTAATCCAGTGAATTTAGATCTGCATGATTTATCTAGAAGACCTGAGATGCCATCAAAATGACTTCACTCACCACAGATACACTGAAACCTCGAGTTGTTAGTTTTTAATTACCGTCAAACCTCTTCATTTGCCGATTTCATATCTGCAAATTTCCTTTCTTGCTAAAATGTATTGGTAACTCCAAAATCAATAAGCATGGAGCTTTTGTGGTCATTTGTGGACATGCACACAGAAGCAAAAACTTAGAATCGCACAAAGCCCGCATTCCCAGGTGACGAGGAACCAGGGACACTGTGTCCCCATGTCCCAGCTCTCGTGCTGCGGGTGAGGGCGAGTGTCCCTCTCGTAGTCTATTTAGTGCAATATCTTTTGCTGTTTCGTGCCTCTCATTGCTGATTTCACTGGCCCCCAAGTGTAGCCCTATAGGGCTGTCCACATTCCTGCGTGCCAGGAAGCTGAAAGGTGTTAAGGAGAAAAGCCACGTGCCAGATGAATAGCGTCCAGGCCGAGTTACAGGGTCCTTGGCCGTGAGTTCCGTGTTAATGAGTGAACAGTTCAGTACATGGAGACGACCTCACTGATCTGCGCATGAGGCTGCTTCAGAAAGTGCAACATCCACAGTGTAAACGGCCACAGTTTCCAAGGAAGCTATAGAAAAGATGGAAGAGCAGAGAAATGTGCGGATTCGAGAAAATGTAGTTGCAAGACCACTGCTCTGAGGCTCCAGGCCAGAGAAATTCATGGCCATGCTACCCACTGCCATGAAAACGTGAAGCCCTCTCAGCCGGTGTCTTATTGTAAAGAAATATTGCATGTAATTGATTGTGGATAAGAAATATAAATTAAAGTGATCTTTATCCAGAAACACACATAAAACAAGGTTACGTATTGATGAGTTGATATAAACGTTGTGACGGCGGCTCCTGGGAGCCCAGTCCCCTGTCTCCTCCAGTAGCATTGGCTCTGTCTTCACCAATTCAGTGTTTGAGGTGGCTTTATAAAACCAACTGCTGTGAACAGTGAGATCAGACTGGCATTTGTTTTAATGCTGAAAGTTATCCATGCAGAGACTTTAAAATATGAGGTTGCTAAGGAAAAATTCATCTCCCAGAGATGAAGATGGTTAAAATTGTGGTTTATGCTTTTCTTCAAGGTGTTAGTGTTTGCGTTTGCATTTCACACTGTCTGTGATCTGCGGTGTTACCCTGAAATCATTGCTTTTTTTCAATAAACATCTGCCTGAAACCTGACTCTTGACAGCTGTGTGATACCCCACTCCATAAATTTTCCCTGATACCTGTGTGTCTCTTGTTGGACAGAGTTTCCAGGTATGGCTCTACAGGTTGTTCACTGCACAAGAGAGGAATTCAGCTTACATGCAGTTTGACAAGCCAGGCATCTTTACTGGGGCTGTGTCTTCTTGGAGGAAGGGGTGGCTGTCAGGCTGTGAGACTGGGTGCTGGCTGCTCAGAGGTCATACCTCTTTCCCGTTTCTTCCAGAACACCACATGAGCCAGGGGAGTCCTTGGTTGGACATCTGGGTTGTTTCCAGTTTAAGGCTGGTAAAAACAGTGAGGCAGTGAATTGCTTCACTCTCACTCTTGACACAAATGACTGATTGCTAATAATTGATCAACTCTGAGAAGTGGGGTGACTAACTTAAAAAAGGTAATTAACTTAGTAGCAACCACTTCTGTAGGCTGATATAAATTCTACTTTTAGGAAAAGTTCTTACAAAGCACACTGGGTAGATGCCAAGGCTGGCGGGTGCTCCGGGAGAGCAAATCCCACCCGCAGGCTGAGAGAGCAGGGCACGTATACACGTGGGCTCACTGCAAATCATTCTCATCTCTTCCCCAACGCTGACGAGTAGCCCCTCCCTCCTTGCTCGTCCCTGATCTGCAAGAGGGTTTTATTTTCTTTATTTATATATTTTTAATGTTTATTTATTTGAGGGGGGGACAGAGCGTGAATGGGGGAGGGACAGAGGGAGAGGGAGATACAGAATCCGAAGCAGGCTCCAGGCTCTGAACTGTCAGCATAGACCCGACTCGGGACTCCAACTCATGACCTGAGAGATCACAACCTGAGACGAACGAAGTCAGAGGCTTAACCGACTGAGCCATCCAGGAGCCCCTGGAAGAGGATTTTAAATAGGGGAAGAGAAGCTGGCATTTATTTAAAGCCCAGAAATTCTACATTTTGTCACATTCTCTCAGGGAATCTCCCCACGCGGCAGCTCCTTCTGAAAAATTAGATGATGAAAGGGACCCTCTTCCAAGTTCCTTTTCTGCTTGAGAAAAATGATTGTGACATTGTGCTTGCTGGACACGACCTATGGGGGGGGCGCGTATTTAGTATCGGGGCTTGACACAGGAACACGTGTGTATTAAAGTTCTATAACCTGCCAGTCCCCAGACCCGGGGCCCTGTGTCTCAGTCACCACCTAACCTGTTGCTGCTGGGGTTTTATTGGCTGCGCGGCCCGCCCACCCCCTCACAGGACTGGGGGGACCCCGGCCAGAGGCCTGCACTGTCCTGCTTGCATCTGTTTCCCATCTGAATACTAAGCCATGGCCATTTCAAACGAATAAACCAAACAAATGGGGGAATAGTCAAAATGCATTTAAAAAAAAATGATTTCCTTCCAAATGGCTAAAATGCATGTTCCCTGCTTCCCCTTCCAGGCAGCACCTTGACCTCGGTGCCCTCCGCCCCCCCCCACCCTGCGCCAGGCGCGGCCCCAGCGCTGGGCACACACAGGGGCCGGCTCCCTTCCCCCTGAAACCCTGAGCCAGTGCCTGAGAGGCCACACCTGTGCCAGGGCAAGCGTCAGGACGGGGTGGGGTGGCCACTAGGCGGTTAACCCCGCGACCCAGGTGACGTTTGCCCCTCCCCCGCTGGGGCTCCCCTGACCCCGCTGGGGAGGTCGCCTCCCCGCATCCCAGCGAAGGGGTGGGATGGGCTAGCCTGGGGCTGCAGGTGGAAGGAACTTGTTCAAGCAAACAGAGGGAACAAGGCTTCGGGAAGAGGGAAGGGCCTCTGCCAGGAGCCGCTGGCCCCTGGGGGCGGGCAGAGGGCGGTCCGCCAGCAGGCCCCGCCCCCGGGCTGGCAGCTCCTCCCTGGGGGTGGGGGCGCAGCATAGCCACCTGAGGGGCCCCGAGGCCCCGGTGAGCGTCCCTCTGCGGGAGGTGGTGCGGAGTGGGGCGACCGCAGGGTGCCCTCCTGACTCCCCTCTCCCGGCATCGGGGGGAGGGGGGGGCACCGCGGGAGACCCCAGGCTCCCCTGGGCCTGAGCCGGCCTCCTCTTCAACTGTCCTTGAACTCCACTTGCTACTCAGGCTCCTGGGGCCTCCCCTGACCTCACACCTGCAAGTGCTCCCCGCTGGCCTGGGTGCAGGTCCACAGTGGCCACAGAACCCCCTTCTTATCTCTTGAGCTACTGTGTATCAAATGCCATGCTTTTAAAAAAAATTTCTTAAAGTGTATTTATTTTGAGAGACAGAGAGAGAGAGAGAGAGAGAGAGGGAGCCACTGAAGCGGCAGAGAGAGGGAGGGAGAGGGAATCCCAAGCAGGACCCAATGGGAAGCCAGGTTCGGGGCTCGAACTTACACACTGCAAGATCATGACCAGAGCCAAAGTCAAAGGTTGGACGCTTAATCTACTGAGCCACCAGGTGCCCCCACAAATGTCATACTTTTGACAATTTCCATCTCCCCTTGCAATCTGAAGACGCCTGCTTTGGGCTCCTGAGGTTAGGGGTTTGGAACTGTCACCCCAGCTTTGCTATCAATTAGCTGTGTGATCTGGGGTAGCCCTTTCAAGTTTTCTGGGCCGCAGGTGCCCGGGTCAGAGTGTTTCCAGGACACTGATTCGCGCCCTGGCTCCAGCCAACAAAAAGGGTGCTGCGAATGCGTAGCTGAGTGAAGGCACTAGGGCTGGAATATTTGTACGTGCAGGTTTGGGGGTTTTCTAGCCTTTATTCTGATGATGCCGTTTCCTCGTCAAATTTTACAGGAGAGGAGGGACAAAATGTTTTCAGTATGGAAACTATCATTGTGACGAATATTACTAATTTTTTACCTTATCATCTTTATATGAGAAGATGGTGATTTTATTGTTGCCAATTACCCTTTATTTTGTTGTATTTAAATGGTCTGTGACGCACCTGGGGGGCTCAGTTGAGCGTCTGACTTCAGCTCAGGTCGTGATCCCATTGTTTGTGGGTTTGAGCCCCACATCAGGCTCTGTGCTGACAGCTCAGAGCCTGAAGCCTGCTTCGGATTCTCTCTCTCTCTCTCTCTCTCTCTCTCTCTCTCTCTCACACACACACACACACACACACACACACACACTGTCTCTGCCTCTCAAAGATGAATTTTAAAAAAACATCAAAAAGAAATAAATGGTCTCCAGATCCCCGATTCCAGGAAAACAATGGACTCTATGCTTTTTGTGACTCTTTTCATATGTAAAACTACAGAATCAGTTAACCATGACTACAAGACGTCTAATATTCTTGTCTAAAGACATTTTCGGCAAGGATCTTCAAAACCTTCAATGATATGTTCTTGTGATAAATCTCTTTAATTAATTAGTTAATTAATTTAGAGAGCAGAGGGGCAGAGAGCAGGAGAGAGAATCCCAAGCAGGCTCCACACTCACTCCAGAGCCCAGTGTGGGGCTTGAACTCACGACCCCAGGATCATGACCTGAGCCCAAATCAAGAGTCAGACGCTGAACCGAGCCACCCAGGTGCCCCAAACTCCTTTACATTTTAATAGAATAGTTCCCTTGGCCTGTTTTGAAGAAGAGCTGTGCTCTGTTCTCCGAGGAACACGTTGCTTGCTCCTGCCTGCAGTGCTCCTCCGGAAGCTCGGGTCTAAATTGGTCCATTACGGTCAGCGTGTTGGGTACGTTGTGCATCTTTGCTTTTTTGTGTTTCTCTCCTTTATGTTCTCTTATGTTTGATCTTATTTTCTTAATTTATTTTTATTCTTTAAATCTTGAAAAAGAAGCTGTCAAAACCTCTTTGAGGTAGCATATGAACAATAAATGCAGAATTTTTTAAAAGTTAAAAATATAGGGGCACCTGGGTGGCTCAGTTGGTTAGGTGACTGACTTTGGCTCAGGTCATGATCTCACAGTCTGTGAGTTCGAGCCCCACGTTGGGCTCTGGGCTCAGAGTCTGGAGCCTGCTTGAGATTCTGTGTCTCCCTCTCTCTCTGCCCTTCTCCTGCTTAGGTTCTCTCTCTCTCTCTCTCTCTCTCTCTCTTTCTCTCTCTCTCAAAATTAAATAAACGTTTTTTAAAAAGTTAAAAATATAAACACACTAATTGAAAAACTGCTTAATTCTTAAGAAGGAAATTCATATAAAAGAAATTCAAAGGGATAATGATGACATGAAAAAAATTTTAAATTACCATAAGCAAGGAACTGTGAATTTACACAGTAGGCATATCCCCACCCCTCCTACCCCAATACAAAAATGTAAATTAGTGCAACGTTTTCCCCCAAAGTTTATTTATTTCCTTTGAGACAGAGAGAGAGCACGAGTAGGGAAGGAGGAGAGAGAGAGGGAGGGAGAGAGTCCAAAGCAGGCTTCGTGCTGTCAGTGCAGAGCCCAGTGCGGGGCTCAAACCCATGATCCATGAGATTATGACCTAAGCCAGATGCTTAACTGAGTCACCTAGGTGCCCCATCAGTGCAACTTTTATGACAATTAGCAATAAATGTCTAGAGTGTTAAAATATGCATGTCTTTTGGCCTAGAGTTTTTCCCCTTGGCATTCCTTGTCAAAAAACATGATTAACGATATGTTTCTTCGTTATTAGTTATCAGGATCAATTTGTTAGTTATTAGAATCATTTTAATCGAGATGGCCCTAGCACAGAACAACGGTAGTCGGTCTCAACAGATGGTGGCTACACATCGGCTGGCTTCCATGTCATGGAATCTTCTGGAAGCACCAAAAGTGATTTTCTACCAACTGTCACTGTCCAGTGAATAGAGCACATCACCAAACAGTGTGTCTGTTGAAATCGAGCTGTTGTAAAGAAATATACGCCAAGCTAGAAAATAATTTGGAAGTGCATTCACAAACACGAAGGCAAAAGATACCACGAGGGACAGGACTTCAGACACATTTTATTTTACTGCTTTCTGTTTGCTTGCCTCCATATTCTGATTTTCTCCCCTTGCAATGAACCTATATTATTTTTATAAGTTGAATTGTTTTCAAGAGCAAAAAAAAAAAATAGGGAGAGAGAGAGAGAGAGAAGGTGGGCAACTGGGCAACCTGACCATAAGCAAGATAGTCAATCATGGGAAAAGCAGTTTTCCATTTGCTCCTTAATTGGCAGGTGTTTAAAATATAACAAGTACTTTGTATATGGTTGATAACAAGCATCCTAACAGTCTTCGATGTAACAGTGAAGTAGAATGTCTTAGGTTAATGTCAAGAGTTTTACTAGCCTTTTCTAGAGAATTACATTAATGCCAAGTGCCAGCCTTTGATGGGAGACATAAAACCTAGGGAAACCAAAGCCCAGAGCAGACCTCACCAGCTCCCCTACCCGCTCGCTCCAGCCACCGGGCAGCAGCCCACAACCCCAGCCGTCTTCTTGAGAGCCATCCCCACAGCCTGCGCTTTCGGTGAAGCGTCAGATATATCGTGCGTTGTCTCTGTTTTTGAGAACTTAACAGTTTAGGAACAGACTCAGGTGCGGATATAAATGGAACCCTAACAGGATGCCATGAGATCCAGGAATCACCAATGACCCTTCCAAGGTCATGACCTGGGCAAGTTCAAAGTCAGCCTCAAAACTGTATGGCTGGAGTCAGCTCTTCCTTTATAAATACACACACGCACACAGCATACACACATCAACAAACAGGCAACACAAATCAAGAAAAGCGTTCATGTAAAGTATTTGGAGGTGTGGCATGGTTTTTACTGATGTCACATCCGTTGGGTAGGAAAATGAGGAACAGAGGACAGGATTTAATGATTTCAGCACACCAGGTCCAGATGAACTGGTTACACTGGCCTTCTATTTTTCTTCTTTCTTTCTTTCTTCTTTCTTTTTTTTGTTAAGTCAAAGTGGGAATTTAAAAAAAATTTTTTTAATGCTTATTTACTTTTGAGAGAAAGAGTGAGAGAGAGCAGGGGAGGGGCAGAGAGAGAAGGAAACACAGAATCAGAAGCAGGCTCCAGGCTCTGAGCTGTCTGCACAGAGCCTGATGCGAGGCTCGAACTCACGAGCTGTGAGATCATGACCTGAGCTAAAGTCAGACACTGAACTGACTGAGCCACCCAGGGACTCCTACACTGGCCTTCTGGAATCTTGCTCAGTTACCCCAAACCCATGACATCTTACCGCCTTATCTTCCAGGCCGGTCTTTCCCAGTTCCCTACTTTTCTCTCTCTTGCTTGCTTCCCCTCCCCCCTCCTTCTGGCCATGCAAGACCGCCTTCCCAAATAACCTACACCAAATACAAACTGGCTCTACAGGCATTGTTCCACAATCTTTACTCGTGTAATCCTTGCATAAACCTTTAAGGAAGGCAGTTTCTTAAGAGAAATCCTGGGGCCAGCTGGGGTTTTGTGTGTTTATGTGTTTTTACCTCATTACTTAAATAATTCTATTAGCTATTCCAAAACCAGGAATTCAGTTTTTAGAGCTGGAAGGAACAAATGAGCAACTGGGTTTATTCTCTGTGTAGCTGTTAAAAGGTAGAATGGATTCATGTGATGATTCTATTTTCTCAGATGCTCTTTTAATTGAGGAAGATGAGTCCGAACGACTACTACTACATCTGTCTCAACCCCAGAAGTAACCCAAAACACGATTCCACAATTCTGTCCCAATTTACCTGAATATGGTGTTTCTCAGCCCATTGGAGGGAGGGAAAGAGGAGCCTGGAGGGTAGAGATAGAGTTGGAATCAAATGGTTGAAGCTTTAGGGAAGTCGTGTCTGATCTGGACCCCTGATCACCCATCACCCACCTTCAGGTTTCCTCCTGCGCCACCCGCGCCTTTTTGGATGCCCCCTGCCCTATGGCAACCGTCCTCATTCATTGGCTGCTGTTGCCACATCTCGGCCTGAAAAATGAGAGGAGGGAGCAGTGAGCGGGGCCAGGAACCCAGGGGAAGGTCCGTCCGGAGGGCCAGGTTGAGAGAAGATGTGGTCAAAGTCAGGGAAGGAAGCCCGGATCTTGTTCTGTCGGGAATCCCCACTGGCTGACCAGAAGCCGCAGAGCCCAGGAGCCCAGCATGGCCACGCAAGCGCCGATGGATGTGCAGGGCAGAAGGAGGGGTCCAGCCACACGGGGCGAGGCTCGGGGGTGCTCACACCAGTGCATGCAGACACCCTCAGCCTCGATCAAATCTCACACGTACTGTCTTGTGACTTGTGATATACATAGCTTGGACTTCTCGTGGTTCTTGGCTCAGAGCTCCCCAAACTCTTGGAATCTCCTGATCAACGAGAGCAACGGGAGCATATTTTGTTATAACATTTGGTCCCTTGTCCTCAGTTCCTGAAACCCGTTCAGAGCCGTAAGGTGAATGGGTGTCTCGTTATTCGTAACGAACATTTTCCACCACGAATGAATTTATGCTGATGAGGTGATGCTGAAAATCCCCTAACTGTAGGAGGGGCTGGTTGCAGGTGGGCCTGACCAGGGATAGAGAGCTGGAACTTTCAGCCCCACCCCCTGGTTTCCTAGGAGGGGTGAGGATCTGGAGGTTGGGTTAATCACCAGAGGCCAACGATTTGCTCAGTCAGGCCTGTGTAATGAGGCCTCCACAAATTCCCAAAAGGTCAGGATGGACAGAGGTTCCAGGCTGGGTGACCAGAATGCTTTCACGTGCCACCGAGCTGGGCCCCCGGCTCCATGGGGCCGTAAGCGCCTTTGTTGGGGGCCTCACCCTGTGTGCATCTTCATCTGGCTGTTGATCTGTATCCTTTAATATCCTTTATAATAAACCAGCAATCTCATGAATAAAACGGGGTTCTTGAGTCCTCTGAGATGCTCTGGCAAGTGAACTGAGCCCAAGGAGGGGGCTGTGGGAACCCGTAATCTATAGCTAGTAGGTCAGAGTCACAGGTGGCTGGTGACAGCACAGGTGGCCTGGACTTGCAGTTGGTGTGCGAAGCTCGGCAGTTTGTGGGATGGAGCCCCTATCCTCTGGGATCCATGCAGTCTCTGAGCAGATAGGGTCAGATTGCATTGATGTATAGGACACCCAGCTGGTGTCAGAGAAATCTCTGGTGATGTGGAATTGGGTGACAGGACAGTAGACACTCACACAACTCACACACACACACACACACACACCTCTGTTGTCTTTACTGGGAACACACTCCTCTGTCCCCCTCCCAAGTGTTAGGCATCTACCTAGATGTCCTTGGAAAGCCGTCAGCTGGAAAGCCATCCCTGCACTTACCGTGCCTTCTACGTTCATCTCGACAGTTCCTGTCTCCCCATTGGCTTCCTCAACTGTAGACTGAGGGTTCCTGGAAGTCAGGAATTGTGCCTTGCAATCATATCCTGGGTACCTGAGAAGAGAGCCTTCCATTCAGTGTTGGTTGGGGGGAAATTATGGAATAAAACACACCNCCTCTGTTGTCTTTACTGGGAACACACTCCTCTGTCCCCCTCCCAAGTGTTAGGCATCTACCTAGATGTCCTTGGAAAGCCGTCAGCTGCTTCCCTGCACTTAGCGTGCCTTCTACGTTCATCTCGACAGTTCCTGTCTCCCCATTGGCTTCCTCAACTGTAGACTGAGGGTTCCTGGAAGTCAGGAATTGTGCCTTGCAATCATATCCTGGGTACCTGAGAAGAGAGCCTTCCATTCAGTGTTGGTTGGGGGGAAATTATGGAATAAAACACACCACGACAATACTTTGGGAGTGTTTAACATGGAAACATTTTATGTTTCATTCGCTTTTTTTTAAATCCCTCCCGCCACATACACAATTAGAGAGGAAAATAAGATGCAGCTTGTCATCACCCAGAGCAAAGGTTTGGACTCGACTGTCCATGATCCTGAGACTCAGGAGTCTGTGCTCAGTACATGTGCACATGTCTCCCCACTTTCCCGCCCCTGAGACCATGTGGCCAGAAGGGCGTGTGTCACTTCCAGGGGCATGTGTGAGTGACTTGTCCACATGCTGTCCTTGCCAGGGCCACACAGGGACTCACGTTCCAGAAGGTACAGACACAGCGTTGGGAGAGCCCATCAGCCTGGGCCTCGAGTGCCCTCCCTCCGACCCTCACCGACCAGGTAACATGAGGAGAAAGAAAACTCGCTCTTTTAAGCCCCTGAGATGGAAATTCTTAAATCTGCTACCACAAACTTGCTTAGCTTGACTAATACGCTCAATGCACATTCTTCTAGAAAAGGGTAGCTGACTAGTGTGTCTCTAAGTTCCTTTGAAACTGTGATGGGCTGAACTGTGTGCCCCTCAAATTGTGATGTGGAAGCCTTAACTCTCAGTACCTCTGGGCATGATGCTATTTGGAGACAGGGCCTTCAAGGAGATAATTACGGTTAAAAGAAGTCGTAAGGCTGGGACCCTGGTGTAATGAGACTGGTGTCTTTCATAAGGAGGAAGAGACACAGGAGACACACACGCAGAGAGCAAAGACCCCATGAGCGCACAGCCAAGGGGAGAGGCCACAGAAGAAATCCAGGCTGCCTGCCTGACCTTGCACTTCTGGCCCCAGAATGGCCACTAATATCCTTCTATTGTATGACCCCTGAGTCAGTGGTACTTTGTTACAGCAGGCTGTGCAGACAAATACAGTGATCCTAATGCTCTACACGCTCCATCTTTTTTTTTTTTTAATGTTTTATTTATTTATAGGGGAGAGAGAGACAGTGTGAGCAGGGGAGGGTCAGAGAGGGAGGGAGTCACAGACTGAAACAGGCTCCAGGCTCTGAGCTGGCAGTCAGCACAGAGCCCGACACGGGGCTTGAACCCACGAACCACGAGATCATGACCTAAGCGAAAGTCAGACGCTTAACCGACTAAGCCACCCAGGCGCCTCCCTACACGCTCCATCTTATCTTTGCATGACTGGAGGTGAAATCTATGAATTAGGGGATAAATGACATAGTAGTTCTTCTTTTACTAGAGTTTCTTATACTATGGAGCATAGGGTAATATATAAAAGAAACACAATTCTGTTTTCCCTTCCATGAAACTTTTCAATTCCTTAGCCTTCCAATCAAGGATTTATGATGTAATTTCAGAAAGCATGTGTCTTGGTTTGAAAGATGCATTTTTTATGGAGGTATCTCCATGGTGGGTGACCAGAATGTGGCCGTAGAAATCCCAGGGACACTGGCTAAGTGAGTCATGACTTGTAGGGTATCATCAATTTTTGCTGGGAGCTGGGGTGAAATCAGATTCAAGGGAAGAGTTATATTTTGAATATGGGAGTTGATACATTCGTTCACTGCATGAATACAGGTG
Organism: Crocuta crocuta; assembly: GCF_008692635.1. Classification (NCBI taxonomy): domain Eukaryota; kingdom Metazoa; phylum Chordata; class Mammalia; order Carnivora; family Hyaenidae; genus Crocuta; species Crocuta crocuta. The sequence goes on from NW_027527429.1 coordinate 3,780,003, forward strand.
CATAACACTCATGAGTGGTTATTTTAGCCAAGAAACAATGAACCAGGTTGGCAGGTGTGCTGGGTAAATGCTTCCATCCCCCCTCTCATGTCCACAGCACATCTGGTACCTTGCTAATCAGTCAGGACACCTGTCCCCACCAAGCCTGAGCGTGGGTCACAACTCCCTTGTAAAGGAAAGCAGCCTTGTGAGTGAATCAGGGAGTGCAGATGAGTTAAAACCAGAGTTGTTATTGAGGTTCCCAATAGAGCCATCTTTTAATTCTATGCTTGTCCTTCTGCTGTGTGTGACCTGTATCCCTCCTGAAAGCTCTGTTCAGGTCTTAATGCCCGGGCCTCTGTGAATATGACCCTATTTAGAAATAGGGCCTCTGTAGATAGAATCTAGTTAAGATGAAGATATACTGGATTGGGGTGGGCCTTCACCCTACGACTGGTGTCCTTATGAGCAGGGAAAGTTTGGACAGAGACACAAGTGAGCCACACTCACAGAGACGGAGGCCATGCGATGGTGGGGGCAGACAGCACAGTGGTGACACATCCATGGACCACGGAATGCCGGGGATGGCCAGGGGCCGCCAGGAGCTAGGAGAGACAGGGAAGGGGTCTCCCTGAGCCTTCAGAGGGACACGGCCTTTCAACACCTTGAGTTTTTAAAAAAGTTCTTGTAATGTTTATTTTTTGAGAGACAGAGAGAGAGAGAGAGAGAGAGAGAGAGAGTGTGTGTGTGTGTGTGTGTGTGTGTGCAGGGGAGGGGCAGAGAGAGACACACACACACAGGATCTGTACACGGCTCCAGGCTCCAAGCTGCTGGCACAGAGCCTGACATGGGGCTCGAACCCACGAACAACAAGATCATGATCTGAGGCCAAGTTAGATGCTTAACCAACTGAGCCACCCAGATGCCCCATCAACACCTCGATTTTTTTAATAGTTTATTGTCAAGTTGGTTTCCATGTAACACCCAGTGCTCACCNTCTATACGTGCAAAGACACCTTGATTTTTGAGTTCCAGCTTCCAGAACGTAAAGAGAGTAAATGTTTTTTTATTTTATACCACCTTATTTGTGGTCACTGTTCTGCAGACACAGGAATCTGTTTCTGCAAATTCCTTCTTAGAGTGAGGAAAATCTAGAGACAGTGGTGGCTATAGGTATAGGTAGAACAAAAGACACACACACACATACACTCACAATAATACATGAAGAACATAAGCCTGGGCTTGTGTAATATAACATTCCATAAATACTCACTTTTTTACTGACTAAAGGCACATAATACTACACAGTTAATCTTAAATGATACTATTCCGACACAAATAATTGTCATGTGATATAGTGCCTTCCATGCTGGAGAGAAATGTGCTTTTTGTTTCTTCTGGGCCAAAATCAACTTCGAAAAAGTTCAACCTATTCCAGCTTCCCTCTCTGAGCCCTCTAAGCCCCACAGCAACATTTAAATGGCACCTCTAGGAATAAATCCTACACCTACCCTCACAGGCGTCCATCCTGCCTGCTAGACTGCTAACATAAGCTGATGAGTTGTTTCCTTGTGTGTAGCCTTTATGTCTTTGAGTGGGGATTCAAAGACACAATGGGAGGGAAGCGCGTGGGTAGCTCAGTCGGTTGAGTGTCTGGCTCTTGGTTTTGGCTCATGTCATGGTCTCATGGTTTGTAAGTTCGAGCCCCGCGTCAGGCTCTGTGCTGACAGTGCAGAGCCTGCTTGGGATTCCCCCTCCCCCTCAGTGTTCCTCCCCAACTGTGTTCTCTCTCTCTCTCTCTCAAAATAAATAAACTTTAAAACAAAAGCATAAGATTGGTAGGGTAAAGTAATAGTAAACCTGCACTGAAAGGAGATAAAATCTGGTCATTTTTCAGAAAGCAAACCGAAGCTTTTTTCTGAACTTCACAACTAACGTGTAGTGGTTAAGAAACTAGGGTAAGCAGACCTTTATGTTTTCTTTCCTGCTTCATACACTTTAAGTTTTTCATAAGTTGTAAGTTTCACAATGGGCCGTGGGTCACCAGCCTAAACAGTTGAGATTGTTCTGGAAAGAGAGGGCATTTGGCATATCAGGACATGTGTTTTGGAAAATCACTGTGGAAAATCGATGCCCTTTCAGTCATGAAATCCTTGATTGCTTTGATGAGATCATTTTCATCTTCTGCAGTGTTTCACAGTATAATTACCCAATTGTGCAAATTAATGCTATATTTAGTTATTTTTTTTCTGTAGAGATTTTAACTCCAGAGCATTCTTTTACCAGATTCATAAATCTTAAGCAATTTCAGCCTGAGTAGGCAAAAGTTGAAACAGAGATGCAAGGCAGTGTTGAAATATTTAGAACCTCCCTCTGAGCCATTCCAAACCCATTATTTTTAGAGTGAAGTTTTGAAAATACCGCTTCATAATAATTCAAAATCAGAAAAGTTCTCCCAACTATGGGAATGAAAGACCATCCACCGAGTTGAAAATTATGGAATAAACACCAATCCCAGGGAGCATGTTTCCTGACGCTAATCATCCTGAGACAGTCACCCTGGCCTGGACCCACCCAAACGACACATGTGTGTATAGCACGCCTGCTTTCTTCACTTCATTAGCTTCTTGGTGGAATAGCATCCGCCTCATGCCCCGTGGTGCACTCCCATCTCCTGCCTGCAGAGGGCACTGCTTTCAGGGAATAAGACGCTGTCCTGGAGAACCCTTGGGGCTTATCAGCTCCCCCAAAACTCTCGAGTCCTCAGTAGAAAGCGCCCTGCAGCTGTCCAACAAGAGCAGCATGGACAGTCCCAAACCAGGAAGCTGCAGCAAGAATAAAAGTGGTAAATAGGGTCAGGAGATCCCCTGGCCAAGGTTTGGTTCCAGACGTAGGTGCCTTGACTTCCTGAGTGTGATCCTCCCTCTGGGAACCTCTGCTTTTCATCAACAAATATGGCAGCCAGCAAAGCAGAAAGATTTCATCAAGGTTCAAAGGAAGTGGTTGCTAACATGGAGAAGTGATACCAGGAGGACGCTTCTAAAAGGGACCCGCTGTCCGGCTGGGAAGGGCATGTTTGTCCGACAGCTCCAGCTGTGGGCTCCTTCAGGGTCCACCTCAGCTTTAAGGCAAGACCGTGTTCCTCGTCAGGTGGCCCCCAGCCAAGGACCCAGCAAGGCCATGTAAGGGCTTGGCTCTTCCCACCCGACCCAGGACTCCTTCCTTGGACAGGTTTGCTCCAGCGTTCCGTCCCTTGTGGGGAGCAGGGACTGGGGTCTGCACCGCAGCCTGATGCCCGCCCCTCTCCCTTTACCTGTCACGGCGGCTTCCCCAACAAACTCTTCATCCCTAACTCCATCTCCAGCACATCCCAGACAACCAGCCCGCCTAGGAGCGGCTCTCAAGCCCCATGCACAGACTTTCTGAGCTCTAAGGAATCCGGAGAAAACAGAGGAAGTCGAATTCGCCTGAACCTATAAGAAAGGCAATTTCCGGAGGGGAAATTGGAATTGAGCCCACAAACTGGCATATAGTTAGAGGAAAATAGGATCAGAATGTTTCATAGCACTCATAGATGCTCTAAACCTCCTCGTAGCTTCTGAATAATTTGATCGGTCTTGATTTCCCATTATAGATGTGGGTGCTGTATCTTGAATTGCGCTTTCCAGGGCTCGGTAATGAAGTGCATGGTCAGTCTGCAGCTGTGTAATGCCGGAGTGCTTGCACTGAGCCCTTGTAAGACATTAGAGGGTTCAGGACACTCATAGTGTGGTGGCCCCGCAGCAGAACGTCCTCAAAGAGTTTAAATATGTCATCAAAATTCTATGAGTTGAGACGGTTAGTCATGGCCGAGCATTTTTGTAGACTTTTAGACCCTTAATCATCTTGACTTTTCAGTTTTTGCATCATGTCTCAGAGCCCACATATCTTTCATCCTAATTGCCACAATTGTTTTGGTGAGGGGAGGTGTGGAGGGCTCCTTGGAAAGCCACAGTCCCTTGGTGCTTACTGAACCCAGTAAGGAGCCCCAATCTTGGATGGCACTTTGTGTGTCTGTCAGGGAATTCTCTGGTCCATTCTCAAGGTCAACGTTTCTACCAGTGAATACAGAGACGCCTCCCACACACAGCAAGGCCAGGGTGAGCTTGTGTGAACAAGTGGATGGAAACTTTGTCCCACAAGCCCTGTGCCCTTGGTTCTTCAGTAGAGCTGTGGGACGGTCCTGTGAAAGACAGCAGCTCTTCCACTTCTGAATCGGACATTTCAGCTCCCGGATCTGGGCTTGCACGGGCCCTGGAGACGTTGAAAACAAGCGTCCCAGAGATGGTGCCAGGAAGATGCAGGCGGAACAAACAGGAGCCGGAGCAGAGCTGGGGCTGGCCAGGGCAGAGCGCGGGTTGTCATAGAAGAAAACCCCACCTGCACTGAGGCTGAGCATCTGGATCTTTGGGACCAGGTCTGAGATATTTTGCTCCCTTGTTCCTGTCCCCAAGCCTGGTCACTTGCTCTGGGCCTTGACAGACTAAGCACTCCAGCTGGGCTCCCACGTGAGCCCCGGTGGGGTCTGGCCAATGAAGGGCAGCTGGAGATCAGGGAAAGGGAGTGAGTGGGAGAGGGAGGTCGAGGCATAATCCCCTCGGCTCCCTCCTCCTCCCCAGTGAGGCCGCCACCCACAAGCCGTCCCTGTCCCTCAGTGAAAGGTCCCTACTGCTCTGGAGGCAGCTGAAACGTTTCCCTGGCTGCTCAGAGCACCTTTCGCTCGGAGACTTCCCAGCGAGGCCTGTGGGGTGTGGCTCTCGCCCTCCCAGTCACTCAGGGGTGGCATCCTAACCAGCTCCAAGGTGCATCTTTCAGAGGCTCCACACCCGCCCGCACTCGAGGCTCCAGTCACTCTCTGTCCCTCCTCCCCGCAGGCCAGTGAAGGTACCAGGTCGGGCCGGGCTCGCTCACGCTCTCTCCTGNCCTCCCCTCCACGCCCGCCTCGACCTCCGCCCCCCTTTCTAACCACCCAGCTTCTGACAACGGTATGTGCTTTGTCGCTTACTTCAGCAGGTCTGGGGCACCTTGACTTTGAGGTGACCCATGAGGGCCGGAATCAGAGGCTGGACAGAGAAGAGGCCTCAGAGCCCAGGCGCCCAGGGGGTGACTTGAACCTGGAGAGGAAAGAGCCCTTGGGGAGCCCAAGAGAGGAGAGGAGGGGAACGTCCGGAGGACGGGAGAGAGATGAGACAAGAAGGGACCAGACACCAAGAGGCAGGGACATGGGGACAAACGGAGAAGAGGAAAATATTAAAGCTTGTTTAAACTTCAATTTGAGGAGCTGATGAGCCTCCACTGCAAGCAGCCTGCGAAGACACGCACAGGTGGAGGCTGGGAGTCCCTGCAAACGTCTCCCCGCCACTCATGTCTGCACCCCCTCTCCCATGACCTTCACCATCACCCTACACACCCTCTCCAGATGCTCCGCTTCCTCTGCTCATATTCATGCTCAGCTCCTATGTCCCAAATCCTGACACGGGGGCCTCACCCCAGCTCCTGCTCCATCAGATCCCCAGACCCTCGCCCAGGCACCCCGACCCTAGTGCCTCCCCAATGGCAGCCCCTCCCTGGCCCTCGGTACCCCCCCTCCAACTGCCAGGTCTCCCAGGCTGTGCAGAACGCAAGTGAGACCGCTTCTGCGGTGAAAAATTAAGCCTCAGGCAGGCATTCCCCCTGTTTAAGTCTAAACCAAATTAATTTGGGGAATGGCATTTGTGGTTTAATTCCTAATGACTGTACATGAGTGGATACGTCCTATTTCCCAATGAAATATTCCACCGTCTCTCCCACAAAAATGGCAAAATGAATGAACATGGAAGTGATGGATGTAGAGAAGCCGACTGTAAACAAAAGTAAATGCATTTTCCCAGTCCGGACTGTAATCTGAAGGACACTGTTTAATATCTCCGTGCAGACTCATTTGTAACACCAAGCGGTTGGAATAGATGATCTCATACTCCATGACTTCATGAGTTTCTACGATTTTATAAGGCGACGATAGGACAAAACAGCTGCTTACCAAAGGAAGTTTCTTTTGGTCTGACCGCTCATTCCTGGCACCTGCATAAAAGGGAAGGTGTCAGAGGCAAGACTCAAAGGGGGGAGACTTTGAAACAAGGACACACCGTCATGAGGCTGGTGTCCCCATTCTTCCAAGGAGACTGGACCACGACAGGGTGCCCACTGGCATCCACTGACCGAAATTCCTTTCACGTACCCATTTCAGGTCACGATCTCTGGTTTGGTTTGGGTTGGTTTAATATTGACTCATTTTTTACCACAAAAGCAGGGCAAAGTCATTTATGGAAAATTTCAGTAAACAAACACAAAGGCAAAGAAAACAAGAAGAAAGAAAAAAAAAAAGGAAAGGAAAGGAAATCACCTAAAAGGTCTGGCACCTAAAGCTAACTATCAGCATTCTTCTTTATCTCGTACTGGCTTATGTAAGATGTGGAATCGTTTAAAATGGTGATCTTGCTGTGCGTACAACTCCACACCCCAGTTTTGTCCCATCACGACAACAGGGGCATCTCAAGCAGAAGGTGGGGTGGACAGGGTATGAGTGTCACTCAGCACCACTGTCAGCCTGCAAAGAAGATGCTGTCTGCCAGAACTTCTTAATAAGAGAATCAGCAGGTTAGAAAGTAGAAATGGGACAGAGTTATATTTTTGTAGCAAAGCACTTGACAACCTATTGGTGTGTCCTTTTCTACAAAAATACAGAACACGGACATGGGAAATGCCAAGTTAAAGTGAAGTTAAATGCTTTCACCGAGAAGGAGGTGTCCACCCTTGAGCCCGTTGTTGCCACTTCCTTTGCACACGTCTCTCCAACCTGGTCTTGCAGCCTCTACTCCTGGCCCCTTGCCCTGTGACCCGACCAAACACTCAGGTTCAGATCCAGAGACTGGTTATGGCTTTGGGTGGACGCCGGACCCGCTTCTTGCCTGCAGCACCGTGCTCGCCCCTGAGCTGTGTCCACCTCTGGTCCCAGGACCTGTCCTAGCCCAGGTGATGGATGGGGGGTGATCTGGACCAACTGAGCTCACAGTGCTCTGCAGGCACCACGACTCCAGGCTGCCTAAGTCCCACATGTGACCCATTCCTTCTTGCCCCTCTGACTCATTTCTGGCTGTACCTCATCTACGTGCATCTCTTCACGGACAGCTCATTCTAATTGTTATCCCTCACATTCCTGAGATGCAGCAGGATCCGTCATAGCTTGAAGGTCTTATTTATATCATAGTAAAAGAAGAGAGCCAAATAGCCATACTTGGGGAAGGCATCTCCAAATGTCCTCGATGTGCTGTCTGGTGCAGCACCATCATCAAATCAGATGTCTCAAGAGCCACCGATTTCACTGCATGTTTCCATCACCTCCTGGCATCTTCCTGAGAAAGAAACTCATATGATTTCATCAGAGAGCACTGATTCATTTTGTGGGTTTGGCACAATCTCCCAAACTCTGTATATTCGAACTATCTTTAGGAACAAAGCACCTGTGTGCCAAGTTGGATCTGCTTTCAGGTGTTCTGCGCACACGTCTCTGACAGGCGCTAACAAGGCCAGCCTTTCATCTGCAGCTGAGCCTCAAGTCCCAGAATGGGTGGGCATTTGGGGGAGGTAGACCCAGCCTCGGGAGGGAAGCGATTCCAGAGTGAGGCCCAGGATCGCTTTGCATTCGTGGAGACAAAGCAGGTGGACAGCAGAGACACCGGGATCCAGAGAGACAACAGGAGCCTGTCCAAGCAGAGATTAGATGAATCTGAGGAAAAGAGAGAAGGCAGAGAACCCGAGAGCCACTCTTCATGTCCTCAGCTACCCTTGAACATGGAGATGAGAAGAGTCCTATCAAGTCAACGTGTTGGGATTAAGAAAATGGAAGTCTCCTTTGAGTCTAGCGTCAGCCTATTGGCAGGTGGTCTGGAAGGCAGCTGGACACTCTGTGCCCAGGAGGACCTGAGGCCAGAGCAGGGCAGCCACGCTCAGAGCTTTGCTAGTCTGGAGATGATTCCTGGCACCCTTGACCTTTATGCATTCATGGCTTGTCCGGCTTGTCTTGTGTGTGCTCGAGGTGAGGAATAATCCAGAAGACTCTCCCCAGGGCTTTACGATGATGGCATCAGAGAGCTTATGAGGAACAGCCTCCTCTCGAGAAACTTGTAATTCTGTTTCATCACACAGTTATCCCTAATTCCCCGTATTTCCAACTAAACATTTGATGGACTCCTATTTCTACGGTTCACCCCACCACAAATCTTAAATACTGCAAAGATTCCAAACTGAGCACCCCCCAGACCTTAAACAAAATATCCTCTAAATGTATGTGCTTCTCACGTCTCCGTGTAGGACGGCTCCAAGGCACCTGACTGGCATTTCAGAGGAAGCGGGTCTGTTCCTCTGCCTGACAGAAATAGTTGCATGGGCCCAGGATAAGGGATCCCAGGCAGGCCCGCGGTTCCCGTCTGGCGGAGCAAAGGACAGAAGTCCTGCAGCCGGTCAGTGCCCTAGAGCGAGGCAGGGAGAGCCCACCGAGCACTCAGGAGGCAGAGCGGATGCCAGTCAGAGGCTCCAGGCTCAGCACAATTCTACTGCAGGGCCTGTGGCTTCCTTGTGCTCTCCTCACATTCCCATAAACACCCAAGGAGACGGGACGCCGGCTTCCATACCTCTCGCTCTCCAGGTCCTTCAACTCTCAGCTTTTGGAAGAAAATCTCAAATTCTCAAACCTTGAGGCAGGCCGCGGGCTTCTTTGCCTCATGTCCCTCACCCCCGCCCCCTAGCGCCGCCACCTGCCTAAGCTTCTCTGCTCCCCCCCCACCCGCTGCTGGGCGTCTTACCTCTTGACTTTACCCTGAGCCCACCCGGGCCTCACTCAAGGTTCTGGATCCTGTGTGTTAAGCACATCCCCACTGACAGCCATCCAAGCCCACCTCTGGAGACAGCCCTGTTCTCTGAGCAGGCTGGGGGCTCTGGTGGAACTTTGGAATCGTGGCTCCTCCCTGAGACCCCAAGCCGGCCCATCTCATGGCCAAGGACAGCAACCTGACCACCCTGAGAAGAGCAGGCCTTGTGAGGGGCAGCTGGCCCCGTCCTGGGCTACACCAGGCTCCCAGGACCTCTCACTCCCTGTGCCCTGGATCTGACCTCCCTCCTGGCGAGCCAGCTTGACCCCCTCACCCCCAGGTCCCCGAGGCTATTTGCCCATGCCGCAAACAAGGCCTCACCTGATACATCCACACTCAAGGTTATATGAATTCAGCACACATCCAAAGGTGGAATTTTGGTACAACCAGCTCGTTATTGTGCATGTTTTACAGAAGGGACTAGAACATAATCCATCAACCGCTGGTCACTAGCAAAATTAACCACGGGTATAGTCTTAGTTTGCTGATTCCACTAGGAGCTGAGAGACACACCCATCCTAGTGAAATGGGTTTGGCATCATACTTCTTTTTTTTATTATTATTATTTTTAACCATATTTATTTTGAGAGAGAGAAAGCATGAATAGGGGAGGGACGGAGAGACAATCCCAAACAGGCTCTGTATTGTCAGCGCAGAGCCCAATGTGGGGCTCGAACTCACAAACCGCAAGATCATGATCTGTGCTGAAATGAAGAAACAATCAGACGCTTAACCGACTGAGCCACCCAGGCGCCCCTGGCATCATAGTTCTTAAGAGAAACAGAAAAAGTGCTCCAGTCCCTGTACAGCAATTCCCTTCAGAAGTAACCTGTGCAGAAAGCCTAGTCTGTATCAACTTACTTTTCACATTTTACAGTTTCTTCCTGTATCTACTAATAATGTGGGATTTAATACTTCTTTTAGAAGTTGTATTATTTATGGCTAGACCTCTGCTGCGATGTTTATGCCAGTGAATCTCCCTGACTTCTCATGTATGTTGCCAAATCCCTCCACCCCCAAATAATCCAAACCGAAAAGCTGCATCAGAAATTAATAACCATGATCATAAATCAAAGTGAAGTTTTTATCCTTTCATTTTGCATAGGACATCAGGACTAAATGAGTCCCCCAATGCACACGGGACTTATCAAAAAGGGTAAAAAACCCTTCCCTAATCAAAGTCATATTTCATCTCTGAAAAATTCATCAGAGTGTGTTACCGAGTGACTGTACGTCTTGAAAATCTCTCTCTAGCACATCTGGAAACTCGCTTTTTTTTTCATCATTATATTCAGAGATACAAGCGGTTTTGATTTGCATGCATAAAGCAGTTTCTTCATCTCTTATCTTGTGTGCTACGTGAATGAATTTCTGTGATCTATGGTTACAATTACTGAAATACGGATTAAGAGCACCCGCATTATGCAGATGGTTGGCATGATCAAGAAGCGGCCAGAAACGCAGTACAGGGCTGGAGAGTACTCCGCTGCTTCGTACGGCACTGATCTCCTCCGAGGAGTCCTGCCCACTGCCTGGAATCGGTTTCCTGAGTCCCTGAACCCAGACTTTTCTGGGCTGTAATCAGGAAAGATGCTGACAAGCTCCCTCGCTCTTGCAGTCTTTTACTCAAAGCTGATTGTCGAGATGGCCGCCTTCTGGTTCCTGAGCCCATTGGGCTGAAGTCCCGTGACTCTGCTAAGGGGCTCCTCCTCTCATTCCTGAGTGGCACGTCAGCTGGCTACTGCCCAGGCCTCCGAGGTGGATGTTAAATGCATCTTTTTTTTTTTTTTTTTTTTTTTTGGTATATTGGCTGAAGTCAGGGGCCAACATCTCCAGGAAAAGCTTTCAATATTTATTGTAGCATCTATTCTGCCTGTTCATAGGATCTGAGTGTGTGCACAGAATAAGTGGTAAAGTGTGAAGAAAGTAGACTTTGTGCAGCGGTGTGAGGCACGTGGACGGCTATGATCACTCCTCCACCCTCCCAAGGTAAGGCTGCTGGTTGCTTAGCGGCTGTCATCGGCTAGCAGCATCCCTGTCCCGGGCATGGACGGCACCAAGCAACTGACGATAACGTCATCCTTGAACCCATTTCATAACACCAGCTACGTGAGCTTGGAAAAAGTCCTCACCCTCAGTTTCCTCCTCCATACAAGGAAGATAGTATTACTGCTCAGCGTGTCCATCTCCAACGGCTGCCAAAACAAAACATCACCAACTGGGTGGCTCAGAACGGCAGAAATTTATCATCTCACAGTTCGGGAGGCTGGGGGGGGGCATCCAAAATTAAGGAATAGGGAAAGCCTCCCTCCCTGTGAACTCTGGAGGGGAAAGATCCTTCCTGCTTCCAGTGGCCCCAGATGTGCCCGGCTTGCAGCCGCCTCCCCCAATCTCCCTATGTCTCCTCTCAGAGTCCTGCTCCTGGGTCCAAAAGTCCCCTTTTTATGAGGATGCCAGGCCTCATATTGGATCAGGCCTCATATTGGATCGGAGCCCAGCCTAATGACCTCATTTGAAATTGATTGCCTCTACAAATATCCAAATAAAGTCACATTCTAAGGTCCTGGGGTTAAGGCTCTTGACNCGATTGCCTCTACAAAGACCCAATATCCAAATAAAGTCACATTCTAAGGTCCTGGGGTTAAGGCTCTTGACATATCTTTGCAAGGGGGTCACAGTTTGGCCTGGCACAGGAGATGGTGCCCATGGGCAGAGCGAACTCTGTGCTCGGCAAGTTGATGACCCCGCCCCGGGCCCCAAGGACAGGCATGCGGGCTGTGGCACACCATGACTTCTTTGCCCTGGTTCAACCCAAGGTAGCTGAGGGGGGCTGATTAGGACTCAGACTTCTTAGCAGGTAGGAACGCTCTTCAAATGAAGACACTACGGGGGTCCCCGCCAGCCAGATATGCAAATCCAGCTTCCAGATAATCCTGGTAGCATAAGCAGCTGCCCTGTGCTAGGCAGAGTCACGTGAGTGTCTCAATTTGGCATAAAACTTGCTTTCTTCCAAAATCATGGGCAATTGTTCTCTCTGAAAAGACTGAGATTGTTCCTTGTTTTTCAAGGCGATGTGGAAGGGGAGGAGAAGGAACGAGGCTCCTCAAGCTGCTCTGGAGTGAAGGCTACACAAGGTAATGAGCACTCTGAGCATGGATTGGCTACCAGCTAGTTCAGCTGAAAAACACCAGGGTGAAACTCACATAAAGACCGACGGTTAAGATGGAACAGTTTTCAGCAAAGTTCCTGCAGCTCTGAGCCTGGCTGTCCTCGTTAACCCTTTTGAAGAATTTTTAATCAACTAAACAATGCTTATCACTCCCATCGACTTGCCCGGGCCTCTCACTAAGGACCCAGCAGGGCTGCAGAGTGAGTGGTATGGATCCCAGGTTTGTGTTAACGTGGCATCCGAGTATAAACACTATTGGATGTGTCGGGTCTCTGGGCAAATCAAACTGTAATTCCAAATGGCATAAAACAAGACCGCTGTGCCCACCCCCCTCTATAATTGAAATGGCTTTTAGCAGCCCTGACTGCCCACCCTCCTGCCTGCAAAACTCAGGTCAAGTTCCTCTTATAAAGAAGCCTGTGGTTTTATTGTCAAGACCTGGGAGTAACCTCAGTCACAGAACCAGCCCTGCTACTTAATTACTGCCAGAGTTTATAGTGTGATATCAACTTGTCTCAACCTAGAATCCTCATTCCAGCAAGATGTTCCGCAAAACATGTCATCACATAGGGCCCTTTAAGGGTACGCTTCACGGTAATTTCTTCTCGCTGGCTTCACTGAGAAATTATGTGGAATCCAAACTGATATTCTATGGGAATATTACTGAGATTCCTCCCCCCCACTTGGTCATGATGAGGAGCCTACCTCAAAAAAAATTTCCAGCTAAAGTAATTCCTCCGATGTTCTATATGAGATACACTTTGGGAAAACCATTGACTGGTTCCTAACGTGTTCCTAGTTCCCCTCATCTTACTTCTAGGGAGAGTTCAGGTTTGGGTCCTCAGTTTCCAAAAACTTATGTGCAATGTGACCCTCTAGTAAACTCTCTGAGGTAACTGGGTCTGACCTCAGCCAATTACACAAAGGAGTTTGGTGCACTTTTCAAAGGCAACCATCTAGCTCCAGAGCAGCCATTACCCAACTTTACACTCAGAAATGTTTGAGAGACACAGAATCCATGCAGTCCACAGGTTCTGGAACTTTCCAGGTGAAGTACAGTCTGTATTACTTTGCTTCCTTCTCTGTCAGAGTGGCACTTTGCTGTTAAACTCTCCACAGCATGTAGTGCTGACCCAAGAAAGAGCCTTGAGCGACTGAGGACATTGTGCATCACATGTCTTCCAAAGCCCATGTGAGAGATGGTGTCACACACATGCACATGCATGCAAACACACTCACACACACGCACGCCCACAGCACACACCCACACATGCACACATGTGTCCATATCACACCCACCCATACACCTACGTATGCATACAATGCCCATATCACATGCACACACACATACACACATGTGAACTCACACAACTCTATATGCACACACACATCACACACACACATGCATGCACAAACCCACACATCCGTGTTGCACACACATGTGTGCATCACACACACACACACACACACACACACAAACACACACCAGGAGAAATCTGCTTCCCTGAGGGATGTGTGTGTTTTCTGTTCATGGACACTGAAATCTGATAACAGATGCATGGTTTTGATTTTGCTCTGGCTGTCAGAACCATGAGAGCCAAATGTGAGTCTCAGCTTTGGTGTGAGGAAAACCACGGGTCCGTGTCAATTGTCTGTCTTTCTACACTTCGGCCATCTTGAGCTTCTCTCCCAAACAAGGTGTGCCCGATCCTAATGTATTATTGTGTTTTCCTGGTTCACATATCCGTGTTGTGATAATCACCTAACGCCATCTGTGGAGTTAGGTATATCAATCAGTCAATCAATTAAACTGACGTATAATGGGCTCAGAGTTCAAGTATCTTCCAACAGGGTTGCAGCAACACTGGGAAACACACTGTCCTACGTGTAAGCCTGGGAAATAAGGCATTGTTCCCGCAGCAGGCTTCGTCTTCTGAATGTCAACATTCAAAGGAAGCCCTATAGCCTCTGAGCAAGAAGGCTTGTCTCTGGGGCTCTGCCCACGCCCTTAGTCCAGGCGCTCCTGTATCATCCACCTCCCTCCCTCTCTGGCTTTTCACCTGCAGCAGGAAAACATGCTCAACTGCGCAGCAGATTAAGAAAATTAAAAAAAGCAGTGTCCCTCAATCCTTTGTCCTTCTCTATTTCCCTCAGAGTGAGCCTTCCTGAAAATCCGTCGCGATTCCATTAATGGGAATCCAAGACTTTCACGGTCACCCAGAGCTGGACCAAGCACTCCTGGGTCCACAGGAACAAAATAGTATCTGGATCTTGTATCGATCTTTATGTGGCTGATGTACAGATCATTATGCTACGCATAAAGGTTTCAAAGATTCTAAAAGCTTAACCAGTCGAGGACTAGATTCTACTTGTACTGCGTGACCCACAGGCAAGAGCATGGGCTTGGGGTGACATCTTGCACATTAGGTGGTGGCAGAGAACTTAGGTGTGCTCTAAGACGACCCTGCCCGCTCAGGGGCTTGGCCACCATATGCCTGCCAACTTCTGTCAGCCCCATGCAGCCATTTGAGTCAGCACCCTGCCTGGATACTGTGCCAGCCAGCTCCCCCAGCCCATTAGCCAGAGGTATTGACTTTGAAGAAGACAGATCTTCCATTTCAGAGCCCTGGGGGCCAAGCAATGTGTTCCTTTGGGTGTTCATTTTATACAATTTGCAGAGTACTGTATTTGTACCCCTTAACTTCGCTGAGTTCCATCCTTCCTCTCCACCATACGGCTGCTCATGTCGGAGGGGTCAGGCGCATCTGGAGGGTCCATTTAAGGATATGTTGAGTTGGGAAAATGATTTGTTTGGTGTTCATGGGCTCTCTTTCTGTGGTTAGTGTCCAACTTCTATGTACAGTTATGTTATTTCTCGCCATCCTGGTTAAGGAATAGCTTTGGGAATGCTCTTCCTATCCCTTGGCTGTCCATCCGGCTTGCTCACATCTGGACTTTGACCCACTAGCTACCAGTGTCGCAGACACAAAGAGTATCAAGAGGCAACCCCTCTACTGGACGTGTGGAAACGCCCTGAAATCATACAGGAAAGAATTTTGATAGCCATTTTTCCAAATTCTAAATGTTCACCTGAGTTTTCAATATTTGCTCCTTAACATTACCTGTTACGAATAATGGGTCATGAAGCCAAAGGAAACATTTCTAGATCAGCAAAAACACAAAACTATTTTGACCAGTCCTGCCATGGGAAGGACCAAACTGATGATCTAGTCTCTCCATAGAGATAATAACTCTAAGTTATTATCAAGTACAGACTTGATCAAAGGATGTACAGCTAAACGTAAGGGAAAAGTATTATCGGCAGTGGTTAGGCAGTTAGTACAAACATTAACTACAATCCCAAATGACAGAAAACAGGATCATTTTTCTGGATTTTGTAACTTATGTGTTATACGTCAGCTTTTCAAAATATGTGCTTTGTTGTGATTTCTTTTCAAGGACGAATGAATACTCACTGACCTAATTTGTATTTGTAATTGTTTTCTCTCTTGTAAAAAGAACGCTAAACATTGAAACATAAGAACTGCACCGTCCCCTGTCATGGGGGCGTGGCAGGCATTACTCTGACTGCCTGAACCCAGCGGCTCCCAGGTGCCTTCTCCCCATTTGGGGTCATTTCCTTGTGCCGCCCATGAATGCTCAGCCTGCATCAGTGCCTTTGTTGTGCTGACACTTGCTCCCAGGTCCTGGTCTGACCACTTTCCCCTTAGCCTGTGGCTGACGCTCTTCCCTATAACCAGGCAGACTTTTCCCAGGATCAAGATGATAGCTCCCAGACGAAGGCTGCTGAGGACAAGACTTCTGCAGTGAGACTCCAGCTGCTGAGCCTCCTCCCTTGGATGGGACCCCCCCCCCCTTGCAAATGAAACAAAATCAAACATCCTTCCCACCCCCTTCCCCACCTATCTCAGGGACCAGGATATAAACTGCTTGGGGTCAGATGGGCTAAATTGCTTTTTCCCAAATTACTTTCCTCGCAGTGACAGCCTTTGTTTCCTCAGTAAAATGGGAAAATCATAGTTGCTAGTTTACTGGATTCTGGGGCATTAATAATATAATCCATGTGATGCCTCGGGCACCATGCCTGGAACATTGGGAACACTCAAGAGTTGTTGGTGGTAACTGTGCCACTGCTGTCACTGTTCCCATTAATAAGAAACATTCGGGGCGCCTGGAGGTTTAGTCGGTTGAGCGTCTGACTTTGGCTCAGGTCATGATCTCGTGGTTCGTGGGTTCGAGCCCCGCGTCGGGCTCTGTGCTGACAGCTCAGAGCCTGGAGCCTGTTTCAGATTCTGTGTCTCTCTCTCTCTCTCTCTCAGAAATAAATAAAACATTTTTAAAAATAAAAAAAAGAAATATTCGTATTATTGATAATAATACTCAGTGTGCCATCAATGTCATCTAAGTTATAGATGGGAATATTTCATACTAGAGGATAAGTAACAGGGTCCTGTGGAAAGCTGGGGGCTGCCCACTAATTTGAGCCCCATTTTGGCATAGCCACTAATCCCTTACCAGTTCACTGTCATCCCCTTAGCTTATACGTCCCAGGGATATCATGAGAAACTTCCAAAAAATGCTGTTTTGATCCAGATATATTATGTCTACAGAAGGCCTCGGCTCTGTGAGTCCAATTTCCTTGTCAAAACAAGGAAATGAAACTAATCTTGCGTGATTGGCCCTCACTGAACTCCCACTGACTTCAAATGATCACCTTCCCTCTCCAGGGGCTTATAAACCATGTACTTAAAAGTCGTTTCTAAATTCTTGCCATGGATCCAGCTCAGAGGTCTGTGGTTGGGGGAGATACTTCATCTTCCTCTTTTTATAGAACGTGCTATGTCAGACTTTTCACATGGGCCACAAGCTTTACAGAAATAACCATCACCATGTAGGTGTAGCTGGCTAAAGCTGGGCCAGCATTACCTCTTTGTCCTGATTGTCCGGATACCTTTCCGGGGACTCAAAGTAGAATCCTGTCTCCATCTACAATGCTAGAAGAGACGGGGCATGAGTTTTTTCATAAGAGTATTCTTTTAATCTTCTTAGTTTTCTAGAAGACTCAAACTTGTATTTGAATCTGGTTGCTGATGGCCTGAGAAGGTGCAATGTCTGAACCTAAATAAGAAAAGACCACCATTAGGTTCTTGGCTTCCCCACTGCTGTCCAGAATATGATGAGTTGGAGCCACTTTTCTTCTGTGGCTGCCACCAAGGACAACCCAGAGCAAATCAGAGCTGGCCTCTGGTGGAAGGGAGGCCATGATAGTAAGGGATATTGCAGACATGGGGGCTACATGAGTTATTTGTGGCCTGAGAAATAAAATAAATACATGAGCAATATCTGTGGAAGATGTTGGATATTTCCATTGCCCTGCACTCATTTCCCCCTACTTAGGTTGAAGGGCATTGACTTCTTTTCTGGAAACACCTCACCCCTATCCTTAGACCAGGTAGTTCATGCAAGGCTGACCCACCCTTGACTCTTGGACAAGGGCCATAAAACAGGCCTGGCCAATGGGGAGAAACGGGCACCCTCCTACACTGTTGGTGGGAATGTAAACTGGTACAGCCCCTCTGGAAAACAGTGTGAAGTTTCCTCAAAAAATTAACAATAGAACTCCCCTAGGACCCAGCAATAGCACTGCTAGGAATTTACCCAAGGGACACAGGAGTGCTGATGCATAGGGGCACATGGACCCCAATGTTCATAGCAGCACTCTCAACAATAGCCAAAACATGGAAAGAGCCTAAGTGTCCATCAACGGATGGATGGATCAAGGAGATGTGGTTTATCTGTACGATGGAATACTCCATGGCAATGAGAAAGAATGAAATCTGGCCTGTGTAGCAACATGGACGGAACTCGAGGGTGTTATGCTGAGTGAAANTGTGCAGCACATGGTTCAAACCAGCCAACCAACTTGAATTCTAGCCCAGGAACGTGGCTGAGACTGCTGGGAAAGAGTGCACCTCTGCCGGCTTCCAGCCTGGAATGTCCATCTTCAGGAGACTGTTTGAGAATAAAACCAGGGCTGATGAAAGCAGAATCAAGGGATGGAGACCAGCTTCTGCCAACATTGCTGCGTATCTGGAACTAGTTTCCCCTAAAGGTAGATTTAGCAACCAGTAGAAATTTCAGCAATATAAGCCAATAAACTCATTTCTTCTTAGTTCTGTCTGTTGCAACCGAAATAATCTTATCTGATGGTCTGCAGAACTGGAAAGCTTAGAAACAGGCCAGGCAAGCCAAGGAACAAAGCAATGTGTCAGACATCCCTGACAGTCACCAAATATCCCCAGTTCTTGGTTTTTGAGGTTCATATTAGGATTTCACTTCTCCACCCTTTCTGAAGTTAGCTGTGGTCATGTGACTTACTCTGGCAGAGGAAAGGTGATCACAGGGGTGCATATGACTTCCAAGGGAGAAGCTTGAAAAGCAAATGTGTGATTTCAATACATTCTCCTTTTTCTACTTTGCTAATCATGGAAACATAAAGATGGAACCTCCCTCAGTCCGATGCTGTGAGATATAGATAAGCCCATGTCCCCAACCAAGCAGTGATGAACATGAAGCATGAGTGGGGGCAGGGGGACAAACAAACAAAAACAGCTTTTTAACCTACTGATATTTAGGGCTTGTATGTTACAGAAGCATGGTCTATCTGACCATGACTGAAACAAACATGCAGGGGACAGCAGAGAGAGCCCAGGCAGGAATCCAGCAAGGTGGCCTTCGTGGGTGGTCAGCTTTTGTCATCTAGGAAGATCTCAAAGACTGGCAGGATCCAGAGGACCATGAGACAAGGCACGTGGATGTTGTTAAAACAAAAAATTAAAAGAAACAGTAGGAGGGAAGACAGGTTGGTCGGTGGCCAGGAAACATCAGATAACACTTGTGAGTAACAGCAGCCAAAGGAGACAAGAGAAGGGGAATCTGGAAGAAGGTTATGAGAGTGATCACACCGAGAAGGAAGAGCCGAATTGATGAATGGCAGGATACTGGAAGTGTACCTGCCTGGATTGTTCTAAGTCAGAGTCTCAGCCGACTTATGTGTGCTGTGCTGATACTCCAGGGTAACTCAGGAAATAACCCTAAAGATACCACAATCCCAGGAGTGGGGCGTGGAACCAGACTCTATTCACTTTCCCTTGGGGTGGTGTGGGGTCCTGACTAGATAAGAGAGTTCTAAAGACTATCAAAGCACAAAACAATGTGTTTCTTTTGTTTGGGGGATTCTGACATGGCTTTTAATAGTTATCTTGATATACAGTAAATCATCCCAAAACCCTGAGGCTGAAAATGATAGGGATATGCATAATTGTACAGTTGCTATGGGCTGGGAATTTGAAAGCAGATCAGCTGGGTGCTTTTGGCTCAGGGCCCTCCCAAAGTTGCAGTCAACATGTCATCTGGGGCTGGCATCACCTAAGAGTTTGACTGGGGCTGAGGATCCACTCCCAAGATGGCTCTGTCACATGGCTGTTGGCAGAGGGCTCAGGTTCTTACCACATGGGCCTCTCCACAGAGCCTTTTGGGCATCCTTACAATGTGGCAGCTGGATTCTCTGAGAGCTGGTAATCTGAGAGAACAAGGGAGTGGTCATAATGTTTTTTATGACATAGCCTCAAAGAAGTCTCCAAGAAGTTATAAACCCACCCTCCACCATCTTCTATATGCTGGAAACGAGTTGCTAAGTGCAGCCTATGATCAAAGAGAAAGGAAGCAAGCTCCATCTCTTGAAGGGAGGAGTACTAATTAGTGGACAAATTTTAGAAACACCACACACATGCAATCTTGTTCTTTTCTTAGTGTGGTAGACAGAATGATAGATTCCACAGACGTTCACATCATATTTCCTGAAGCCTACAAAAACGTGACCTTCCTTGGCAAAAGAGATTTTTGGGTGTGATTAAGTGAATCATCTTGAGACAGAGGTTCTTTAGATGGGCTCGATATAACCACAGAAGTTCTTATCAGAAGAAGCCAGGAGTGGGAGGGTCAGAGAAGATGTGACAGAAGCAGAGGTAGAAGTGATGTGAGGAAGAGGCCATGAGTCATGGAATATAGATAAAAGGCAAGGAATAAGAGCTCTGGGAAAAGGCAGTCCTACCCACCCTTGATTTTAGGATTCTTGACTTCCATACAACTGTAAGAGAATAGATTTGTGCTACCGTGAGCTAAGCATTTGTGACAGCAACACTAGCTAGCTAAAACATTTTGCAAGCATTGGCTGAGCACATACCATATGATGGGAATACAGAGCTGTAGGAGATACAGAAGTAAACAAGAGAAACAAGGGGCATAAGCCACATAAACAAATACCTGAACAAAGTAAACCAGTCAGCAATAATTGCTACAAAGGCAATAGCACCAGATGATATGATTCGGCCACTGTGGGGCATTTGGGGGTGAATATTTGAGGCTGGAAGGTCAGAGAAGGAGGAGATAAGCTGAGATACCCATGGAAAGCAGTAGCCAACCTTGTAAGCATCTGGGAGAAGCAGAAAAACATCCAGAAAGATGAAACCACAAATGCAAAATTCCAGAGGCACAAATAATCTTGGCATTTTCCAAGAGGAGAAAACAGAGTGAACACGGGGGAGAGATGGGCAGGGCTGGGTCAAGTGGAGCCAAGCGAAATGGGCATCCGAGCTGGATTCGGCTCCGGGAAGTATTGTGACCTGGTTTACAGTGGAAATTCCTCCAGGGTGCTGTGGATACTGACTGTAAGGGGACACGGTGGCCACTGGAGAAGTGGAGGTTAATAACACTGGGAGACGGGATGGGTGGACTAGGCAGGGGAGGCCAGATCAGAGTGTGCTTCACACACGGAGATGACTCTGTTGGGCAGGGAATGAGAAGCGAGCTGAAAGGAAGAGCCAAGAGAATGTTGTGAGCCCCTGAGAAGGTGCCTGTGTAATTTCTGCTTCACTGGAGAAGTGGTCAGTGCTGCGGTGTCCATGCTCCCCAGCTGACAGCTGTGACACTGGGGTAAGAGGCTGGTGCCTCTCTTACTGGCTGTGTGACCTCAAGGGTGGGACTAGATGGTCTCTGTAGCTTTGAAGATTCTTCGGGGTTCTTGGTGGCTTTTATCCAGACAGCTCCCCCACACACGAAGGCAGCAGAGAGCAGATGCATTCAGCTTCTGTTGGCTTCCAAATTGCTCAGCATTAGCTCTAGAGGGGATTTGTCACCCAGGGTTAGTATTTGTTCCCCCTCGACTCTGCATGCCCTCAGAGTAGGGTTCTTGGCTCCAGATAGCACATGCAACCAACAAACATTGTTTGAGTTAAAATATTAGCTGCCGTGTCCATTTTTCTTCTGTTCTCCTACAGAAAACACTCATCATCAGTGACTGACAAGCAGCTGCTGACTCAGAATGGGACTCAGACCCTTTTGACTCCATCTTATAAAAAAAAATCAGATTCTACAATCCCCAAGCTGAGAGTTGGGCCCTTAATGCCCACAAGTGAGAGCTAGTCTCTCCCAGTCTCTGCAGAGCATAAAGGCCAACAGTCACCTCCTCATTCTCCATTTTCTGCATTTCCCATGCATATGGTCTGTTTCTTCAGAGCAAGTGTGCCAATAATTTTTGCCTTAGTAGTTGCTTTTGTTTTGACATTTGACTTAATTACCACATGTTCCTATTTAAAAAATACCATTTTTTGGTGCTTTGTCTATAATAAGAGTTTGGGATATATGTGTTGTGTGAATGTGTGGATGGATGGGTGGATGGATGGATGGGTGGATGGATGGATGGATGGATGGATGGGTGGATGGATGGATGGTTGGATGGGTGGATGGATATATGGGTGGATGGGTGGATGGATGGGTGGATGGGTGGATGCATGAGTGGATGGATGGGTGGATGGATGGATGGATGGGTGGATGGATGGATGGGTGGATGGGTGGATGGATGGGTGGATGGATGGGTGGATGGATGGTTGGATGGGTGGATGGATGGATGGATGGGTGGATGGATATATGGGTGGATGGATGGATGGGTGGATGGGTGGATGGATGAGTGGATGGATGGATAGATGGATGGGTGGATGGATGGATGGATGGATGGATGGATGGATGGATGGATGGATGGATGGATGGATGGATGGATGGATGGATGGATGGATGGATGGATGGATGGATGGATGGATGGATGGATGGATGGATGGATGGATGGATGGATGGATGGATGGATGGATGGATGGATGGATGGATGGATGGATGGATGGATGGATGGATGGATGGATGGATGGATGGATGGATGGATGGATGGATGGATGGATGGATGGATGGATGGATGGATGGATGGATGGATGGATGGATGGGTGGATGGATGGATGGGTGGGTGGATGGATGGATGAAATAGACATTATCTGGAAAATCTGGACCCCATTGGCCAGAATTCTCAGTGAAAACTCTGGCTCTGGCAGCATGGGTCTCAGAATGACAGGGTCAAGAGATGTGTCAACAATACCTAAGGCCAAATAGTCATGGGTACCAACCATGCAGCTTAAGGCATGGGTCACTGCAAAACTCACCGATGTTTTTTTGTAATTGCGTTACTTTAAAAAAACAATTACATCAGAGACAAAGGGCATGCGCATAGTATTTCTGTTTCTTCTGGGACTTGTTCTTCCTGGCAGTGATTTCAACCCCTGACCAGTGGCTTTGGAGAGCTGCATGAACCCATTCCTTATCAAATATATAACATATTTGTACCCAGAATCCTAATGCAGCGTGAATTCCAGGAAAGAATGTGTTTGGAACTCCCAGAAAATGATGAAATAAGTAATGTAAGAGACATGGGAAGTGAGAGAAATGTTACTGCCCCGTAAACAGTTACTTGTGATCAGTATTTCTATGGCAGCTCCTGTACCTCCTGTTTGCTTTCTCACAAGAGGTAGAAACAAAAATAAAAACAAAACAAAACAGAAAACAGTCCTTGGGGAGCGTGAGAATGGCTCAGCTTTCTCACTACTAGCTTTCTTGCAGCCCGTGTGCAAACTGATCAAGTGGAAAGAGCATAGGTAAGAAATGGGGTTAAACGCTGGAAGCACTGTGCTAGCTCTTCCTTGCAGAACAATCAGCCAGCAGCACACTCCATTTACTGTCGTTTTACTAAATGGACAAAACCGGCTCCCCTGCTCTACAGAGAGTAACTCCTCGGGGTGCTGTTTTGAGCAGCTTTATTTCAAAGGACAAAGGTAGAGCGAGACCTTGACCCAGCAGGTTGCTGCTCGGCTGCAGTTCTGGCCACAGAACTTGCCGATCACCTTCAGACTGGGCTGGGCGCCTTCCCAGGCCACCACGTCCTTCACGCATGAACTCGCCCAAACCCCGGGGCCACCTCATCTCCCACCTGCCCGCAGCCTTTATTTAGTTTTGTTTTCCAATCTGTTTAAACAGCATCTGGAGTGATTTGTGTATCACAAAGGGAGGCCAGTGGGGCGGAGCAGGTGTTCACATTCCGATGCTCACTTGACTTCTCGGCACTCGCTCACCCTACCCTGTGGGGGCACCAGGGATTTATCACCTTCCTGCAGAGGAGGAGGCCATGGGCTGCAGGCTGAGGGTTGCCCTCCCCTGGGAAGGGATGAAGAGACCTGGACGCTGTAACCCATTCCGGGAAGCGGAGCTGCTTGCAGGACCTCAGGGACCTGCGGCCGGTGGCGGCAGTGGAAAAGGTGGGAAACAGCAGGCTACTTGCTTGGGAAGAGGCCAGAAAAACACTGATGTGAGGCAGGGAACTTTCTAGAAACGCACTGACTTTCCAGAAGCGGCAGCTTCTAGGATGGTAGATGGGGACTATGGATGGTGGATGGGGACTATGGAGAACGGCCTGGCCCCCAGAGGTGACTGTGTCCCCCAGAGAGACATGACGGACCCCGGGAGAGCACCCAGGATGGGTGGGGACGCTGCTTTCATTCTGACGTGCTGGACCCTGGGGTCGGTGTTCCGCCCAGGTTCTCGGTGCAGAAGCCGCCTCAAATTCCGGGTGCAGCCTGAGAGTTGCCCGAGATGGAGCTCCAGGCCTGAGCAATGACACGCGGTGGAGGCAGTACCAGGAGAAAGAGCGAGGGGGGGCCCAGACAGAGGCAACGCCTCAGTGATCCTGGGAACATCCTTTCCCCATGGCACAAATCGAAAAATAGTTATGTCTCCAAAAGTTTACTAACGTGCATTTGGGAATTAGAGCCTCAGTCTTGGATAGAATTTCTATTTTGATAGAAAACATAATATGTACAGTGCACAAGATATGATTTTCAAAAATTGATGATTAAAGCCAGGGAGGGGCGCCTGGGTGGCTCAGTCGGTTAGGCGTCGGACTTCGGCTCAGATCATGATCTCACGGTTCATGGGTTCCAGCTCTGCGCTGGGCTCTGTGCTGACAGCTCAGGGCCTGGATCCTCTTTCAGATTCTGTGTCTCCCTCTCTCTCTGACCCTCCCATGCTCATGCTGTCTCTCCCTCTCTCAGAAATAAATGAAACATTAAAAATTTTTTTAATTAAAAAAAATAAAGCCAGGGATAGCTGGTCATGTTTGCATCAGAAGAACAAAGGATTAGGAGATAATCTGTCCCTGAACATGTGTGTATGTATATGTGATATGTGTATATATCTGTGTGCGGTATGTGTGGTTTGTGGTGTGTATGTGTATGCGTGTGCATGTACATGTGTGCATGGTGTGTGTGTAATATATGTGGTGTATGTGTGTGTGGTATGTGGTGTGTGTATATGTCTGCACGACATGTGGTTTGTGTGTACATATGTGTGCATACATGTGTGGTTGTGTGATGCATATGCTATGTGCACATATTATATGTGTGTTTGCATATGTGCATGTGTGATGTGTGTGCATGTATGTATACATGTGTGTATATACCTGTATGGCGCGTATGTGTGTGCCTGTGTGTATGAATGTGTGTATGTATATGTGTGTGTGATGTGTGGCGTGTATGTGTGTGGATATATACAAGTATGATGTGTGTGTGGTGTGTGTATGTGTGTTCCATGTGCATGTGTATATGTGTGTGGTGTGTGTGTCATGTGTGTGGTGTGAATGTGAGTGTGTGTGCACAGATGTATGGAAGTGACACATGACAAATAGAGCCATGTTCCCCAGGAGTCTGTTCTGAAACAAGAGGGTGTTTGCTCCTTTAAATCTCCATAGCTGAGCTCAGAGCTGTTATGGTCACTGAGCTGTGTGGATTGTGTTAGGTACGAAGGGAATGTTAGCCTTACCCCTTGGAGAGTCAGATGGACGTGGGCTTCCCCTCCATGCACCATACAGCAACTTCTCAGTTACGCTGGCAACCTCCAGAAGTCACAGGAAATCTGTTATCATGAGGTGCTTTCTCATTTCTGTCTGGTTCTTTGACATTTTCACCAAAAGAAGTTTTTATCCTACAAACTGTATGATAGGCAACCCAAAAAAACAGATATATTAGACTACATCAAAATTTTTAATACTTCTGTTCATCAAAGGATGCAATCAACAGAGTGAAAGGCAACTTATAGAACTGGAGAAGATATTTGCCATGTATATATCCGATATGAGTTATTATACGGGATATATAAAGAATTCCTACAACTCAACAACAACAACAACAAAAAGCAACCTAATTAAAAATGGGTGAAGGGCTTGAATAGACATTTCTCCAAAGAAGATACATAAATGACCAATAAGCACATGAAAGGATGCTGAATATCACTAATTACGAGACAAGTACAAATTAAGGCCACAGCGAGGTATCACCTGACACCCATTTATTTGGATGGCTACTATCAGAAAATAGAAAACAAGTGATGCTAAGGACATGGATAAAAATGGACGCCTTGTGTATTGTTGGTGGGAAGGCAAAATGGTACAGCCACTTTGGAAAACAATGTAGGGTTTCCTCAAAACATTGAAAATAGAGTTATCACATGATCTACACAATTCCATTTCTAGGTATGTACCCCCAAGAATGAAAAGCAGGTTTCCTGAGAGGTGTCTGCACACGCATGTTTGCAAAAGCATTGTTCACAACAAGCAGATGGTGGAAGCAACACAGTATCCGCTGACGGAGAAACAAATAAGCAGAAACGCGGTCCATCCGCACAATGGAATATGACTCAGCCTTCACGAGGAAAGAATCTCTGAGACACATCTCCGGAGGGATGAATCTTGAAGTTGTTGCGCTAAGTGAAATAAGCCAGTCACAAAACACACAAAACAGCGTGTGACTCCGCTGACATGAAGGACTCAGAGTAGTCAAATTCATGGCGACGAAAGGGAAGACAGCGTCCCCAGGGCGGGGGGTGGGGGGGGATGGGGAGATGGGGAGTAGCTTAGTTGGTCTCAAGTCTGTCTGGGAAGATAAAAAAGTTCTGGGGATGGACGGTAGCGATGCAGCACAGCCACGTGGGTGTACAGAACACTACTGAAACGGACACTTAAAAATGATTAATATGGGGGCACCTGGGGGGCTTAGTCGGTTAAGCATCCGACTTTCACTTAGGTCATGATCTCACGGTTCATGGGTTCGAGCCCCGCGTCGGGCTCTGTGCTGACAGCTCAGAGCCTGGAGCCTGTTTCAGTCTGTGACTCCCTCTCTCTCTGACCCTCCCCTGCTCACGCTGTCTCTCTCTCTCTCTCCTAGAAATAAATTTTTTAAAAAAATTTTAAAAAACGGTTAATATGGTAAGTTTTGTCACGTGTCTTACCACAACTAAAATTTTAAAAAATTTTTGAAAATGTATGGTAAGGTTTCAGCTCTTCCCTGTGCCGTTTAGTGTCGTTTCCATACATAGACCTCTGGGTAAATATGGAAAGGCGATTTCAGGGGACAGCAGCCTTGGGGTTCATATCAGTGGCAGAGCTGGTGCTAGAAAGGAAGATCCTGTATAAATCCACAGATCAACTTCTTCCACGGAAGGAGACAAAGATCAACATTTTCTTTAGGTGTGACTATGGCTCACACTGATAATTTTTAAAAACGCCCTTGAGTCAGCCTTCTTATAAGACCACTTTCAGCAGGTCAAGTGGACAACCGCTCCATGGAAAAAAACATGTTTCCAGACTCAGATGTTGGTGAGTGTGAGTCCTTCTGTAACTGGACGAACAGCCAACAGCCCAAGAGCAAAATGTCCCTCCGTGTTTGTGACCTGGCTCCCTCCTACTTGGGACTTGCTCCCCTGGATGTCTCAGGGCCCCCCATGGGGACAAGCACTGTCCTTTCTCATACAGCCGGGATTTGAAGATGGTCACATGATACTGAACAAGGATCCATTCTTGTCCGAGTCACAGGACCAGGCCATGATACCTATAAATCTCTCTCCTTGTCCAGGATGCAAGGTGGTCTATGTGACATGGCTACTGCTCTCAGGCACGCAGTGCAGGGTTCTCCCTGCCTCTGAGGGACCTGCCCAGGGTCCTGAGAGGGACAGGCAGGCAAGTGGCTGAGCTGCCTCTTCTGGCGCAGCCTGTTTACCCTCCCAAGTAGAACAGCATGACCAGGCTTGCTGGTTATCATGTCCACCCAAGAAACACGCTCTGCTTCTCAGAGAACAGAGATGTCAAATTCCCACAATCCTGGCAAGCTGCCGATGTCTGGGAGGAGCAGACACCCTTCCAGAACACCTCCCTGGAGAAGGTCCTGCAGAGGGGAAGTGCCCAGAGAAGAGTGGAGAACCTTTCCTTTGTGACTGTATTTTGGAATCATTTAAGTGTGTAAAAGCAAGCTTGTGCTATTTCAGAAAACAACGAACACCACGAAGGTGAACAACAACTTCGGCTGGTTACAGATGTGGGAGTGATGGCCCCGGGGGCACATGAACACATACTGGCTGTCAGAGAACAGGACACAGAGAATTTGAATATCAGATTTCATGTGAACAGATGTTACAATCGATGCAACAATATTTTTCCTGGCAACGGTGCTCAGGACAAACATGATCACTGATAAAAGATAAATAGCATCAGGTAGATGAAGATGTCACACTTCTATCGGAGTTAAAAAGCTGAAGAACAACTTAGTTCTGAGGACCATCTGAGTGGCCAATGCGGACGTCTCCCGAATGTCAGCAAGAGAGAAAAGAAAGCTCTTTAGTCCCTGAGGAATCTGGAGGGAGACGAGCACTGCCGTGCATAGGCCCCGAGCATTACTGGAAGGCTGCAGACTGGCTGAGTCCCTGACAAATTCCCCCAGGAGGAAGCGCAGTAGAGGGGTCCTACTGGGGTAGATTTAGGGTTTAACAGGAAGGTCTGGGATTCAGAGCACCTGCCAAATGCCCGTGGATGTTGGATGACAGCGTGAACGGCAAAGGATGGCTGTTCACGCTTCAGTGTACTTTGTGCCCGTCTGCGAAGAAATACCAGCAGCTAGAGCACATTGGAGTTTGGTGGGATGATATCTTCTCCCCACAGGGCTTTTCTGGATGCATAATTCACATCTGCCAGACACGAGTCTCAGCAGAAAGGCGATTTTCAAGGGTCCCAGCTGCAGCGGGCGTTGCTGTCTGGAGGGAAAATGAATGGAGACCCCCAGCCACCTCCTCACTGCCCGGTTCACAGTCCACAAAATCCTCATTCAAGATGCTAAGACAATCAACATCTACCCTCAGCTGCAAGCGAAACCTGCCATTACAAGAAAACTATTCCCCCGAGGGGAGGGACCGTGCGGATCCCCATGGCAGTCACTCCGGCAGCTGTGTCTGATTCGGACACCTGCTGGATGGTGTCCCTTGAAGGGACACCACGTGTATAGTCCCCTCAAAGCCAGCTCCCATGGGCCCACGAAGAGAGGAGCCCCATAAAACACTCAAGATGGATTCCAAATAGACATCTTTCCCAAGATGTCAATGCCATGAAATGTCTTTACAAATGGATTATTGGCTGTGAAACTGACCAAAAACACCACCACCAGCAACTCTTCCAGGTGCAAAAAGATCCTAAAATGTTTGAAATTCTTTTTTAAAATGTCGAGATTTCCCCCCAAATCTTCTTAATGGTTATTTCCACCATCACTAGAAGCAAAGACATGAAATATCCTTTTCGTCTGAAAACCCCTAGTTTTACTTAGGTCTACAAAGTTTGGATTTTGGTTTTGGGGGGGTTTCTGGTAATATAACTATGTTACTATCATTGTTGTCAAGAGCCCAGAGGATACAAAGAACCCTCAGAACTTGAGAATGAAACAGGAAAAACACCCTTCCCTGAGGTCTATAAATTGCTACAACTGTTCTCTCCAAATGCCATGACACCCTTGTTTTCCAGAAGAAAGCAAACCATACATAAAAAAAAAAAAAATCCAGAATGCTCTTCTATAAAATAGCTACCATGTTAATAGGATTTCACTGGATTATAAAATATACAGGAGTAAACAATTATTCCCACATTTTAATGCTCAAATAAATTATGGTCCATCAACACAGTGAGGGCCATTAACCCAAAGCTATTAAAATTATGTTTTCAGAGAATTTTTAATGCTGAAAAAAATGCTCACCATATGACGTCAAGTGAAAGCAAGCAGGATGTTAAGCTGCATGTACAAACTACAGTGTTCTGGGAGATAATCCATTTATTTTAAATTTTGTTACAGTGTTATTCAGCACTTGCAGCGTACCCAGCAACAGCATGATCTTGCCATGCTCTATCTCATTTATTCTTTACAAAATCTCTCCATTGTAGATGCTATGCCCCTTTTACAGATGAGAAAACTGAGGCTCAGAGAGGTCACTTAATCTGCTCGCCAGCACTGTGTCACAGTGAAGGCAACGTTCAAGCCACTGGGCTGAGCTCTAACTCCGCATCCCTCAGACCCACAGCCTCAGTGTGCCCTGAGTCTCAAACCTGTGGGATCCTGGCCTCACCGTAAACCTTCTGAATCA
This sequence comes from Crocuta crocuta, assembly GCF_008692635.1. Taxonomy (NCBI): domain Eukaryota; kingdom Metazoa; phylum Chordata; class Mammalia; order Carnivora; family Hyaenidae; genus Crocuta; species Crocuta crocuta. Next base: position 3,809,994 of record NW_027527429.1, read on the forward strand.
GAATCTGGTTTTTCTTTTCTCTTTGGTTAACTTCTTTTATTTTATTTTAGAGAGAGAGCATGTGAGCAGGGGAGGGGCAGAGAGAGAGGGGGAGAGAGAGAATCCCAAGCAGGCTCCACATCCAATGCAGAGCCCAACTTGGGGCTCAATCCCACACACCGTGAGACCACGACCTGAGCCAAGATCAAGAGTCCAGCACTCAACTGACTGAGCCACCCAGGCGCCGTGGAAACTGGATTTTCTCAAGGCCTCCAGGCACACGTTCAAACGCAACAGTCTCTAAACTGCCACATGACATGTAAAAACGTGCGGAAAATGCATCAAAATGTCAACAGTGATTGTGATTTTACAACTGATTTTAATTTTCCTATTTACACGTCTCTGTATTTTCCGAACAGCTTCAATGAGCATGTACCTCATCTGTAATAAGAAAAACATTGGGGTTTTCCATTTTCACTTGTTGATATGACGGAACAGAGATGCATCCATAACGTCCTAAGTTGCAAAACACATAAATTAGAACCAACGCTCCCCCCTCCATCAGCGTCACACTCTGGACCCAGCGCCACAGCCACGGACTGTGATTTAAACAGGGAGGGGGACGTCTAAATTTGGGGACGGTGCCATCCAGGGGGACGTCATCAGCCACAGCTGTTTCGGGGAGGACGGTCTCGGGCCTGGCAGCCCAGGGGTCCACAGAGGAGCCAGATGGAGAAAGAGCAAGCAGGGGCTGGGAGGTGCTCCCCCGGGTGGGGGGGGGGGGCTCCTGGATGCCTGCAAAGCCTTGTGGCCTCAGGCGAGGGGGACAAGGAGAAGTCTGTTCAGGGCACAAGCTAGTGAGTGCAGTGTGGGATGGGCAACGGCATTGGGCCACAGGGGGGAATTTTTCGGGGGAGAAGGCATGGACACGGCTCTCTGTCTGCAGCAGGGACCCCGTGCCCACCGGACTGCCTCCCGCCCCCGCGGTGGAAAGAGCCCACCACGCAGGCTCTGACAAGACTGAGCAAACCCGAAAGACCCCCATTGCACGCGGTCCCGGCCCTGTTTTCTCTGCAGCAGCCCCTAAATCATCCAAGTACCTCTCTCGAAAGCACAGGGTCTCGGGGCACTTGGGTGACTCAGTCGGTTAAACTCTCGATTTCAGCTCAGGTCACGGTCTCACGGTTTGTGGGCTCGAGCCCCAGATCAGGCCCTGTGCCTGCTCAGGATTCTCTCTCTCCCTCTCTGTTTGCCCCTCCCCCACTTGTGAATGTCTCTCTCTGTCTCTCTCTTCTGTCTCTCTCTCTCTGTCTCTCTCAAATTAAATGAATAAACTTAAGGGAAAAAAAGAAAAGAAAAGGAAAAGAAGAAAGCAAGCCCCGGGGTCTCCTAGGTGTTTGCTAAAAGCTGACATTCGGTGGCCGACCTCCCCCTGACTTTCTCCCCAGGAAACAGCGGGTCCTCTCTGCCCCTGTCCTAAGTGGCCTCCAATAGCCAGCAAGACTTCTCTGGGCCCAGAAAAGGGACTCTGCCCAACCCTCACCAGACCAGCCACCTCCAGGGGCCCCAAGTCACCTCCCCCTCCAGTGACACCTGGTCCCGCCGCCCTCACCCACACGGGCACTGGCCGCCTTGGCCACAGCTGACCCTTAACTCAGGAGCTTTCATTCAGATCGAAGGGGCCTGTGTCCCCCCTGTGGGGAAAGTGTTTCAGATCAAAACGCAGGAGCAGGCAGCGGCCTCACTCCCTCCCCACATAGAACATCCAGAGGTGTTCAAACCCCTCACTCTGCTATTCCTGAGTCCCAGCCCCCTGCTTGTTGAGATGTGAAAAGGGAAGTAGCCAAAAGGGACCTGCGGTGAGTGGACTGAGTTGTGTCCCCAAGAGATATGACCACCTGGAGCCTCACAATGTGACCTTATTGGGAACAAGGATCTTTGCTGATGCAATTAAGTTACCTTCATTACATGAGATCATCCTGGATTGGGGGGGACCCTACATCCTGGGGAGAGACAGAAGCAGAGGGAGTTTAAAAACAACACAGAAGGGGCGCCCAGGCGGCTCAGTCGGTGAAGCATCCGACTTTGGCTCAGGTCATGATCTCGCGGTTCGTGGGTTCAAGCCCCACGTCAGGCTCTGTGCTGACAGCTCAGAGCCTGGAGCCTGCTTCGGATTCTGTGTCTCCCTCCTTCTCTGCCCTTCCCCCACTCGCACTCTGTCTCTCTCTCTCTCTCAAAAATAAATAAGCATTAAAAATTAAAAGAGTAAAAAAACACAGAGACACAGGCACAAGAAGAGGAGACAAGTTAGAGGGACGCGGCCACAACCGCATGGATGCCAGGAGCCCCCAGGACATGAAAAAGCAGGGAGTTCCCTCCTGCAGGGCCCTCAGAGGGAGCCCAGCCCTGCCAAGCCCTTGATCGAGGACCTGGGGCCCAGAGAGCCGTAGAGAACACGCTTCTGATGCGTGGGAGCCTCGGTGCTTCCTGACAGCGGCCCTGGGAGACGGCGCAGAGCCACGGCGCGGGCGCAGAAACCGTCCTCACGCCAGGCAGTGCTGCACAGACAGACCGACAGCGCCAGCAGCGGACGGAGCCTCCAGAAAAAAGTCTTAACGTGGCCATTCTGGCAAAATCCGAGCAGAAACGCTGTCCGGAGCAAGCTGCCCTTTAAAGAGCCGCGTGTCGGGCCAGCGCTGGCACCTGAGAGCCGCACAAACCAGCCAGACGGCGGGGGACCTGCGCACCCAAGCCTGGGGGGTTCGGATGGGAAAAGAAAAGGGGAAGCAGGTAAACCCGTGGCGTGTCAGCCTCTGTCCCTCAGCAGCGTGCTCGCAGAACCTCCGATCTGGGAGAGAAATGGACGCATTACATTGCACAGGAAGTCACGGGGAAGGTAACAGTGACCAGGGTGACGTCCCTGACATGGAGCGGGGCGGCCGGACACGTGAATTAGGGGCAAATCCCCTTTGATGCAACACGGTACAGGGTCCAGGGGCTCCCCACCCTTCTTCAGGAAGATGTTTGGTTCACCCTGAGCAAAGGCCACGCATGGACGCCGGTGGAGATACACAAAGCTTCGGACACAGAGTGGAATATTCTCGGCTGGCTTGTTGAACGCCCTGGCTGCTGGGGAAGAAAACCCGTGGAAAGTCCTCCTTTCTGTTTCCCTCCTACACGCACATTATCTTTACGGGTCCGTTCACCGCGTCCCTAGAGCACACGTCTTAGGGTGGGTCTGGGGGGAGCAGGGAGCCATCCCTCCATGGGGAGGAGGGGGCGCTGGCTTCCCCGACTCCCACGCCCCCTGGCAGCCCCCCCAGCCCAGGCAGGGCGCTGGCAGACAGGGTCAGAGGGCCTTTCCAAACCAGGTGAGGCGAGCAAATTCTGCATCCCTCCTCTGCACGGACCTGCCCCGGCGCGGTCTCACCCGGTGACACCCCATCCGACCCCGCACGTCCGGGCCAGGAGCACGGGGCTCGTGTCCGCCAACCCAGGGGCGTCTCGCCTCCTCTGCCTCGTCACCTCCTCCCTGTCCGGGGCCCAGACCATGAGCCAGGACGGGGAGGAAGCTTCTCCTCACCTCGTCTAAAGGGCCTAAACTGCTCAAAAGGCAAGGTGCCTTATGCCCCGTGACAATTCCCCAGTTAGCTCAGTGTAGACACCTGATGGTAATCATTAACTCATCTCAGATGTGGCTGAGCCCTGACTGTCCCCGAGGCCATCTTCGTCCTAAAGCTTCTGCAAGTTCCCTGTCTGCTTCCGGTTATCCTGGGAGTGGGCACCCGGGGCTCAGCCTCCCCCCACTTCTGCTCCCCCCCCCCCNTTACTCCTCTCCCACCCCTGCCCTGCAATTCCAACCCAGCCTGGCTCTGGGTCCTTATCACGGACATTGGGGCTGTGCTGGGTGTGGGAGACACCAGGACACAGAGGACCTGCACCCTTGAGGCACCCTGGGGCCCCGGAAAGGACTCCGTCAGGTCACACAGACACAAGCGCTTACCTAACCACCTCAGCCCTCGGGCCGGCCCTCTGAGCTCCCACCGGCCATCTCTTTCTGATTTCCTGCCCCTCGGCGCTTTGTGGTTAATGCGCTCACTCCCAGGTCACTCCTGCAGAAATTTTTCTTTACCCACAGGACAGAGTCTAGATTTCAGACCCCTCTCTAATATCCCCACCGTGCTCCCCGCCTTAGCTCTCATGGCCCCACGATGGAGCCCCTTCCCCCCAAACGCACCCTCGGGAGCCCCTCTACGTTCCTCTCGGCCCTGCCTGGTCCTCTGAGCTCAGGCCAAAGCTCTTCCTTCCGGAGAAACCGCTCCTCTGCCTCTTCCCGGCCAGCATCTGCTCATCTGGGATGAAAAATGACTTTAAAAACCACAATCGTTTCTCACGCTACGGAGTGGTGGGAGAATCCTCTTTGAGGGGGGGCCAGTGTTTTGCAGCAAAAGCCCTTGGGTGGTGCAGGGAGAAGGCCCAGGGCCCCATCCAGACCGGAGGGCTGACACGATCCTGGCCGGCTGACCCCCTGCCTGGTGCAGAGCCGGGACCGGCCTCCACGGGGAAGAAATACTCTGGAAGGGCACCAGGCTGCCTCCCTTCCCGGGGGGTTGGTGGCCTGACTCTGGTCCTTTGACGCTAAAGGCAGGCAGGAGTCACCTCCAAAGCCTGGAGCGCTCCAGAGAATGGGGTGACAGTCACCCCATGCATGACCACTTCCTGTTTGCTGTCCTGTGCCCTCTTCCAGCCGCAACATGAGGAAAACCTATGCGGGCCAGAGAGATGCCGCGACAAAACCCAGTTTTCCATAATACGGTGCAGCACAGAGGGAAAGGCCTCTGTGTTAACATGCAAATGCGCATATTTGCATTTCTGTACTGTCAGCAGACCCCAGCCCCAGAGGGGGCACAGAAGGAGCGGGGGCGTTCTGGATTCAAGACGCTCAGCTCACCGCCCATGCCCCGGAAGCAGCAGCCAAAGAGAAGGAGAGAGTCTCAGAGGTGGGCTGCGTTGCTGATGGGCCACCGCCTGCAGGGACAGATTTCCCTCCAGAGCTCAATGTCGTGTCCGTTGCTGTAGACGGTTCAGGTCAGAGGCTGGTATGGGGCCGCCCCGTAGGTTAACCTCAAGAGTTGGGGTCTAAACTGCAGGGGGACACGGAGGGCAGGAGGTATCTGGAAGGCATTACTTAATGAAACGATTCAGGTTTCTGGCTCAGATAGGGATTCTTTCTTGTGTAACCCATGACCTTCGTGGCTTCTAATTTCTGTGTGCGTATTAAATAGCCTCAGAGGGCAGCCTGCAGTCAGGACCTGGGGTTAATGGCTAGTGCAGACACAGATACAAGGTAACAGATCTACGGGCCCACAGGCTGCATGCGCCACAGCCGTTTAGTCATGTGACACTGGGGTCCGAGGGCTCATTCCCCGGACAGAGCTGGGAGAGGTGCTCAGGGGTGGGTGCTGGGCTTCCGCGATGCCCAGGGTGGGTCCCTGCCTCCCAGCCTAGTAAGAGAGGCAGCCCACAAACACATGGTGATTAAAAATACTGTCAGAATTTGTCTATGAGCTTCCCTTTTATATCCCGAGAGGTCTGCTGTGTCACCCTGAAACCTCCCTGCTCCCCCACACCATGGCCAGGGATCCAGGTCACCGATCGGTTACACTTGGCCCCATACCTTTCTTGTGCTCCATGCAGAGGCCTGAATATACTAATTAACGCTCGGTGGGGCTTCACGAAAGGGCACTAGTAAGGGAGTGAAAAGCAACCCACAGAGCAACCCACTTATTTGCAAATAAGTATTTGCAAATCACATATCTGATTCGCATGCAGAATACATAGAAAACCCCCCACACTCACCATCTGCCACAGACAGCACCCCAGTTCAGAAATGGGCAGAGGAGTTCAATGTGTGCACGTGTACACACACACACACACACACACACAATACACAAAGGCCAACAAGCACATACAGAGAAGCTCAAAATCACTAATTACAGAAAGACAGATCAAAACCACAATGGGATACCACCCCATACCCATTAGGATAACTATTATTTTCAAACAGCGCACACACAGCACAGAGCTGACGTGTAGGCAAAGAGGGGCGGGAATCGGAACACTTACACACCGTCGGTAGGAATGTAGAATGACGCGGCCAGTACGGCAGTCCTCCAGAATCTTCATCTGGGATTACCATGCGATCCAGCAAGTCCACTGCTGGGTGCATCCCCCAAAGAAGCAAAAGCAAAGACTCACAGAGATATTGGCACGTCCACGTTCAGAGTATCGCTGTTCACAACAGCCAAACGCGGAAACGACCCAAATGTCCATTGATCGATGAATGAGTACACAAAATGTGCTATATACGTACAGTGAAGTATTATCCAGCCTAAAACAGAGTCAGAAATCCTGATACCGGCTATGACATGGATGAACCTTGAAGACACTTCGCTAAGTGAAATAAGCCAGTCACAAAGGACAAATGCTGTATGATTTTACCAATATGAGACCCCTACAGCAGTCAGACTCATGGGTCAGAGAGCAGAACCCTGGGCTCTAGGGCCAGGGGCCTGCGGCTGGGGAGTTAGTGTTTAAGGGATGCGGGATGATGAAAATATCCTGAAGGCGGAGGGTGCTGATGGCTGCTTGGCACTGGAATGTGCTTGATGCCGCTGAACTGTATACTTAAAATGGTTACCATGGTAAATTGTCACCTATATTTTACTAAGATTTTTTAAAGTATGGATGGGTTGAGTCAAAACCAGGCCCCCAATGTACAGACAGTTGTGCTTTTGGACCAGTAAATACAAAAATAAACAAGGCTCCTCTGCTCCCCCCCAGGAATCGCCCCAGTATCTTTAGCTATGTTTGTGGAACAATGACTCTGGTGGTCCCCAGCCCCTCTTCATGGCCTCAGGCATGCACAGATCTGGGTGTCCCCAAGCTGGGACAGAGCACTCAAGAGCAGGGAGTGTAAATATTAATCTGTGAGCCACACGGATCAAATTTCTCTTCCCTTCTTAAGTACCAAACTATTGTAAAGCTGTTCTGAGTCCCTTCACAGGCACACACTGCCTAGAGAAACAGACTCACTTTCCTTCTGAAAGCTTGGTTTATCCTACATGAGGGTGGTCCCTATCTCTCCAGCCTCTGATGCCCTTAGAGATTGTTTATGGGGAAAGGTTTAAAGCTTTGAAAACGGTCTGTTCTTTCAAGAGATAGACACATTTAAAACCCCTGTCATGGACCTAACTGATGTGGTCACATGGCGGCACCCGGAGAGTGGGGGATTCGTCCAGCTAAAGGCTGAGTACGACAGAGATCACACTCACTGTAAACAAGGGGGATTAGGGGCACAAAGCTGGTCCTGGCGGGATCAAATGACACTGGTCTTTGGAGAATCAAGCTCCCCAGGAAGTTTAAAAAGTGGTTCAGCAGAGACTAGGGCTGGTATCTTCAGTCATGCTCACGAAATGGGCACCTGTGTAGTGAAGGGCACAATAAAGCAGTGGCCAAGGGCTTGGGCCACCGTGTCCACGCCTCCCAAGCCAGGAAGGACAAACATTTAGTGCAAGCAGGGCCATCACCTTGGCCTCTGGGCGCTGTCAGCCGGACGGGCAACCAAGGGCATGTTAGTTCATGGGCAATAAAGCCCAGGAGGGAATGTGTGCAGCTTGGCTGTTTTTTTTTTTTTTTTGGGGGGGGGGGGGTTGGTTTTTTTTTTCTCCCACAGCCAGCTCCCAAACACCTGAGGGTGTCTTCCTGGAGAGAAAACTATAGGAAGAAGGTCTTTCCCACTCTCATCTTGCAGAACTCTTACAGAACAAGCTACTCACAATCCAAGGCTTTCTCGTATCTGAAAGCTTTGAGAGAGAGCAAGCGAGAGCAAGAAGCGCGGAGAATCCCCTCACCCTGGGAGCACCTCCACCCGCATCTCAGTGCCCGGGCTTGCTTATTACAGGTGAGCTCCGTGAGGACATGAAGGGCATCGGAGGCAGCCAGCCTCACTCCCGGGGAGCTTTTGCGGCAGTGGTAGCGCAGAGTTGCGCGGGGGGGTGTGGGGAGGGGAGGGTGCAACAGTGGGCCAGAATTAGCTCAAGGTGACGCTAGACACTTAGCAACAGAGCCCTGGAGGTGCGGACAGGATTCTTCTTGTCCTTTTCTCAGCCACTTTGTGAGGGAGCCGGAGAAGCAGAGGAGGAAAGCAGAGGCTGTACGAAAGGAGGGCTGGGAGCACACCTGTGGAGAGCACCTGGACACACAGTGCACAAGGTCTGGAATAGTCTGGAATAGTCTAGTGCAGGAAAGGGGTCCAACTGGACCCATACCAACCACCTTCCTGTACCAGCCACCACGACTACCACCACCACCACCACCACCACCACCACCACCACCACCGGACGTGTAGACATGCTTGTTACTCAGCTGCTACGCTGCAACCACGTAGGCCAAGCTTCTCCCTGGGGCAGGACAGTCACCACGCACAGAGGACCGTCTGACATCCAGCGATGCGGAAAAGGTTCTGGGAAAGGCAGGTCCATGGAGCCGCCTGGGTGCCCTCAGTCTGCAGCTTCAGGTCAGAGAAGGCAAATGCGGGGTGCCTATGGGGTTAAGGAAAAAACTTGCCCCGACCGTATCAAAGTGCTCTCTGCTGTCAGCACGCTTCTGAGAAGGTGGACGTCACACATGGGAACCATATGTGGCCTGCGAAGCGTCCACCCCTGTTATTCACGGTACACGACAGCACAGATACTACAGCCCCACATCTGGAATTTATGGAGGAGCCCCAGCGGTCACGTCGCTAAGTACATACTTTCTGAAGAGGATACAACACACACACACGTTTTCCAATAACATGAGGGGCTCTAGGGCTGCCATTACAGTAATTTGTGCAGACTGCGTGAGTTGTCGTCTCGCTCAGTTAGTGATGAGGTCTTCATTTTTCCGACAGGATTGATAGGCAGCGTAAACCAAAAACCTATGTAAATTCATTAAAAATCAGAAGTTCTTCAAATGATATAATTAGAATTTATGTATAAACAAACACATTGCTCTTAAGTTTCACTGATTTGCAAAACCAAAAATAGAAAAATTAATGGGGTCGTACATTTTTTGATGCCTAAAAGATCAGTAATATATTCAGCAAATGGGATTCATGTGCTGAATTCTCTGTGGCAAACACACACGATAATTTTATATCACCTACTCCCCTGGAAAGTAAGGGTTTTATCTTAAAAATGTGTCCAAGAACATGGGAATGCAGTCTCCTTCACACTGTGCGTGCACACGATCATATCTGGAAGGGGACAGATTCCTTTGCTGGATTTTCTTTAGAAACATCCACATAGTTATACCATTTTCATTATTTTCTCAACATGTTCAAGTGTCTTACTTACTGCCAACATTCAAAATATAGGTAAAGCAAGGAAGAAAGTGTTCTGGGCATGAAAAATTAAAATCTCTTTGTGTCAAATAAGACTTTATTCACTTTTTCCCAAATTGAACCCCCAGTTGTGTTTAAAAGCCTGAGAAGAAAGGGACTAGCCATTCCCACTGTGCTTCCTGTTTCCATTTCTCACAAGGGCGACCAGGGCTGGGTCTTGGGCGCAGTGAGTGAGGCGCCCAGGAGCACCGTTTAAGGAGGCGTCATTCTGGAGGTGTTGTGAGGTTCTCTCCACCTGCCGGGGAACCAGAGACGTGATGGCAACATGAACACGGAACCAAAGTAAGATGCCAGGGTGCTGGGGATACTGGGCAGCACCACTGTGACAGCACCTTGTAATCTCAGAACCAGAAGGGAAGACGTTCAGGGGACGCATAGGCTTACCTTCCCAATCCTACACCTGATTTCTTATTTTAGGAAAATCACAATTGCTTTTCCCATAGGTCTCTGGGGCTCCAAGGGACTTCAGTAGGGTTCACACAGCGATGGTGGAGGGGCTGTCTTTAGGAGTCATGGTCCAATGTCTCACTGTCTTCAGCATCAGCTTCTGAAATAATCAGGCCAAGGACCTGGACATCCCAGAATTCAGCCATCTGGTCAACTTTATTCACTGTCTCTAAGACACTGAACCCCCACCTACCCACCCACAGCCGGCCTCTTTTCCATAAGTCATCAGTCCATGTCTCCTCACCAGTGAATGAAAAGACTTGAGGGGCGCCTGGGTGGCTCAGCCAGTTGGCGTCTGACTTCGGCTCAGGTCACTATCTACAGTTTGTGGGTTCAAGCCCTGCATCAGGCTCTGGGCTGTCAGCTCAGAGCCTGGAGTCTGCTTCTGATTCTGCGTCTCCCCCTCTCTCTGCTCCTCTCCTCTTCTCTCTCTCTCCCCAAAATAAATAAACATTTAAAATTTTTTTAAAAGGAAAAGAATTCAGAGCATGCCACTGAGTACCTAGAGCCTTCTTCACCAGTTCTCCCACACAAAGCACAGCCCCCCATCACCCCACACCCACCCTCCCACCCAGAAGCCACCTCCCTCCTCAGGAAAGCTGGATTCTGGATCCCATTCCTCCCCGGCAGTCCGAGTAGCAACTCATTCCTACAAATATTGTCCCCACACACTGCCGGTATTGCCTTCTAACACCCACTTTATACCAGCAATTGATCCTTTAATTAAACTCCTGTTTTAAATTATTATTATAAAAATAAGACATCAACACAGTAGAAAACATTTCAGACAGTGCAGAAAGATGTTAAATGAGGAGTAAAAATCTCTTTGTGTATCCCCCTCCTTCTCTATCTCACATTTTATAGACAATTCTTGCAAGTGCTTCTGGTTTTGGGTTTATTCCCACAGCCGCCATGACCTTAAACATTACATTTAGACCTCTGTCTCCAAGCCCACGCCCACGTGTGGCACGCACTCTCTCTTGTGGTTCCTTTCGTTCTACCGTCCTTAGTGTCTCTCTCTTCATCCACAATTTAAAATGATATACTTCAGCCAGGAGTTCTCAGCCTTGATTGATAATCTGAATGACACACAAAGCATTTCAAATGCAGATGAAAGATCCTTTCCTCCTCAGACCAACTAAATTCCTCTGGCATCTGTAATATAGTTTTTACATTGTAGACGTCATTCTGATGAGCAGCCAGAGTTGAGAACTATGGAGAGAGATGGTTTTATTAATGTCAGGAGACCAATGTGAAGGGAGATATGGGTAAATAAAGCCACTATGAAGAGGTAATCAAGGCAAGGAAAATAACACGGAGACAGGAATAAATAAAAATTTTATTTTTCAAAATGTTTGTTTATTTTAGAGAGAGAGAGAGAGAGAGAACATGAGTTGGGGAGGGGCAGAGAGAGAGGGGGACGGAGGATCCAAAGCAGGCTCTGCGCTGACAGCAGTGAGTCCCATTTGGGGCTCGAACTCACTAACTGTGAGATCATCACCTGAAACAAAATGGGTCGCTCCACCAACTGAGCCACCCAAGTGCCCCAAAGTGTTATTTTTAATAAACTTAATCTCAGATCTATCATATGACCAAGCAATTCCACGGTCAATATTCATCCAGGAGAAATAAAAACACATGTTCACATAAAAAAGCCACACAGATATTGTAACAGCTTTACAGGGTTGTCAAAAACTGGAAATAACCCAAATGTCCCTTATCTGGAGACTAGGTAAGCAGTGGTACCTCCACACGATGGAGCGCCACTCAGCAGTAGAAAGGAATGACCTGCTGGTATGTACAGAACATGGGTGAATCTCAACAGCATGTTGCTGAGTGAGAGCTGCAGACAGAAAACGGCGCATAGCACACGATTCCATGTACGTGATATCCTGGAAATCAGGAACAGGAATCCAAGCAGCGCGTGCCAGAGCCTGGGAATAGGGAGAAGGACTGGCTGCCAAGAAGCATAAGGGACGTTTCTAGCGTGGATGCACGTATCCTACATGTTGCCCGCGGAGGCAGTTACACAGCGACAGGCAAACTTCGCAACCTCAAGGTTATTCTACAACCAGCCTGATTTTAAAATGGAATGAGGGATCTTCTCCAACACATAAATACATGGGCATTGAGCATGTCAGAGATTAGTCTTTGAAAAGAACAATAGCCACAAAAATTTAGACTGAAATTTTTAAAGGACGTGCATGATGCTGTTGAAACCACGCATTTCCTTTTATCCATGGTAATCATTCTCATTGCAGTTAAGTTTCTAGGTTTTCTACACCATACCGACGTTGTCTGGGAGCTGGTTTCTAAGTTTTCAGAGCGATTTGTTGCTATAGAGCTTTTTTTCTCATGTTTTATAACTAGAGTAGAGATGTTAAATTTTATAGATACATGGTGTATGTGGTCACCATATTGAATTAATTCACCACCACTAGACCCCATGACATACAAATAAATGGTTCCCCTGCTTTCCTATATTTATCTCATTTATTTCACGCTTTTTAGCAAAGGTTCTCAAGTTTCCAAAACAAAATTGGACAGCCCCTGTAATACCTGACATGTGACTGTGTCCCTGATTTTGGAGATGAAATACTATATCCATCCTCTTTAGTATTGGCTATGGGTCTTGGATAGATATTAATTATTACTTAGGGAGTCTTTTTCCATTCACAGTTTACTATACAATTTGGAAATAATTCCATTTTTGACTTTACAAACAGCCTTTTTGTCATTAACTAAGGTCACCACGTGGCTTTTGTCTTTAGTCTCTAAACTTGGCAAATAATAGGAATAGATTGTTGGATGTTGAATCACCTGTACCTTCTCAGGGTAAAACCACAACTTTTACTGTATTATATTGAAAATATATTAATTATATTTTGTTCTTTTTTATTGCTGAGGGTTCTGTATTTGCTTTCTGAACACTTTATTTGGTGTTTTCCAGTCCCTTGATAGATGGTATTCCAGAAATTTCTTTTGGGCTCCTTTCCTGAGTATGGTTATCAGGAGTGAACTTGTAGTCACAATATGCACAGTCCCCCACATACAGTTTCATTTTTGAACTGTGTCTTCATCATATTTCAAGATTAAGTGACTTTTTCCCATTTCATAATTAGTACATATTCACTTAAGAAAAAAACTTAAATGCCAGTACAAATAAAATTAAAATCATCGTCCCCTTTCCTAATTGACATAATTAACCTCAGCAAGAATAATCATAACCCACTCTTCTTTCCTTCCTTGTTCCCTGAGTAATTCAGCATAATAGCCATTAGCTGGGGCCTGGTCAAGTAGAAGTCTGTGACAGGGAAGGAGGGAGACAGCTGTCCCAGCCTGACGTCAAAGACCCAGTAAGGCAAGGAGGGCTGAGATGTGTGTGAAAAAGCATCCAAAATGGTGGCATCATCCCCATCCTGGGGTCACAGCTAGAGCCATGTGAGGAGACAGTCCCTGTGGAACATGGGGGCAGCTCAGCATAGGGTCAAAAGATTGGTTATATATGGAGAATGAAATAAGCAAATATATTGATGATTAGGGGATAATAGAGTTACCAATATGTGAATGAAGTTAAGATGAATCTTACAATATTGGATTGGAATGAAAGTATCCTTTGTGTACATGTAAGTCCCAGCTCTGTCCTTGGAGAGGACACAGAGCAGCAACACCACAGTGGCAGTGAGCACATCACACACCCAGATGTTGGTGTCTAATTGCCATTCTTTACTGAAAGGAACCAAAGCCACTTGGAGAGATGGTGGATTTCAAGGCCGGAAGGCTAGAAACATCTCACTGTGACAGAAGGTAAGAGTTGCCAAACTGATGATGAGGACAGGGAAAAAGGACATAGGTGCCATGGAGAGAGGCTCTCACTGGCTAAACATGTCACATTCTGAGCATCAAAATACGGAACGATGTACTATGATCCATGGAATGAAATGGGACTTCACAAATAAATAATGAAAAGAGAAAGCTCCACCTTAGACTTGAAAGCCAATGAATAAATACAGAAGATACGATAGAACTAGGAAATCATCACTTTTGGCAACTACTATGGTAACAGTTCATCAAAAATAAAAACGATGCATGCTAAAATGAGCAGGTGAAATTTTGAAAAGAAATAGGATATCCACGTAACTCCTCACAAAATACTGAATTGTTACAAAGGCGAAGAAAGTAGCCTTGCAGTAGAGAATCCCTACAGGAGAAACACCACCTTAACCACTGACGATGTCAGTGTCACCAGTAGCGGGATGAAATGGAATCATTTGGCTCCTGACAGGATGCAATGAGAAGAGCTCAGCATTGTGTCTGTGATGTTCTTGATGGATATGAATAATCTGAACCCAATCTTGTTAGGAAAAATAAACCCAAATTGAGGGGTGTCACATGATAAGTAGCTCATCATCTTCAAAGCATTAAGGTCATAAAAGTCAGGGAAAGATTAATAAATTGTTCGAGAACGAAGAAGATTGAAAGAGACAGGACAACCAAAGGCAGCCCGTGGCCTGGGTTGAATCACTGGGCTCTAAAGGACATTATTCGACAAACTTGTGAAACTTGAAAGGAGCCTGGCAATTGGAGAACACCAGGGGATCAACTTTCCTTACTTCAATGGCTGTACTGTGGCTGCACGGGAGAATGACCTTCTTTGCACAAAGCACACACAGTAAAGCAGTCGCGGGTGATGGGGCACATGGCTATGACAGCCACTCAAATAATTCAGGGAAAAAGTTCCTTCTGCTATTCTCACAAGATTTTTTGTTTCTATTAAATTATTTCAAAATAGAAAAGACTAAGGTTAAATTATTATAAAGACTCAATAACAGCAGTATGTATGTATCAAGAACCTTAAAATCCATATATGTTCTGACCCAGAAATGTCACTAGAAAGGATAGATCTCAAGAATATAATCACAAATATCTGCAAGGATTTAGCTCTAAAGCTCTTCATCCAGGGAGGGCTATTTATAGGTTAAAACAATGAGACCCAAGTGAAACATATTATAACAAGACTTTGGGGACATATATTATTATATTGCATAATCATAATATGGAATACTGGGGCGCCTGGTTGGCTCAGTTGGTTAAGCATCCAACTTCAGCTCAGGTTATGATCTGGTGGTTCGTGGGTTCAAGTCCCACATCAGGCTCTGTGCTGACAGCTCAGAGCCTGGAGCCTGTTTCAGATTCTGCATCTCCCTCTCTCTCTTCAACCCCCACTCATGCTCTGTCTCTCTCTCTCTTTCTAAAAAAAATTTTAAAAAAGGAAAAAAGCATAAAAAAGAAAAAGAATACTAATGCAATTATTAAGGAACATGTGTGAGAAAAATGTTATTTAATGGTTTGGAAAAATGTTTATGATCTAATATTGAGAAAGCAGGTGTGAAATGGTGTATACAGTTCATCCCACCATTGCAATAGCAGAAAAAACAAGCAGTGTGTGTGTGTGTGTGTGCGCACGTGTATATGTGTGTGCGTATGTGTGCACGCCTGCGTGTGTGTGCGGCATGAAGAGCAAGTTAATTGGATTCTTTATTACAAAGAAACCCAGACGCCTTAAGGTTCTGAAGGGCACGTTAAGTCTCCAAAGCGGGGATAAAGTCACCAGTGTTTCCCAGACATCTTTGACCCTAGGACCCCCGTGTTTTTGGAAATCCTGAGCCGGGTCTGGGCTCACCTGTGACTATGCCCAGGGCACTGGCTGCTCACCTTCCTTCCCGCTCATGTTTGCGTCCTTATTTATCCCTTATGCTGCCGTATTCCACAGCGTGTATTGTAAGTAGCCTCATAGTATTTTTCAAGCAAAATCCCTGGTGTTATAAATTGATAACCAACGATAAGAATGAGACCTTCCTGAAGGGGGTCCAGGGGCCCCGAGGAGGGTTTAAGGGAAGAGTGTCCCCATCCAGTCATTTCTTTATTCCACTCGGGCACCATCTTTCAGACCAAGAGTTCTCTCTGAGCTACTGCTAGAGATGGGGGGTTAAGTGGGGATCAGCTCCTTCCTTGTTACCCCCCCCCCACTCCCAACCAAAACTTCTGGGTCTTGCCTGGAAAAGTTTGGAAACCCCTGAGCAGGCGGTCTGGCCTGGGCCCTCTGCCCTGCGTGCTCAGTAGCAGGAGGGTGCTGACTCAGAGTGAGCTCAGTGATGGGTCAGCCGGGTGCACCAGATGGCCCCAGGGACTCCAAAGCATCTCCAAAGTGCAGGGAGAGGGCCAGAGCTTTGCTTAGCTGCCCTGGTCTCAGATCCGCCACGTGCTGAAGGAAGTGACTTTCATATACCACCTGGGATGCGAGCCCACATGCAGCAGAGACCTGCTCCGGTGCCAGAAGGTGACCTTCAAATCACCTTCTAATCATGCCACTCTCACGGGGGTTGTAGGGAGGATGTGCGTACAGCACTCCGCACAGTGCCCGGCACAGAGTAAGCACGGAGTCAGTGCTGGTTATTGCTGGCATCATCAAGAGCGAAAGAGATAAGGGTCAGAGAGGCACAGGCCTTCTGTTTGGCCAAGGGGGCTACGTAAGCCAGAGCCTTGTCCCTCAGGGTCTCTCCCACCTTTTCTAGGAAGTGGTTGGAGGGGGAAGGAAGCTCTGGGAGAACAGGGATCAAGAAAACTGTTGTGTCTGTTTACCTTCCTCACTGAACTGATTAGGACTGGAAGGGCACATGCAATTTTTTTTTAATGTTTTATTTATTTCTAGGAGAGAGAGAGAGAGACAGCGTGAGCAGGGGAGGGTCAGAGAGAGAGGGAGTCACAGACTGAAACAGACTCCAGGCTCTGAGCTGGCAGTCAGCACAGAGCCCGACGCGGGGCCCGAACCCACAAACCGCGAGATCATGACCTGAGCGAAAGTCGGACGCTTAGCGGACTAAGCCACCCAGGCGTCCCGGGCATATGCAATTTTAAGAGGATTTTATTTTCTCCATTAATTACTGGTCCTGGAACAGGAAGTGTAGCTGGCAGAATCTGGGCCCGATGACCTTTGCTCCCCAGTGTTACTCCATGAATATGTCAAATTACGTGGCAAAAAAGGACTTTGCACATGTTGTTAAGGTCACTAATCAACTGGCCTTAAAATAGGGAGATGATCCTGAATTATCCGGGTGCGTCTAAGTCTAATCACACGAGTCCTCTCTCTGCCTGGCAGCAAAAGAAATCAGAGGGATTAAGATATTGAATTGGATGGAAATTTGGTTGCAACTTGGGCTAGTTCAGCCCTAACTTCAGAGGGTTTGAAAGAGAGTTGAGACCTCCCTCCGGACAGACTCTGGGCTTGAATACCTGGGGACTGCACAGCCTCACCACAGTGACACCTCAGGCTCGGAAATCTCAAGGCCAGAGGCTGGGGGTATGGCAGTCACTGGCCTCAGCGTCCGCAGCCCCGGGTCCCCCCTGGCTACCTCAGCGTCACTTCCGCATGGGAGGTTGCTCAGCAGAGAGAGCTTTCCTTACACTGGACTTCCTACAGGCTCACAAGCCCACCGGACAGACACGATTTTCCCACTTCCTCTTCTTCTCGAGCAGGATCACCCTTCTGCTTGCCCGGCCCTGACCTCAGCAACTGGCTTTTGATCACCTAGAAAGAGCCGATCCTTCAGGAGCTTAGACTTTTCAGAATTTTTTGAATTGTTTGTAATGAAGAAGAGTTGGCACACGGTGTTCTGTTACTCTCCGGCGTACAGCAGAGTGATCAGGCAAGTCTGCCCGCTGCTCAGAGCGCCCAGGATGAATGTGGTCCCCATCTGTCGGCACACAGTGGGACTACAACCTTGATGACCATATTCTCTATGCTGTGCTTTACATCTCTGGGATTTATTTCATAACTGGAAGTTGGTACCTTTTCGTCCCCTTCTATTTCATCCACACCCCCTACCCTCTCCCCTCTGGCGACCACCAGTGTGATCCCTGGATTTATGAGTCTGTTTCTGTTTTTGTTTGTGCTTTTGTTTTGTCTTTTAGGTCCCACACATTAGTGAAATTATAAGTGGTATTCGTCTTTCTCTGTCTGACTTATTTCACTTAGCTTTAGACCTGCAATTCCATGATACTGTTTTGGTTCACACAGTTGATTTCTGATTATTGCAGAAGGGAAACTCTGATGTTTCCTTCCATAGTCTAATTGTACAACTTTCAGGACACGGATTTTTGCCTAATGTTTGTTAAGCACCAACATGTGCAAGGATCGAACTGCACACATTTTTTCTATATTAATTTAATCCTGACAACAACAACTCTATGAAAAAGATACTACTATGCTTACTCTAAATTGGAGCAAACAGAAGCTCAGAGCATCAGATGACTCTCAGATTGTACAGGTAGTGTGCAGAGGCCTGGTTCTCAAGTCCAGGTCTCTTGGCTGCAAGTCCAAGGCTCTTTTTGTCCTGCCTGGGTCTCCCCCCAGTGAGGAGTCAGTGCAGAAGCATACAGAAGGTTTGCTTCCCATCGAGTCAGTCAGGAAGACTGGACACAGGCCAATTCCAAGAAAATGGAATAGGACAAAGACCAAGGGCTCCCAGGTCACATGGGTAGTAGAAGACAGCACTTTCCACGGACAGCAAGGGGACAAGCCAGCTGACTGTGAAAAGGGCCTGGGTGGAGGGTTGGGGACCAGACGGGAGAAGCGAGGAGGCTAGGGTGCACTCACTCTCGGGGTTGCAAGTGTGGGATCTGCCCTGTGCCCGAATCTCTCAAAATCAAGACCGTGGGAGGCAGACCAGCCCCTGAGTATGGGTAAGGGTCACACACAGGCAGCTCAAGACAAGAGTGCCCAGTGTGCCCTCCCAAGCGCCACCGTGTTTAAGCGGATAGACAGAGCAGTGTGCCATTCACTTACCCTGGGCTCACCCCTGCTCCCCAGGGACTCTCACCCCAAATGCATTCCTCCTTGTCAATTAGGCACAGCTTAGCCCAGACAGTGTCACTTAGCTGATGTCTGTGACGGCCTCCATATTTGGCAACTGACGCATTTCATAAGATACAAGGATGCTTAATTTTGATGATAGGCGTACTCAGTATTAGAGGCTATATTATACGTGCCTTTTCAAAGAGACAGGATTACAGTGGACACAGGGCCTCAAAACCTGACCCTTCAAACGTGAAAACTAGGGTGAATATGTGTCATTTTCACTCGCTAGGCATTAAAAGAAGGCATTGAGTCATTGCTGGCAAATGTTTTAAAGAGTCTAATTAATCCAAACCCCTCTCCCCCTGCCTAAGGGATTAGGGCAAGTGACAGATGTCATCTGTGTTGACTTCAGCAGAGCTTTTGATTTTGTTCCACATGATTTACTCATCAAACCCAAAATAAACAGACCTCCGCCCCACAGCTTGGAGGTGGCACAGAGGGGCCAGCGTGGCTGCTTCTGAAGTCTGAGTAGTGGCCCAGCCCCAGCTGGGGGCTCCCCAGGAAAGAGTGTAATGCAGACCCCGGGGACCCTCCAGGACTGCAGAAGGCATGGGAAGGGGAGTCCTGAGGAGAAGGCAGGGAGAGAGAAAATAGGCTCCCCGGACAAGCACTGGCTCAGGAGCATGGTCCCCTGAGGACTGTGCAGACACAGAGCCACGGTAGTCTGAGCACAGAAACTCTGAGGGATGGAGTCAATCCCAACCCCACGCCTGGGTCTGAAGGGAAATGACTGAAAGGGAATCAAACACTGCAGGGAGCTGGGGAGCCCCAGGTGCCCTTGTTACTCTTATTATGCAATAGGTGCAGAATTAGGAGTTTGGGGGAAAGGACGCTTTTTGGATGCCTAATTTTTGCCAGGAATTTCTCCTCCCCAGTTTAGGTAGGCAGTACCTGACACAGACCCAGGAATCAATGTGGGGGGTTCTGGAGCAGGTTAAGGAGCAGGAAATCACATCCCGATTCTGCCCCCAACGTAGAGGTCATGATTCTAGGGACATGGGACAGGGCAGGCCAGGCTGTCTTAGGGGATCTGTTTGGTCATTCATTAATTCCATTCATCCATTCATTCGTTCTATCTGTCTCCTGTCCTGAGGTCTGTGGTTGGTTTGCTGAGTTTTCCTGCAGGGTCTCAAACTCACCAGCCCAGGGAGTGCAGGCAGGTAGGGAAGTTGGTAAAGTAAGCCACATGGAAGACCACAGGGCTGGGGGTAGAGAGAGAGAGAGCTCCTTGAACGGGCCAGCTGCCATGTAACTGCACCGCACTGCTGCCATACGGGAAGATCTCAGTGCTCCCCTCCAGCACCTGTCAGGAAAGACCCCAAATCCACATGTAAATCCACTGAATGTTAAACACTGAAAACTCCTTCCAGCTGGGTGGCCCCAAACTCTCTGTGAGCCCACTTCTGCCCACAGCTGGTTGTTCATGGCCCCTGCTCAGTGGGTCCTGGGGTCCACCTGATCTACCTGAGACCTGTCCCAGTTTCCTACGTCACTCAGCCTTGGCCCCCAGGTCACAGGTATCAATCCTGGACCCGGATCACCGAGGACCTCTGTGCTTCCCGCCTGGCAATGCAGAATGATTGGAGGACCTCATTAAGGAAAAGAGAAGGACATTCAGAAAACCGTCCACAAAAGGGAGAATGCCCACCCAGGACAAGGGAAGAGAAGAAAATTCAACTATAAATGGAAGTTTCCTCGGGCAGATATATCCCTTTCTTTCCACCCATGTGGCCCGGGACACCCCACCCCTCTGGCCACCCCTATTTCTCTGTATCCTGGGATGCCCCCTCCTCCTCTCCTGACCTTTAACTTAAAGACATAAAACTGAAGTATCCTCCCCCAAATTCTTTGACTCCAACAGTGCTTTTGAAAAATGTGAAGGGATTGGTGATATTTACCATAAAAATCCAGGCCTCAAAGACTCAAAAGATCTTGTTGACCCAAATCCCTCCCAGAGCAACAACTGGCTGAGCTGAGTAGTGGCCACTGGCTTCTCCAGGGGGTTTGCCTGCCTTCCCCAAAATTGGGGGGGGCAGGGGCAGGGTGAAGAGCTCAGACTGCCTCAGCTGGGTGGCCTCATGTCCACATGCCTCAGTTTCTCTATAAGTACAATGGGAGTGGAGCCAGAGCTTCATCAGATGACTGTGGGGTGAATCAGTGACGCAGCCCCACAAGATACTGAAAGCAGGGCCGGGACACAGGAGCACCCGGGGTGGGGGAGTGGCCCTGGCATACTTATGCATGGACCCCGTAAGCAGCTAATGTGGAGCCCCCCACTTGAAGATTGGGCTCCTCCCTTTGTGGTCTCCCGTCCAGATCTCAGTCAGAGCTGACTCACTCAAGGCCACCTGTAGAGACTGGCAAGTGTCATGGCGGCATCTCTGACCCAGACAACACCCATGAGCATGGAAGCCTCTCCCTGAAGCCTTACCTTCGCTCACCTGCACCAGGCCTTCAACCTCCCGTTGACTCTTCCCTCCCACTCTGGACCACACACGGTATCCCAGGTGACCCTAGAGAAAGACCCATCTGATAGGCATGTGCCTGGACTAGTGGTCTCGAGAAAGTTCCCATCGCTGCAGGGCAAAGACGCCCACCCTCACCTGCTCTCAACTCCCATGCACTCTGACTCCCTCCCGCGGGTGAACCACATCTCTCCTTTGCTTGTCCTATGGGCCAGCCTCTTCCACAACTTTCCTCTCTCCTGGGCCTCCGTTTCCTTCCTGGCTGACACCAGCAACCCTGGAGGGTTCCATGTGAACATCCTTTCCCCGGAAGCCTTTCCTGCGCCATTGTGACTTTCCAGCCATGCCTTCCTTCCCTCAAGCCACTTCCCACAATTGTACCCAGACACCAACCTGTGTGCCTGGGACCGTTTGCCTCCCTGCAGGGCTGTGAAGGCCGTGTGGGAACAGAGCACCTTGAGCTGTTCCCCACTGAACCACCAGTGCTCTCCACAAATCTCAGCGGGTTAAAAACAATCAATGCAGGGGCACTGGGTGACTCAGTCAGTTAAGCAGCTGACTCTTGATTTGGCTCAGGTCACGATCTCACAGTTCGTGAGTTCGAGCCCCGTGTCAATCTTTGTTTGGGATTCTCTCTCTCTCTCCCTCTCTCAATCTCTCTCTCGAAAATAAATGAAAAATAAAAGATTTAATAATAAAATAATCATTGCAAATATCAAATAAAAGAGTGTTTTCAGAAAATTATCAGTGGCTTCTGGTGACCACAGGCTAAAAAATCAGGTCTGGATGTAATCAGTGTTAGAGATGCAGCATCACGTCCTGATACCGTCACATGGACTCCAGAACCAGCAGAGCTGAGCTAGAATACTCTAGTAAGTGCTTTTGTAAATGTTATTTGAAATATGGGTAGACTGAAGCAAGCTCTATCTTCCAGAGACGTAATGCCATCCACATCTTGTTTAATGCAAGGTGCAGCCCTATTTGCACTGCCGTTTCTGGGAGCCTGGTCCGATTCACCTTCCTCCTCTGCCTGGCTCAGAGTAGATGTCCCCGAGGTGGGTCAGCTCCAGGTGGGCTGTGGCAGGGCTGGGCCTCAGGGCTGCACAGAGGGGCTGCCCGGAGCCTGCATCTGGAGCCTGCGTGCTAGAAGGAACTACCCTGCAAAACCAGAGAAAAGGCATTTAACTTGGGCTGTGGGGACCTGTCAAAATGCTTTCCAGCCTTAAGCTCCTGTGATTTTAAACTATCTCAGCTCAATGGCCAGGACTTAAAGGGGGGTGGCAGGGGGATGCTCACTGCCAGGATCAAGTAAGGTCCTGGAACTGAATCTAAAACAGCCGAGTGGGGCTGCGAGGCCCTGCCGGGATTCCGCTGTGAGAGGAAATGAAGCCCAGGGAAATTATTTAACGCCCGCATTTCCTAATCATGACGCTTTGCTTCTTGGACCAGCCCCAAGGGCTAAAATCATTGCATTGCTCTGCATTAAAAAAGGAAGGTGGTTGAACAGATTGTTTGCAGTGGTGGTTGGTTCTCAGGACAGCCTTTCTGAGGCGTGACCCCTCAAAGCCCCATCTCTTGAGGTGGGGGTGGGGGGAGCATCCAAATGCAGCTCAGTTTCGAGAGAGAAACCCCCCAGTGCAGGGATGACTCCTCTGAACCCTGAGATCGCACCCAGGCAGCCCTTGCTGGTGGCCTGTAGATGGAACCAAGAAGTGAGAGAATCTGATGGCTGTTCCATGATGTCCCTGGAGACTAGTGACTGTCTGCCTAGTGGAGAGGAGACATTCGTGCCCAAACTCCATCAGCACAGGCCTTCAAACCAGTAACAGGAGACAGGTGTTCTGTCCCCACTGGGGTGACCTGCACTTCGCACCAAAGCTGCAGCGTTTAGACGTGGGATGAGACCCTAGGCTGTGACCCTCGTGTAGGCAAGTGTGCCTGACCCAGGCCATAGTTCAGGCGACTCCCTGGGCCCTGACTAGATAGTCCAGAGGCCAGAGGATTGAGCAATGACACATCGGCCACTCCCTGTGGACAGCCAGCAAGACCCCCTGCGTTATAGCCCTGATGAGCTCCAGAGGGAGCCGTCCCTCTACCCAGAGACCACAGGGCCGAGGGGGCGAGCAAGCCCCTGTCCCTCCTGTCCCGGCTCCTGCCCCCTCACAAGGGGAATTTGACCCAAACTCCACTTCTTGGTAGCTCTGTTTGCCAAAGGGGACTTACAGCCACTTGGGGGCATAAGAGAAGAGATGAAAGACTGCTTGGGGATAATGTCGACAGTTCTGAGAGGGATATTCATTTAAAAACAGAAAAGTCCCGTCTTTTGCTTTTATCCTTATGGTGCATGGATGTGAAAAGCCACATTTTTATTTATATGCCATCGGGTAGAAAGTTCCTTCCAGATTGCCCCTTCTCAGACTCTCTTTGTCACCTTCCTGACCCCTGCTTCTCCCAGCACTTAGGACCAACCTCATGTGCTCCACACACTCCCCTGTCTGACCCTCGGAGGGGCCTCTCATCACCAAGGGCAAATCCCTGACTCCCTCAGGACATCCGCCCCCATCAGCCCTCCACACAATCTCCTTTGCCTTGGACACCCATTTCTGTGCCCCACATTTAATTATATGTCAACTTATCGGTTTGCTAATTAGAAAATGACCCTAAAAATAATTCAACCCAACCTCTTCATTGTAGAGATAAAGACACCAAGTATTAGACAAAGTAAACCCCACTCAGGGTCAATGTAGAAACTTAATAGAAGAATGAAAATAGACCCCACCCTCCTGGGCTTCCTGCAATAACATGGAGCCTTTGGACTCGTTGGTGCCGACCATTAATTAATTTGGTAAAGGGCTTTGGCAAATATTTTTAAAACAAGAAAACAATTCCACATAAATGAGTTACATCCTGGATTTCAGAGAAATGGTTAAATGCGGGGAGAGTGACCTTAGAATCCAGGAAGTGTCCTTTCTCGGGCCCGCCCAAATCCCAACCCCCATCTGGCCCCAGTGCCCAGGTGTCTGATGGAGGTCCTGCCAGGAAGACAGAGTGATTCACCAGCGCTCACTCATTTCTCATGACCTTCACCCCCTTGCAGGTCCCAGTGTGTCCTAAGTTAGGGGAAGTGCAAGGCCCCTGAATATCTCCACCAGGACCCAGTGGCTGTGACCCTGCCACGTCACCTTCCTTTGGAAGGAAAGTAATGGACCCAGGTGCTCTGAGGAATCAACGAGATCCAGGACGCCGACCATAACTCTGAAAAGCATGAAGCTTCCCCCTAATCAGGCAAGATGAGGCAATATGGCACCACAAATCCCATTCACAGAAAGAAATCAAGAGGAACGAATACTCTGACCTCTTGGTATAATGGTGCTCTGTGGTTTGGTCTTAGCAATGGGTCAGCAGACTTGACTTCAAGATGGTAAAACAGTAAGAAACAATCTGTGATCTTTTGTTTTTGTAACAGATTTTAAGTGAATGAACTAATATATTTTTCCATATTTGAAGACACTGAAAGGGATTTTTAGCATCGAGCCATAATAATGATGACATCCAAAGAAGAGAGGAGCCTGAAAAGGCAAAAACAATAAAACAACAGCGAGAAAAGCACAGCCCAGAATGGACAGACAGGCCAGCACTGAGGGGCTGGGGAGCCCGCAGGGACCGGTGCGGGAGCAGCCTAGCAAAGGGTGTCTGCAGGTAACAAGGTCACAACTTTAAGGTGAATGCCAAAGTTCCCTCAGGGTCAAAGGCAAACTCAAGCTTCCCTTGGGACACCAGTTGCTTTTGCGAATTCCATGGAATAATAAGGTTAGAGAACTCCAAGTGAGGAGCATCTGAACCCAATTATGGACGCTTTGACAATAATTTGGGATTTCTGATGTTGCATCCAGCACATTCCATCCAAGGTCTGTAGGCCAAGGCTCTGGTGTGACACAATTAGCGTGCTGCATTCCAGCTGGTCACACACCAGCACATCCTGCATCAGATAAAATAAGAGCATCCGTGATGGGGACACGCACCAGTAGAGCGATATTTGTAGTGACAGCCATTCACCCCACAGGGAAGCAGCAGACAGAGATGTCATGTACTGCAGTGACAATCGGAACATGCAGAGATGTCCCCGTGCCTGTCATGGAATGGGGGAATGTATGTAAATAGCTGGGTCTTTCCTGTTTCAGCTGGATTTTACTTCACTGGGAAAACCCGTGTCTTGGTGCGAGAATCTATGGACTAAGATTCAGATGTTGGGATTCTAGACTCAGCTCCCTCACTAGGGGCAGCTGGCCCCGTTCTTTGCCTACACGCTTCCTCTTCTAGCAAAGCAAGGGCTTCCTTCCAGTTCCACGTCCTCGAGTGGTTGGTGACACCCCCCCTCCGGGACTGCCCTGTCAGTTCTGGCTGAAGCTCTCGCTCTGCCTTCTAAACGGATGTTCTACCATTGCAGTCCATTCCCCAGGGAGACAGATATCTGCCGGGTCCCATCATTATGTCTTTACGAGAAACGAGAGTGGGACCTGCCTTTCCATTTTATAACTCAGATGACACTTTCACTATTTGACATCCTTCGGTTTGTTGAGCTAAGAATAATTTAGGGGAGCCCAACACAGCTGATTTTAATAAAAGAATCATGGAAACAATATTCCAAACAAACACAAAACATCAGTCATCTCCAGCAAAGGAGCAGACGTGCTGGTCCCGAGGTCCTCCAGGCATGACCACCCCTCGCGTGGGCCTGAGGAGCTGACAGGATTCAGCACGCAGTGCTCAGTCCTGCTGGCGAGAACTATCATCATCAAGTACAAGGCAGAGCCCCTGCGAGCTGGGACATGCCTGCATTTCAGAGCTCTGTGTGTGAGTCAGGCCACTTGTATGTTGTTAACCATGCCCTGGCCCCTCCTTACCTGAAAGCTTGCGCAGCTCGTTCATCGGACAGATACGTACTCGTGTAAACTGAAGAAGCGATGCAGACCACAGTTAGAAAAATAAATCTCTCACCGTTTGCATCAAGAGCCTGTGGGAAGGGGGTTATGGACCTACATATACTTGCCTTAAGATACACAGAGCTGCCACCCACTGTGCATAATCCTTTCCAGAGGATGTGGGTTTGGAGGAGTTACCGAAAATAATTCAATTAGAAGATGCAAACACCTGATAAAAATTTTGTGACCTTTGCCCTTCATTCTTAGATCTAAAATAAAGTAACCTTGGACACTATCTTTCCAACAGTCGGCTTCCAACAGGTGTGTATTCCAGTAACATTTCATCCCCGGCAGGAATGCCATCCCACAGGCTCAGGGACCCTTGCTCCCCGGCCTTGTAGGGTCTCTTTGCCATCACTTCCTCTGTAAGTAGGCTTTCCTGTTAGTTGGCACTTGACAGTTCCTTGTCAGTTAACCCCACGAAGATACCTTGGACATTCACCAAATGTCAAGAAATTCTAACCCTTTGCCTGTGTTTTATAAAGCCACTTGGTCATTCTAGAAGAAGCGATGTGGCTTTCCAAAACCTACCAGTGCTAAGCTGAGCAACCCCCAAAGGCCAGCAACCATTGGGTTAGCTCCTCTGATCAGTGACTATAATGGTATAGTAATATAGGCATGGGGCTCTATTATCCAGAGTCACTTCTATTATCCAGGAGGACCATTCAGGAAGTTTTATAAAGCTATCCCAGGGACAAGAAGAAAGAAAATCATAAGTTGCTTATAGAAACAGAAATCTTCTTTAATATATTTCCTTAAATTATCTACAACCTCTGAAGATGTTATCCAGCCACCTAAGAATGGTGCTTAAGGATAATCTTTTAACAACAAACATCCATGCCCTGAATTGAAGCACATGTTGGTTTACCCCTTTGGTGATAAGGTCTATGAATTCTGTAAATCACTCACATTCTTAGAGCTATTACATTGTAATAGACCACCCAGCTTGATGAATACGAGGTTTTAGCTGGAGGAAAAATAACAATTGTGGTTGAAGGCTAAATTCCATTCCAGAAACTCAGCACAGACTAAGGAACATCCTCCTTCAGAAGTGTGGGTACCTGAGGGTGGGGAGGAGAGAGGTCTTGTGCACACAAGAACCCTTGGCAATGGCATCGAGTGGCTGCCCCAGCCCCCAACTCCTGTGAATGCTCCATTCATTCTTATTCTTCAAGGCAATTAGCCAAAGTTCAGTGACAAGTAGGAATCTGGGGCAAACACCAGAGGAATATGTTTAAAGCAAAATAATCTCAGAAAAACTCAGCAAGCTGCATCTTTCTGTACCTCTTTCTACTATCACCCTTTGTTTGTTTTTTTTTTTCCCCAAATGAAGGGATTTCCCCCACTTTTGCATCTTTGACCACGTTGTGTCTCATTCTACTATTTTTGGCACAGAAATAAGAATCTGCAGGCCTCATTAAAGCCCTGATAAATGCATGTGGCTGCTCTCTTTTGTCTCCCAGCCAAGGGGTCTGTGCTGAGGGCCTGTGTGCTGACTCAAGCATCTGTGCGTGGCAATTCTCTCCGAGAGAACAGTCGATGGTCAGCAACTTCATATTTGTGGTCAAAATGAAGCGCTTAAGAAATGTCTATAGCTAATGAAGTACAGCTGATGCACAGAAACGTTTGTGAATGGGACGTATTGGTGATTTTTCTGAAGCGTTTTTGCATTTGTAAAATGCACACCAATGATTTTCCTTAGGTGTTCTTTGAGACAGCCCTGGGAGTGAATTCGTTAGCACGATATTCTTTGACGTAGCTGAGGAAGTCAAGGAGTTGTGATTTAGTAATCAAAACCTAATTGAGGACCAAAGCTGTAGTGTGTGTTAAAAAGGAAATAACAGGCCCCAAAGGGAGTCACTGGTGTTAAGTCCCACAGCCGCAGACCAAGACTTAATACCCAATGTAACAGCAGTTTCTGTCTCTCCAGGAAGCTAAACTTTAACCCATCAATGTGGAATCGCCTGGTCAGCTCTAGTGAGGTAATCCACCTCCATAGGCCCTTTCACTCCCTTTAAGAGGACGACCTTGCCTGAAACAGTACATTCCTTGCTGATTTCCTTTTTCTGGCCTCTTCTGCCTTTAAAGACTTTTCCTTTTCTACAGCTTAGCTAGATAGGATGCTGCCTGATTCACAAATTGTTGAATAAAGCCCACTTGATCTTTAAATTTACTCAGTTGAATCATTGTTGTTTAACAGATTTGGTGGCAATGGTGGAATCAGAAATGAAATTCTAATGGCATTTGGGGACAACAGGAAACATAGGCAAATTTCTTGTTGAGTTCATTGTCTTTATCCCCACTTCCCTGGACTGTGGGTAACCTACTCTCCATTTTTTTTGTGTTGTTGTTGTTAATTTTTTAATGTTTATTTATTTTTGAGAGAGAGACAGAGTATGAACAGGGCAGGGGCAGAGAGAGAGGGAGACAAAGAATCCAAAGCAGGCTCCAGGCTCTGAGCCGTCAGCACAGAGCCCAATGTAGGGCTCGAACCCACAAACTGTAAGATCATGACCTGAGCCGAAGTGGATGCATAACTGACTGAGCCACCCAGGCGCCCAAGCTACTCTTCGTTTTGAGTTATATTCTCTTTGCATTGATCTCATAATCTAATCACTTTCCAGTCCAGAGCTTAGAAGGTCAGCTTGAGCCAGCAGTACAGTTCATCTGGAATCCAAGCCTCTAGCCCTTGGTTCAGTTGTTTGGAATCCCTTCCCCAGTTCCAGTCTGCAATCTGCATTTACTGGAGTCTGCTGGTTTAATCCACTCTGGACTTGCTGGTGGTGTGCATGGTCTTCTTTGGCCAGTCTTCAGTAACATCTCATAGTTACCATCTCATAGTAATCATCTATAGCATGTTAAGGTGCACATATTTTTTCATCTTGTTTTGTGTAGATAAGGCTATTTCCAATAGGGATCGAAAATCCAGAAAGTCATGAAAATTGGTGGGTACAGATTGAGCACTTAAAACCCAGTAGAGCACTCTCCACCTCAAGAAGACTCCCTTGACAGGATAAATTGATCACAGAACTAGTTGGATTGACTCTAGGTCACCCATCGACCTCAAGAAAATTTTCATGTAACAAAGCACACTATAAAATGCTACACAATCTCCAACCCAGGGCATATCTCCTTTAGGTATGAGATTGCCTCTGAGAAACCCAAAGGATCAGCTAATGGAATCTTTAAGCCCTGAAGAGTTCAATGCACCACTTTCTGGCACATCTGTTTATTTTATGTCTATAAATGATAGTTCTAAACGTTATACATAGCTACAAAAATGGCAAAATCTTACTAAAAAAACTAGCATTACAATGGCCCTTTGGGGAACCAATTAGATGAGATCTTTCACTGAAGAAATGTACTTGAAAGTAAGGGTTCCTGAGTTAAAGGGACCAAATGGAACACCTACTTTAACTGGCATGCAAATGCACCCAAGTCTTCAAGATTCAAAAATAGTCTCATTGAAAGATTCACTGGAAAACGCCAATGAAAAATTAAAAACCCAAGAGGAACCTAAAACATAGGATGACAAGATTGAGTCTTTCTTTATCTGAGTTCTCCTGGTCTGGGGGCTCTCAGTCTGACCTGCCTTTCTACTCAGAAGAGAAGATTAAAGAGTTACCTCCTAAAATAAAACTGCCCAAGGTTGTGGGTAATCCTCATATACTTTCACTCCTTGCTTACAACCTAACTAAAGGCCATAGTTGAAGAAATGCCAAAACCCAGGGAGAATACCAAATGTTTTCTGAAGAGTTTAGAATCTTTATCAGGGCTCAGGATCCCAAAATGCCAGACATCCACCCACTTTTGCACTTTAGTAGGACCTGTTGAAGCCCCAAAATTCGATGCAAGAAGCAGAATGGCATGATCCCAAGGATGATATTTGAGATCCTCAGTTTCCAACATAGTCTTCTTTTGAACCAGTAAAAGCTAGCAATGTAGCAACTGATTTTTTACAAGCCTTTCCCAGAGCCTCCGCTGCCCACGTTAATTGGATTATTCAACTTGCAAACCAGAGAAAGATGAATCCGTGGCCGACTTAAAACCCTTTTGGAAGTGCTTTTCCTAGGGCACTCTGGATTCTGTACAACAAATGAGGCCACCCCACCTGCTCTAGCTGCTCTATTCGTAAATGAATTGTCTCCTAAGATTAGTAGGTTAATAAAAAGACAGAAAAGAGAATGAGAAGCCACAGGCCTGACTGAACTCGTGACCATAGCTGAGCACTTTGAAAGGACTTTGGACCAAAATTATAAACAGAGGTCTGCCAAACAAACGGCCACACAGTTCCAGGGCCAGAGATCAAAATAACACCTAGACCTCCCAATCACATCCTCTAGGGGCCCATCATCAGAAGTCTGTCCCAGGAGCCAATGTCTCTTTTGTAATCAACAGAGGCACCAGAGAAAAGACTGTCCCCAAAGGTCCTAGGCAAATTCCCCAGTGCCCCCAAGCAAGAACCCCCAGTTGAGCTCCTCCTAAAACTGATAGGGCTTTGAGGGACCTTTTGGTAAATGCTATCAGAAATACCCTTAAACAGCCATGGGGAAACTACAATTAAAATTAATGGAAAACCTTGCCAAATTCTGCTAGCTACTGAAGCTACTTTAAACCCCACTCTCATCAGACAACGAACCCCTGGGAATAAAAGAAAGGTTTCCATAGTGGAGGTACCTAGTAAAGTTCAGAGGGAGTTTCTGTCTCAAGCAAATGACTCTGGGACTTTTCAGAGAACAGCATCCTTTTCTGCTGTGTGATAAAGCTCCCATCAATCTATTAGGCAGAGACTTCCCTTCTAAACTAAAAGAGCTAATACACTTTGCTTGCAATGGAGAATTTGCCTTAGAATTTCCTGGCCTAGCTGACTCTGATCTTTTCTGCACTTTACAATCTGTCCATGATATAGAAGGGGAAGGATTCCAGTGAAAAATCCCTTAATTTAATCAAGGTGCCCAAAACTACTTAGGCTGATTCTAATTTTGACATTAGGATAATAGCAAGTGCAGAGACTATAAAGATTCGGTTAGATATGACTACACCTCTTGCAAAAATTGCCTCGATATCCATTACAGCCTGAGGCTACACCAGCCTTTACACTGAGAGTAGAAGCCCAGGGTTAATCATTCCCTGTATCAGCCCCTGCAACACACAGATTTTGCCAGTCAGGAAACCTAATGGGCAGGGCTGCCATTTGTCCAGGACTTGAGAGCCACTAACAAGAGAGTTATTCCCCATTTCCCAGTTGTCCCAAACCCACACACCCTGTCTCTCACAAGTTTCACCAGATCCAGAATGGTTCACCAGTGTGGACCTTTGTTCAGACATCTCCAAGCATCCCTGTGGACCCTAACAGCCAATATCTGTTTGCGTTGACTTGGAATAATCAACAACATACCTGGTCATGCCTTGGGGATTCGATGAGGCCCCTTCTTATTTCTCCTGAGCACCCCACTGAGAGTGAAGGACCTCTCTGGGGAATTGGCCCCCTATGGTACAGTGACAACCCCTTCCTGTGCTCAGCTCCCAAGGAGATGTCCATGAAGGAGTCCATGTATTTGCTGCAACCCTCAGCTGCAAAGGGACATCAGGTCTCAGGTCTCTGAAGAAACATTATAATGATCTCCAGACATTGCTCCTGACCTATGTCATAACCTAAGTTCTGAAAGAACCCAGCTATGCCCAGAAAGGAATAAGCTAATCTGAGAACGTCCTAGCCCCACAAGTAAGTTGATGGCCTCTTCGATTTCTAGCCCTGGCTGGCTGTTGCAGACTATGGGCTCCTGATTTTTCTCTCTTGGCTTCCCCACTCTGTGAACTTTCTGAAATTCCAGTCCCCGGACCCTTTCCATGGGAAGACAGACAGGAGCAGGCCCTTTTAAAACTCAAGAAGCACCACCAGGTCAGCCTGTCCGAGGGCCACCGAACTATTCAAACCCTTCACCTTATTTGGGCGTGAAAGAGGTAACTGAGTCCTGGGGATGCCCGCGAAAGACCGTGGCAGGAGACACTGGCCCGTTGCCTGTTCTAGCAAACAACTAGCACACACTCCGTTGCCCGAGCCTCTCCCAGCTGCCTCCAGGCTACAGCCACAGTCGCAAAGGTGGTAGAAGCCTCGGTGGATTTAACCTCAGGAAATGACTTCATTCACAAAGTCCTCACGTAGTTCAAGGCTTCATAATTCTGAGCTGACCCGCACGTCTCCGCCAGGAGACTCACCCCCTCAGAAAGCCTTTTGCTCTCACCACCTAATCTACATCCTTTATGGTGCAATGTTCTAAATCCTGCCTGACGAAGGCAAGCCCCATGCCTGTGAGGGAATAAGGTCCCTTTTCGTGACACCACAACCTGATTTACCAGACACTCCTTTGACTAATCCGGATCTAATTTGGTTTGTTGATGGGTTTTATTGTACAAACCAAGAAAGGGAATTTCCAAGCTGGTTACGCTATTACCACCCAGTATGAGCTGCTCGAGAGAGAGGAAGTCTTCCATGGGCTGAATCAGCCCAACTGGCAAGCTCTGTGTCCTTACTGGAGGGCACCAGGTACCAAAAGAACAAATTGTTAGTATTTATGCTGACTGCTGGCCCCTTTGGGGCCGTCCATAATTTGGGGATGTTATAGAAGCAAAGCGACTTCTGTCCACTGGGATCCCAATCAAAAAATGTACATCATGTAAAGAAGCTTCTTACTGCCATTCTTTTACTTTCTGAAGTTGGTGTCATAAAAATTGAGGCTTACATTACAAAGACTGAACCTGAGCATCAGGGAAACACCCAGTGGACTTTCACACAAAGGCAGCAGTGGCAGATTCTGTGAAGGCTGTGGCACCCCGCTTCTGCAGAAATGGCCTCTCATTGCCCGACTGTGGACATCCTGATGTCCCTGCAGCATGCCAACCATCTGCTCCCAAGTCAGAGAACTCACAGTGGGCACACGAGTGTTGCCAATTCAGTAAACA
Organism: Crocuta crocuta; assembly: GCF_008692635.1. Classification (NCBI taxonomy): domain Eukaryota; kingdom Metazoa; phylum Chordata; class Mammalia; order Carnivora; family Hyaenidae; genus Crocuta; species Crocuta crocuta. The sequence goes on from NW_027527429.1 coordinate 3,843,192, forward strand.
CGCTGGGTTATGGGAAAATCAAGACAGCTGCTTGGCTCTCCCTGCATCTCTGGCAAACCCTGTTCTTTGGTTTTCACATTCACTCACCCACCATGGTGCATTTGAGATGGCTCAAACGATAAACATTGGTGGGGAAGCTTCTATAAAATCGCAATAACAGTTTACCATCAATGTTTGACCTGTCAGTTCCATAATCCTGGGAAACCTGTTTTTGTCCCCAGAGACCTCAATTCTCCTCCTTCTGGACCCTTTGAGCACCTGCAACTGTTGCTCATTCAGCCGTGACCTCCTATGGATTATCAGTAGTTCCTGTTACTGTAGGGGTATTTTCTGGAAGGGCGGAAGCCTTCTCTGCTGCAAAGCTGGTGTCCTCACAGTGGCAAAGAATCTGTCAGAGAGTGTGTTCCCCACACACGGTATACCTTCCTCAATCTTTTACAGTCAAGGCAACCATTTCCCTGGGCAAATCATACAAGCCTTAACAAAAACCTTGCAAACCTCTTAGAATTACCACTGTCCCTATCACCTTCAATCATCGGGCAAGGTTAAGAGAACTAATAATGAGATCCTTTAACTTAAAGTCTCTAAACTTGTAGACACTACTGGACTCTAGACTCCCTTGGCCTAAGGCCTCACCTCAGACCTTGAGGACTATTCACAGTGCCCACTTGGGGAAACAAACTCACTCCACACTAGACAGTCATGGGCAGACCACTGTTAATTTGGAATACAACCTTCCATGGATCCCTTGTCTCACAGCAGGATGACCAGCTGCTACAAGTCTGTTTACGTCTTATGCTAAGTCCTATCAACAACAGGATAAAGAAGCCTCCCCAGGTCCCTAACAAAGGATCCTGTGGGTCACAGTCTAGAGCCTGGTGAGTATTCTGGAAATGTCATCAGAGGAAAACAGCCCTCAAACCCTTGAAGAAGGAACCTTCCAAAGTGCTCCAGGCCACTGTCACTGCTGCAGAATGCCCGAGGGCATTGAGCCTGGGTATGCATCTCATGGCCAAAGAAGGTTTCTCCCGACTCCTGGTCCAGTGCAGGTAAATTGACAAGGAAGAGAAGTAGCTGACATTGAGGTCCATGGCTTCTGCCCAAGACACTGGTTCAAGATCGCATGATTGAACTGAACATGAGACTTTGTTTTCTCCTCTTTCTCTCCTTTCCTCTGGCACTGTCCTGGAGAGACAACACCTTCCACCCCACCCAGGCATTGTTATGGGGGGTAGCTCTCAGACTGCTGGATTTGTCAGCAAAGATTCCAGTGTATCCATGATACGGGAGACCTCTGGTTTTCCCTAGCACCAATTTCTCTTCCACCCCCAATGTCACTGTGAACCATGATTGACCCCTTTTGGAAGTTTCTTATCAAGTTCAACTCTCAGAGGCAGAACACGCTGTGGTTTTTGACCATTCTCCAGCTATATATGTGCCCAGTCAGACACAAAAACCTATGCAAACCGTAACACACTTGCTCCTCACATGTTCATGATTACCTACTTTGGATGAGCTCCTTTTCACTAGAAAATCTCACCAGAAGCACCCATCTCCACAAGGTATTTACAATGAGTCTTTATTTTAAGCTCAGGGATTTTCCTCCCATATGTGCTGAAAACCTACCTGACCCCAGGCTTGAACAATAAATGCAACAATCCCTGTTAATGCTGTTAATGGCATTATCTTAGCTGGGATGGTTTGTGCCCTCACTGGGTTTATCTTTGTCCATGGAGGTTATCATGCTTCTTGATCCCATGAATGCTGGGATGGCCAGCTGTCAGGTTTTCTACCTGTGCCCTCTAACTTTCCACAAATGATCTGAGTCACCTAACTGGTCAATTCACCTGGATTTACATGGTTAAGTTAAAAAGGAATTCCTAGGAGTCATTCATGACTCAGAGTTCATTTCCTTTGGCAGAGCCATACTTCTCTGGTTAGGATCAAATGTAACTGAGAAAATGATCAGAAAAGTCTCTTAAGTCTTAAAAATATTGCTTAATCTGTTGCTAAGACAATAAATAGCTGCCCAACAAAGATCATTAGACTCTCTGGCCCAAGCTGTTGTCAACAATAGGATAACCCTCAATTAAGTGCTAGCTGAGCAAGGACATGTCTGTGCTGTGGCCAACGCCACCTGCTGTACCTGGATTAACACTTCTGGGGGAACTTGACACTACACGAGATAAGGGCAAACCACTTGGTGTAAAAAAAAGTGATGCCATCAGCAAGGTCTTTCTTTGACTTATTTGATTTTGACTGGTTTGGGTCTTGGCTCCAAAGTGTACTCTACACACTGGGAATTATCCTGTTTGTAATAATGATAGTAATCTCCTTGGTGTGTTGTATTCTCTCAGAAGTTTTAAATGTATGTTCGCAGCCACTAACCACCACGCAGTGATCTCCCTAAGGACTGGAACATCAGAAAAAAAGGAAAGAGAATGGCCAACTTAAAAACCGTGACCCTGAAGTTGTGGCCTCTGAAGATCAGAAAGATTAAGCAAAACATGTCAGGACCCATGAACACCACGCAGAGGATGGACAGAAGCTTCCAGCATTACAGGGCATAGCTGAGGGGGGCATTAACGCCTTAAATTTTGATCACATTTCTCAGTTAAGCTGAGAGTCTGATCAAAAGAGGGGAAATGTTGGGGTGCCTGGGTGGCTCAGTAGACTAAGCATCTGACTTCAACTCAGGTCATGATCTCACAGTTTGTGGGTTCAAGCCCCATGTCAGGCTCTGTATTGACAGCTCAGAGCCTAGAGCTGCTTCAGATTCTGTGTCCTTCTCCCTCACTTGTGCTCTGTCTCTCTCTCTGTCTCTCAAAAATAAATAAATGTTGTAATAAAAGAGGGGAATTGTTAAAAAGGAAACAACAGACCCAAAATGGAGTCACTTGTGCTAAGTTAGCAACCAAGGCTTAATACCTAATCTAAGTGCATGCTCAGCCCTCCAGGAACATGACCTTTAACTGGTCAGCCTGGAATTACCTGGTCAGCATTGGTGAGGTAATCCACCCCTTAAGCCCTTCCGTTCCCCTCAGTAGGGTGACCTTGCCTGAAACAATGTGTTCTTTGCTAATAATTTCCTTTTTCCTCTCCCTTTTCACCTCAGAAAACCTTTCCTTTCCTAAAGCTTGGCAGAGCTCCCTTCTACTGCGCTATGGGATGCTGCCTGCTTCATAAATTGCTGAATAAACCCAATTTGATCTTTAGGTTTGTTCTGTTGGAATTTTGTTGGTTAACAAGTGCAACAACACAATTATAGAATTCATCATCCCTGAGGGTTTCGGCAAGATCTTTTAAAAATAATGATACAGATAAGAGTAATCAGGAATGGGGGGCAGCAGAGGGGGTCAGAGTGGCAAGCAGCATGAAACCAAGCTGCGGTTTGGTGTCCTTCTCCTATCTTCACCCACGAACTTGTGTCTTATTAGTCTAACATAGCTTCTAAAGAACTGGATGTGTGTCCCCAGTGTAGGAATACAGAAAGGATAAATCTCCTTTCTGCTGATGACACAGTTTTACTGCCATGAACCAAGAATGACCTCAAAGGATTTAACCACAACCAGGAAGAATAGTTCAAACTGAACCACCCCAGACCCAAAGTCATTGTCTTAGCAGACACTCTCCAAAGCTCAATGGTTGTGGCTCAGTAAGTTCACGAGCAAGCCGACATGTAAAGGTCAGCTATCATGGCGAGCCCCTCGGGGTCCTTAGCTGACACAACCACATAAAAGGAGGGTTCTCCAAAGTCTTCTTGGACTTCCCCAGTGACAGCAATGCTAACATTTTCTCTGCAGATATTTCAATCCTAAATTATCTCTGGCAGACTCTATAGAGGGTGGAACTCGGGCTCTCATTAAAGACCAGATTTAAAGTTACATCAGTTCCAGCGCGCCTGGGTGGCTTAGTCGGTTGAGCGTCCGACTTTCGCTTAGGTCATGATCTCGAGGTTCGTGTGTCCGGGCCCCGTGTCGGGCTCTGTGCTGACTGCCAGCTCAGAGCCTGGAGCCTATTTCAGAGTCTGTATCTCCCTCTCTCTCTGACCCTCCCCTGCTCACGCTCTCTCTCTCTCTCTCTCTCTCCTAGAAATAAATAAAAATATTTAAAAAAAAAAAGTTACATCAGTTCCAAAGATATGTCCTGAATAAAATCTTAGATTTGTTTCAGCAAAGACCTCTCCGTATTGAGGACAGCAGCCTCCTCCTCCTCTGTGTTCAGAGGCAGGATCAGTCCTGCCGCCCCTATCTCTGGACTCCCAAGTTCATGGGTTTTCTCTGTCAGCTGCATGGAATTAATTATTACTTAATTGCAGAGCTCAGGCCTTTTTGGGAGGGCAGACAAGTTCCCACCACTGAGAGAAGCGAGGACTCGTCTTGGACACAGCCTGCCCTCCCCTTCCTCCTGTTCCTCTTACATTTTCTCTCCATGTCAAGTTAGAATATCCGGCTACATGCCTGAACCACCTCAGTTTAACCTCATCCAGAGCCCTCCCTACTCAGTTACACTTTCAGGCCATGCCTTGTCCTTTCTTCAAGGTTTACTATAAGAAGTAGTCATAAGAACCCAAAAACAAATAATGCAATTAAAAAATGAGCAGAAGACATGAACAGACATGTTTCTAACAAAGTCATCCAGATGGCCAACAGACACATGAAAAGATGCTCCACATCACTCATCATCAGAGAAATACAAATCAAAACCACAGTGACGTATCACCTCACACCTGTCAGAATGGCTACAATTAACAACACAAGAAACAACAGGTAATGGTGAGGATGGGGAGAAAAAGGGACCTTCTTGCCCCATTGGTGAGATTGCAAACTGGTGCAGCTAACTATGGAAAACAGGATGGAGGTTCTTCAAAAAGTTAAAAATAGAACTACCCTAGGATCCAGGAATCCCACTACTGGGTATTTACCCAGAGAATATAAGAACACTAATTCAAAGGGATACATGCACCCCTATGTTTAGAGCTCCATTATTTACAATAGCCAAACTAGGAAAACAGCCCAGTGTCCATCAGCTGATGAAAGGATAAAGAAGATGGAAGATATCTATATCTATATCTATATCTATATCTATATCTATATCTATATCTATAATGGAATATTACTCAGCCATCGAAAAGAATGAAATCTTGCCATTTGCAAACAACCTGGATGGAGCTAGAGTATCATGCTGAGTAAAACAAGTCAGTCAGAGAAAGACAAATACCATATGATTTCACTCATATGTGGAATTTAAGAAGCAAAACAAATGAGTAAAGGAAACAAAAAAAGACAGAAAGAGACAAACCAGGAACTAGACTTTTAACTCTAGAGAACACAGTGATGGTTGCCGGAGGAGAGGTGGGCAAGGGGGTGGAGATTAATGTGGGCACCTGTGATGAGCACCAGGTATTGCATGGAAGTGCTGAATGGCTATATTGTACGCCTCAGGTTAATATAACACTGCATGTTAACTATACTGGAATTAAAATTTTTAAAAACTTGGTGTGCCTGGGTGGTTCAGTTGGTTAAGCATCCAACTTTGGCTCAGGTCATGATCTCATGTTTCATGAGTTCAAAGCCCTGCATTGGGCTCTGCCCTGACAGCTTGGAGCCTGGAGCCTGCTTCGGATTCTGTCTCCCTCACTCTCTCTGCCTCTCCCGGGCTCAAGCTCTGTCTTTCTTTCTCTCTTTCAAAAATAAACATTAAAAAAAATTTTAACTTAATAATAATAAAAGAAATATAAGAAAATAGCCCTAGGGTTTCTTGTGAAAATACTGTTTAGGCCTCCTCTCATTATGTTACAAACATTCTCCCATACTTGAAGTTCAAGATAATTTTATCTTAATAATTAACTCCCAGAAAACATTTGGTCAATCCCAAGGAACTGAAATATTTCCTATTTTCTGATCATGGAGACCAAGACATAATTTTCACACACCCCCACCTTTTTTCCCCTCTATCTTCTGGAATGCTTAGAACTAGATCTAATGCTCATACCAGAAGTGTTTTCTTCTTCCTCTTTGTAATTTATTTTTCCATGTTGTTAACTTTGGGGGATACAGACCCTACATCACAGACCATCTGTTTTGAAAGTCGATACTGTATTTTGAAAGGGGGTCATTAACAGCAACTTAGATTTATGTACCCAGGGGGGATAAAGAGGCAAAGGAGTTGGAGGAAGCCCCTTCCCTCTTCCTGAAGCACACTTGTCCTCTGTCCACCAGAGGAGCCCTCTCTGTCGCTCTCAGGTCTTCCTGTGTCTCCTTCTCTCACTTGACTTATTCCTGCCTTTTTAGTCCGTCTTTTCTTTACTGACGCCCAAAGCACAGCCAAGGTCATTTTTGTTCCTCGACCTGAATTCATGCTGGAGAATATGAGTACATGATTACTTCCAGCAAACTCACCCACTCAGATGCAGTGATCAATCCTTGCGCACAGTAGGAGTCCGACCTGTAGAGACCCGCTGATATCCTTCTGCACGATACTGAAATGTTTTACCCTTAAAATACTACTTTAGCAAACTGCATCACTATGATTGCATCCTTAGCAGATTATGAAATGTCTTGGAGCTAAGTGTGTAATTATCAAGTGTTTTCCAAGAAAATTCAGGAGGAAAATGGAGTCAGTCCTTGGGACAACCTCTACTGACATTCCAGGAAGCTGTGTATGAAGGTTCTAGGGGGGCAGAGGCAGGACAAAAGCAAACATATCTTAACCCAGGGAAAAAAAACAGCGAAGGATCATAAACTCACCCAACGGCCCAGGCTCTCCTCGCCTCCAAGAGAGCCAGGGCACCTGTAGGAATAGGTCACAGAACACACTTTTGGTTATACCATAAATCCAACCAGATGCTGCCTCCAAGACTCGTTAAACATGATGACTCGGCAAAGGGGAAAAGCAAAAGTAGGTGTCAGTCATTTAAGCAAAGGGAAGCGAAAAGGAGCGCAATATCAACATGTACGAGACACGACTGGGTCCCTTCGTATGAATGAGGTGTGAGTGCGTCCCAAAAGAGGACCCCGGCCGTGAGCCTTCGTGGCTTCATGACACAGCACAGAGTGGTGTGAACACAGTTGATGCAGGAGAGCCTACCCCTCCGTCTTCACCCGCTGGGAGGCAAGAAAACCGCAGTGTAAAATCCCTTAGAGGATGAATCCCCAGCAACCTGGCAAGAGGCTTGAGTGGGACCACGAGGAGGTCAGGTGCTCATGCTTCACCCCGTCGAGGCTGGGCAGGCCGGTTACGTGTTCTGTACTGAGGGGCGGGCAACTGTGCAGACGGCACTGCTGTCCTGTGGGACAAGAGTGGAAGCTCCAGAAAGTTAGGTGACGTGGCGGGGGTGCCCCGGGGCCCAGCCCTCCTCATAGCTGTGTCCCCCCGCCTGAGTGTGCCCTCCCGCCTGTCCAGATGAACACTGAGCAGCTCCTCAGGGGGAGCTCCCAGGCCTTTAGGGGAGGGAGGCAGGGCCTCGGGTAACAGCTCCCTCTACCCAGCAAGTGGGGCGGGCAGGCTCCGGGGGTAGCACCAGGCTGATGCCAGTCACAGTCAAACTTTCCTATGGGCCCAGGGAACCTGGACCAAGTCCCTTTTATGGCCTTTGGTTTCCAAATACCTACCTCACATCAAAGTGATTTTCTAAGGAAAGGAGAGAGGGAAGAATGGTGACCCGTAACACAAGATTAAATTAATAATAATAATAATAATAAAGGTCAAATTTCCTGAGAAAACCTAAATCCCTCCAATGGTTCCCCATGTCATTCAGAGTAAAAGGCAAACACTTTCCAGAAACTATTGATCCTCTGTCTTCTTGCTTTTCTCCAGCCATACTGATTTCTGCTGTCAACCCCACTCTCTAGGCACTTGAATTTGCTCTTTCTTTTCCCTGGAATGCTCTTCCTATAGATCTTCCCATGGCTCCCTCTATCACCTCCTCTTCCATAGTTGCCATGGCTGAAATCACACACACACTGACATACTTCCTTACCACCTCTACTTTTCTCCTTAACATTTAGCACAACTCAACAGTTTGCATATCTTACTTGTTTATTTTGTTTATTTTATATCCCCAAACCCACTGGAACATAAGCTCCATGAAGAAAGGGACTTTGTCTGGCTTTATTTTCATTTATTTTTCCCACTGTTGAATTCATAGCATCTGGAACAATGCTCAGAACATGGTAGCACTCAAGAAATATTTGTTGAATGAATGAAGACACTTACTAGACTCTAGACATATGGACACATCCTCATCACCATCGTGGTTAGCCACTTGGAGCTCTGTTTGTTTTCTTTGGGTTGAATACCATTGGCCAGGAGAGCCACCATTTTAGAATGGAAAGGCACTGCCTGAGAATGAGAGAGACCTCATTTCTCATGATCTCACTGACTCTATGAGACTCAGGTAATTCCTTCAAACTTCCCTGATCAAATCCTCACTCAACTGTAAATAACAATTATAAAAACAGTAACAGCTATCATTTTTGAGCACTTGTTGATGTATCAGGCACTGTGCTGATTACCTTCGGAGGTTTCTGTGGGAAGCACAGGTGAATACTGTTACTATGCTGATCCTACAGATAAGATAAATGAGCACTGAGAGACACTAAGTCCTTTACCAAAGAGCCATAGCAAAGCAGCAGCAAAGTGGGGTTGAACCCAAGACAGTCATACTCCATTGTCCACACAAGTGTTACTAGATAATATAATTTCCCTGGGAAAGAGGCATTCGAGCTAACATCCCTCTAGCTGTAAGAATTTCTCTCTGCCCACCCATCCATTTACCAACTCTTCTATCCATCCATCCATTCATCCACCCACCTGCCTTTCCATCCATCCACTCCCCAACCCATCCATTCATCTATGCATTCACCAACCTACTTGTCTATCCATCTATCCATCAATTCATCCACCAGCCCACCCACCCATCTATATACCAATCTGTCCATCTGCCCATCCATCCATCAATCCATTGATTCTGTCACCTGCTTACTTGAGGAACTTTATTTAGTGAAGTCTTATTAAAATATGTCCTTCCAATCAGAGAAACCACTCAGCTTGCATGTCCTACTGGCAGTCAGTTACTGGTGGCATCTTTATACTCAAAGAACAATACTCGATGACTCCATTAGCTATACCAATAACTTGGATCTTGAGACGACAGAAAACAGGACAGAAAAACAAACAAACATGAAATCCAACAAGAAACACAAGAACTAACATTTGGTGTATGGGAGGCACAGAGGAATTGTAACATATTTTCAAGTACAGACAGTTTGGGAACTGGCCATGCCTTCAAATGTATTCCATGTCTGAATTTCTTTTTAATTAAATATTAGATTGGTAAAAAAACAACAAACCACAAAATGTGGTTTGAAAGGACAAATAAAAACCATTAGCATCCTCTGCAAATAGTTACCATAGATGGTTACAAGCACATACTCTTCTCTCTATCCCCTACTGCGTGCTCTGGGGAACCCCAAAATGTAAAAGCCATACCCTTGAAGAGCCTTCATTTCTTGTAAGGAGATAAAGGATCCTTTTTGGCATGAAAAGAGGTGGGGAAGGGTGCAAAGGAGTGGTACAGACATCAGGGGTGGAGAAGTTTGCACGACAGGAAGCTCAGGGTGTCAGTGCTGGGTCTATGCAGAAGGGAGGAACCTCCTTGTTGGGTCTCTCAGAGAAGTCTAGGTCCCCAAGGGGCTGATGGTCAAGCCCCTGCCTGAGCGTCATCCCTTCCAGCCTCATCCTCTTTTGCACTAGCAAAGTCAGCAGCTGGAGAACTGTCCTCCCAAAAGGCTCCCTGTCGCCACACATTCAACTCTCAAGGCCAGGGGCATGAGAGCAGGGGCGCCCACTGCGCCCTCATCTGATGAAGCTGAGCCCCAGCTTGAAGGTTCCCAGGAGCTGCCCTGACAGGGGTCCCATGTCCACTCCATGCCCAGGGCTTTGTATGCATTTGCTGGGAGTCTATGTCCCTTGTTTTCCAACCCTTCACCAAGTTACCTTTATACCCTGCCAAAACAACACCCTGGACTTCAAATACGCACTCTCACCTTTTTTTAATTATTTTTTTATTTTATTACTTTTTTTTTTATTATTTCAGAGTAAATGAATACTATTAAAGTATGTGGAGTGGTGCCTGGGTGGCTCAGTCAGTTAAGCATCCAACTTCAGCTCAGGTCATGAACTCATGGTTCATGAGTTGAAGTCCTGCATCGGCTCTGTACTGAGCATGGAGCCTGCTTGGGATTCTCTCTCTCTCTCTCTCTCTCTCTCTTGCTTTTGCTCTCTGCCCCTCCCCCGCTCACACTGTCTCTCTTTCCCTCTCCCTCTCAAAATAAATAAACTCCAAAAAAAATAAAAATATAAAGTATGCGATCAGATATTTTCCATACAGCTCAGATTCAGATTCCTTTAAGGGCTGGTGTCTTGAAGCTCCTGGGCCTTCAAGGGCATGTGGAGGTATGTGTGGCTTTGTTGTTTAGTAAGACAGCTTTACTAAGATCCACATATCATATGATTCACCCATTTAAAGTGTGCAATTCAATGGTTATTTTTAGCATATGCACAGAGAGATGCAGACATCACCACAGCTAATTTTAAAATATTTCCTTCACCTCAGAAAGAAATCCTGTTTCCTTTGTCTCTCAACACCCCATCCTCTTATGCCTCCAGCCCTAAACAGCCACAAATCTACTTTCTTTCTTTATAGATTTGCCTATTCTGGACATCTCATACAAATGGAATCATGTAATATGTAGGTTTTTGTCACTGATTTCTTTCATTTAGCATGTTTTCAAGGTCCATCCATGTGGTAGCAGGTATCAATGGTTTACGCTTTTTATGGTTAATAACGTGCCATTGTATGGATACACCACATTTTATTTCTCCATTTATCTACTGATGGACATTTGGGTTTTTACTACCTTTAGACCGTCATGGGTAATCTCACTATGGAACTCAAGCACAAGTATCTCTGTGGACATTTGTTTTCATTCCCCTTGAGTAAAGTACTCAAGAGTGTAATTGCCAGGCTTATATGGTAACTGAGTTGAATCTTTTGAGGCACTACTGGGCTATTTTCAAACTGGCTGAACCATTTGCCATTCCCACCAGCAGTAAATGGAGGCTCTGATCCCCCCACATCCTCACCAACATTGGTTATGGTCTGATATACAGATAAGTCTTGATTGATGTCCCAGAGATGACAAAGGCTGACAGACTCCATCGGATAGAAGAAGTGGGTTCGGACTCCAAGGCAGGCATCATGCCTGACAATTCTCAGCCTTCCCTGGGACTCCAGCATGGCTGCGTGACAGGGACAACCCACCAGATTCCCACTGTGTGTTGGGCCCCATCTCGAGATCTTGTCAAACTTTGCTCATGTTCACCATCCCCCGTTATCTGACCCCCTTCCTTCCCTTCTTTCCTTGGACCTCAATTCACACTTCAAGACTTCTTGCTTCTGAAACTCCCTTTTGTGCAGGTAAGTCTGGGGTAGCCCTGACGTTCCCTGACTGACATACTAAGGACATTGTCAAAGACCCTCCACAGGATAAACCAGCAAGGTGGGGTCTCCCCCTCTGACCCACACCACCCTGACCCCCATGCCACCTGCACATCCTCTAGACAAGAAAGAATGAGAAACACTGAAACAACAGCTCATGCTTTCATCGGAACAGGTGGGGAACGACAGCTCTGTACCAGGATGAGGTCTGAGCAGATCGAGGCAGGACGAGACCTGGAGATTCCAGGTACCCACAGACAAGCACCGTGAATGTTTTCATCTACGTGTGACATCATCGTGCAGCAGAGGACGGTGGGGCAAGTGGGCACTCTCAGAATCACGTACTCCCTTGCAGCCCTCCCTGAGGAAAATCAGCAGATTGCTGAATGAATTATTTTGCAAAAGGAATTCAAACTTTCAGGATTTTAATATCAACTCAAACTCACGTTTCTTTAAACCATGAATACTGATAAATTTTTTAAGGATATTTTTTATTTTTTTAAATGTTTATTTTTGAGAGAGAGAGACAGTGTGAGTGGGGGAGGGGCAGAGAGAGAGGGAGATAGAATCTAAGTCAGGCTCTAGGCTTCTGAGCTGTCAGCACAGAGCCCAATGTGAGGCTCAAACTCGTGAACCGTGAGATCATGACCTGAGCTGAAATCAAAAGTCAGATGCTTAACCAGCTGAGCCACCCAGGTGCCCCATATTAATCTCTATGTATTGATAACAGACGAAGGAACGTGTCTGGGGCTCTCATACATGGTCCCACAGTGACCAAGGCCACCTGCAACCTAGCTACCCTGAGGAAAGTGAGCAATCTGTAAACAGAGAAAATGGTCTTAATCCATGAGAAAACTTTACCACGACATTTCCCAAGGAATATCCCTTAGAGTGGTAATTCCATAAGATGGTAACAGGTATTAAATAACAAAAGAGTCCTGTGCACAAACGAGCTTATAAATCACAGATTACACGCGGTTTAAATAGGCTTACTTACACAGAATTTTTTTTGTCGTTTTTAATACTGCAATGTGAATTACGAATCTCCAGGAGGAGAATATAATATGTGATATTTCCCAAACCCACATCCAGGGGTACCATTTCCACAGAGCACACCTTAACTCTTTATTATGCACCGGTATGCAGAAACTGCATGCAGTTCAAGTTCATGACACTTTCCAAGTGAGAGGGTGGAAGACCAGTGCTCGCACCTCCGTTCTGCCTCTATAATGCGACGGCATAATACATGCTATGTAACCCCATTGTTTGCAGGGGGCTGATTCACTGATGTTGTAAACTTCACACGGCATTATTTGCGCTCATGCATTGTCCTTTGTTGCTGTGTTTCAAATACCTGTTGTGTAAAGAAATATGTTTTTGTTTTTGTTTTTTCCACAGTGCATTTCAGAGTATTCTTCCCACCCCTGGGATCTCTACAGGGCCCCGGAAAGTGACATTGAACTCAGAGTTCCCAGTCACCTGGCCGCCATGGCCTCTACGTGTCATTCCCAGGGAGGCATGATGGGTAACTGTCAACACACATAAGAAGCTTCCCTCTTCTTAGTGGAGAACAGAAGGCCGAGTTGTGGTGGTCGCTATTAATGGCCAGCGGAGCAGCAGGAGACCAACTCCAATGAGCCCCAGCCTGTCAAGAAGAGCTTCCGTTCTGATCAACACAAGGACGTCCACGTGAGGAGACATGGAGTTTTGCAAAATTGGTAGAGGGTGCAAAACTGGGGAGAGAGGTCAATAGCCATAGATGACTGCATTCATTTCCTGGGGCTGCCTTAAGAAAGTGCTATAAACTGGGTGGCTTAAGCCAGAAATGTATTGTCTCAAGGTTCTGGAGGCCAGGAGTCCAAAATCAAGGGATTGGCAGGAAAGGCTGGCATTCTGAAGGCTGAGGGGAGGATCCTTCCTTGCCTCTGCTTGGAGTCTGGTGGTTAATCATTATCCTTGGCTTGTAATTACATCACATCAATCTCTGCCTCCATCAACATGTAGCATTTTCCCTGTGTCAGTGTCTCTGGGTCAAATTTTCCTCTTCTTATAGAGTGCCAGTGACGAGATCAACTATTAGATAGACATTATTCCAGCATCACTTCGTGTCACCTTAATTTGCTTATATCTTCAAAGACTCGATTTCTGAATAAAGTCACATTCACAGGTTTAAGAAGTTAGGACTTGAAGATATCTTTTGTGGGGACATAATTCAACTCAGTTCAGTGGCCAAGAGAAGGCCTATGAATAAATAATAATGAGGGGCGTGTGGGTGGCTCAGTCAGTTAAGTGTCCATTCTACTCAGTTTCAGCTTGGGTCATGATCTCACAATCTGTGGAATCGAGCCCTGCATCGGGCTCTGCACTGACTCGAACCTACTTGAGATTCTCTCTTTCTCACTGCCTCTCCCTTGTGCATGCTCTCTCTCCCTCTCTCAAAATAAATAAATAAATGGTTTGTTTTTTTTAACGATCATGAGAGCAAAGCAAATATACAGAGATACATTTAATAGTGATCACTTAAAAATAATTACTTGGATTCAGAAATACATCTAAACATGTATACAGTAAGAAAGTATGACTTGAGGAAACATATATGTGAAAAATCTCAGATATTTAATTGACTGCAAAGTTCCTATGAGTTGGGCCTACCTTGTGCTGGTTTAAAAACTCCATGAGCATGGCATCTAGACCACAGGCATCTAGAACACAGGGCACTGTCACCTCAGTTCCACCCCAGAGAGTGCCAGCAATGGCCAAGAATACCAAGTCTTAAGAAAAACACTGGCAGGCTGGAGGGTGTTCAAAGGGCACTTCCAGGAAAGGCCCCAAACCCATGACTCATGAGAAATAATAGAAAGAGCAGGTGAAAATGTGAGGGAAAAGAACTTCAGGAGAACCCAAGACTAACTTCCTAAGCCTACAGATTTAGGGTCCATGATAACATGGAGATGGGCACACATTCAGTATACAGCCAAGTTTGGGGGCTGTTGACATAAGCATTCAGGAGGAGGAAATTTAATAGTAGTCATTTAAAAATAATTACTTGGGGGCGCCTGGGTGGCTTAGTCGGTTAAGCGTCCGACTTTCGCTTAGGTCATGATCTCGTGGTTCGTGGGTTCGAGCCCCGTGTCGGGCTCTGTGCTGACTGCCAGTTCAGAGCCTGGAGCCTGTTTCAGAGTCTGTGACTCCCTCTCTCTCTGACCCTCCCCTGCTCACGCTGTCTCTCTCTCTCTCTCTCCTAGAAATAAATAAAATATTTAAAAAAAATAAAAAAATAAAACTAAAAATAATTACTTGGATTCAGAAATACATCTAAACATGTATACAGTAAGAAAGGCACGACTTGAAGAAAAACATATACGTGAAAAATCTCAGATATCTAATTGACTGCAAAGTTAATGTGAGATTCATGTGAAGAGGATCTCTGTCTCTAAGATCCTGTCAACATTTTGGTTTCAGGAAAGAATAAAACATTGAATGGAGTTGGGATGTCTACCAACTTTGCTCGTAGAGGCTCCTGGGACTTCTCTCTCATGCTGCAGGGCTCTCCCCTGGAGAACCACCTTGGATGCCAGCCTGATGGTCACAGGGTCCAGGAGGAGCCAGTGTAATTCAGCTAGACAATAAGGTCTCTTATTTATTGCAGAGACATTGATCAGCAAAAATAGAGGTAAAGGTGGGGATTGAAAACCCAACAGTTTGCTTTTAATGCCTGTGGATGCTGAGAAGTTCAGCTGAATTTTGTTAAAACCAACCAAATTCCCCTTAAGGGCCATATTCCTGGGCTCAGTGCTGGACATTCAGCTGAAATAATCAGAACCCCCACCCTGGGAGAGCACTTAAGAGGAGGTGAGGATGGGGGCTCAGGGGAGAAATGAGGGAAGTAGGAAGATTTCCAGCTGTGTCTTCACAGATTGCCAGGATCTCAAGAGTTCTGGAAGCTACAAAGATTCCCAAACACAGACATACATACAGAAATGCATAAATACTAAGCTGGGTCTGCCTGAAGGCTATCACCCAGATCTTATCAGTTCAACATACTGGGATTCTGGATAGGTTTTAGAAATCCATTTAGTTCTAGAGAAATGGACTAAATCCAACATTATGGGACGGAGTAGGGCACTAAATACAAGATCAAAGAAAATGGTTGGA
Source organism: Crocuta crocuta (assembly GCF_008692635.1). Lineage (NCBI taxonomy): Eukaryota > Metazoa > Chordata > Mammalia > Carnivora > Hyaenidae > Crocuta > Crocuta crocuta. Next base: position 3,858,850 of record NW_027527429.1, read on the forward strand.
TGGATGGATGGACGGATGGATGGATGGATGGATGGATGGATGGATGGATGGATGAGCAAGAGAGTGAGCGAGTGAGTGAGTGAATCCCTCTCTCTGCAGGTTATAAATGGCAGAGGTAGATGCTGAAGATTGAACTAAAGAGAAAAAGTGTAGGCTGAGTCTGGGCTTTTGTGGGATCTGCCCATGGCCACCTGGAGCTAACATGTCCCCCCAGGTGGTCTCTGGCTTGGGCACTGAACATGCAAGAAGGGAGGACAGGTAACCAACAGGAAGTCGACCGGCCATTTTTAGTCACTTCCTCTCCAGTAAGGAATCGTGGGTGAGCTTTGGTGTATTTAAGGCATTACATTATTTCCAGCATCTACATTCATGTTCTCCCCTATGTTTGTGTTGTCATTTGCTTGTTCTTCTCTCTGCCTTTTTAAACTATCTGCCCCTTTCCCTCCCTAGCATCTCTTTAAAGCCAAAGCAACAGAGTCTCTGTCTCTACCAGGTGGATAGTGAGTCTTGGCCAGAGAACCAGCCGCCACAGGACACTGCCCTGTTCCTGTTAGATGGAGGGCCTCCTGGGGACGTGGGGCAGGTGCAAGTCCACTCTATGTTGCCTGTCGGTCAGAGAAGGAGGAATGATAATACTCGTGACCCTTATGGTGAGGAGACACAGAGCTGGGCCTTGCCGGGGCAGTGCCCTAAATGGAGAGGGGTCTCTGGGCAGGTGATACACCTGACGGCTTTTGTTCCAGTAATCCGGCTCCTGCACATTGACCTTGAGGAGCCTCTCAGAACATGAGCACTCTCGGAGGTGGTCTGTCCTCTACAACTGACAGCTGTTTCTCTAGATAGAGCTGGATTCAAACGTAGATTACCAAAACTCTGTCTCATACTGAGCTTTCTTCCCCACAGTGTTCACATCAGTGGCTCTTCGTTATTTGGCCCTCCCCTTGGGGAGGAGGTAAACGCTTGGGATCTGGGCCCTGCAGACAGGCCCGATCACTCACAGGCCACATGGCTGCCCTGGACCGCCAGCCGTTTGCCCGATGCACCCACCCCCCTTGCCCGAGTCAGCTGCCCTGCCCACGTCCTCTGGCCTGAGAGTCCTGGATGCCGAGTTTAGATCCTCCTTCTTTCTCAAGGTCAAAGCACAGGATAGACAGCAAGATGAAGTATGTTGCACTGGGCCTGAAGGTCCTTACTCTCAGGCTGAGGCTGCCATTGCAGGTCACGGGTGGTCTGGAAAGGAGCTTCAGAGGATGGAGCCTGGTCTTGTGGCGGCCAGAGACTGGAGGCCAATCTCAGGTGTGCTCGGAGGCAGAGGGAGGGCCTCCTGAGGTCCTCAGCTAGACACACCCAGAAGCTGGTTCTCTGAGATTCTGCCCTTAGAACGGCCCTGTGTCTTGAGTCCTAGGGAGTCTGCACTGGACCTTGACCTACCTCCCTGCCTCAGCCCTTCTCTCTTGGAACGGATGAGCTTGAGAAGTGGGTGGGGTCATTGCGGTCCTGACACAGGGTCTGGAACAGAACGCGGCTGTCCTTGCTTCCTCCCATCACTGCCCTAAATAAGGGTCAGCCCACATTTTCCGTTCAGAGCACACCATACATATTTTGGGCTCTTTCTGGACCCTACAGTTTCTAAAACAACCAATCTACTCTGTCAGTGTAGCTTGAAAGCAGCCATAGACAATTTGTAAACAAATGGGCGTGGTTGCATTCCGATAAAACTTTATTAATAAAAACAAGGGATGGGCTGACTTTGGCCCGCAGGCTGTAATTTGCTGACCCTTGCCTGATATAAACTCTCTACCTCTCCCTGAAGCAGATATTTTCTCCCTTCCCCTTCTAACCACGGGCCCTGCCGTGCTATCTAAATACATCTCTTAGTAGTGCCCCAGGCTGCCAGATCAAATACAGGACACTCAGTTAAAATTGGATTTCAGAGAAGCAACCAGTAATTAGTGTTAGTAAACACATATCCCACATAGTGCATGTGACATACTTAGACCAAGAAAGAATGTGTTGTGTGTCTGGCATCCAATTTTAACTGGGCATCTTCTATTTTTGTTTGCTAAATCAGCCATCCCTAAGTGCACATCACTGTGACTTGGGCAGCAGCACGCAACACTGTGAGCAGAGCTGCAGGAAAGCTTTCCATGGATGACCCCTGGGGCTCGCCTCATCGCGGACTTAGCAGGGCTAAAACGGGGGGATAGGGGAGGAAGCATCAACGTGGGAGGGCAGGGCTTAGCCTCCAGCCCCTGTGACTTCATGGGACATCGGCCTGGGGATGTGAGCCAGGCCGGCCAGCCAAGCCCTGCAGCCCCAAATGACCCTGAGCACTGCCACGCGTCTGCTGCGCCCAGAGGGGCAGGGGCCGTTCCCTGGCCACGTTCACAGTCCTGCAGCAGCTCTGACTGACAGGTCCCCGTCTGCGGGACAGCGCTGGCCGTGCTCCCTTTGTGAGCAACAGAAGTGTCTGAGCACTCTCACTGCCTCTCCTTAATCTTCTCCATTCGTGTTGACCGAATTATTTCAATGTGCTGTGTAAGCGGGTGAAGATGGAGTGTTTACAACGTAGTGAATTGTAAACACGCTGGTAAGTAGATGTAAATCCTAACAGTGCACTTCAGAAGGATAAAAACTAACTTCTTCACTGTTACAGCGACACAGTCAGGGATGTGCAATCATGATTTTGATTTTTCAGCCGGGGAAACTGAGGCATCGGGCAATGAAAGGTCATGCAAGGGGGACACGGTGGGACAGGCAGGACTGGAACTCAAGGCGTTCACCCACGACACCCTTTAAAAGTTGTCTCAGCACATTTACGATACTTTTCAGTATAGTATCCTGTTCTGAGACTCTGTTCCAATCATGGCATTTGCCTCTTTTGATTATTACGGAAAATGTTTACAACATAAAATAATGGGGGGAAAAACCACCACCCAATAAAATCTTTCACTTTGTGGTTTATTACTTTTATGACATTCTGTAGTGTTTCCCACACATGTACGTGTGTATATACTATGTAAACCGTGGGTGAACCTATGCATTTCACAAAATGGAGATGTGCCCCTTACTTCCGGATAGGAGTGCAAAGGTCCATTCCTGCTGAAGGCATGTCCCTCTATGAACACACAGCTCCAGGGGCTGAGACAAAACTGTGTCCTGGCGCGGACCCGTATTGACACCATGACTGAGATTCAGCGGGGCAGAAATGAGGCTGCGATCCCGCCAAGCCCAAGGTGCTGCGGACAGGGAGGAGGGGGCACGGAGGAGGAGGCAGGGCCTTGGGGACAGTGCACAGCGCGAGCCACCACCCCCAGCTTCCTCCCCCCGCTGACCCCTCCTGCCTGGCCAGCTGGCCGCTCCTTCCGGGGGCCTGCTTCCTCCGTTCCCACATCACCGAGGCCTCCTCTGACCTCGACGCTGAGAAGCAGGTGCTACTTCTGTAGCCTGCCCAGCACCATCCTGCCCACTCGGCCCCCGGACCCTCACGCCCCGCTTCTCTGCCTCTACTCTCACCAACGACGTCACAGAGACTGCAAGTTCCTTGTCCCGTCCTGGTGCTGGTGGGCCAAGGTCACGGTGATGGCCGTGGCGGGTGGTGGACTGGAACGCAGAGAAGCGCCAGGTCTCATGCCTGTCCTGCTGCGCCTTCTAGTCCAGGGGTCGCCGCTGCTGATGACAAGTGGAAAGCTGATCCCAGGACGAACAAGAAGAAAGCAAAGAAGAAAGGAAACACTCAGCAGCTCTGGGCGGAAAAGCTGCGCAGTGTGAAGCCCCTGCCCAGGCCGCCGGGGACACAGGACAGAGCCCAGGACGGGAGCCCCGGGCCCGTTCCTGCCCTCGTCCCGCCCGGCTGCTCCGCACGCACTCGCTCTGACGGTGTTCAGGGCTTGGAGCCCAGCGGCTGCGCGGGGAAGGGCCGAGCCTGCCGTCAGGGAGGCCCCCGGTGATGCCACGGGGAGACCCTCACACAGGTGACAGCATCACTAAAAGGCAGGTGGGGTCCCAGCAGAGAGAAGGGGGCCCAAAGAGCACTCTGCACCCCGGGGTGTCTGAGCCGTCCCAGCGTGGAACGTGGCGCTCAGGTTGGAGTCCTGCCCTTGTTGGTGAGAGAACTAGAGGAGCAAGTTCCTAAGCCCCCCAGACACCGGCGTCTGCAGGGGAAACGGGGGCGCAAGATTTCCCTCCAGCTGCGTGACGTCACAGTGTAATGTGCAGCCTGTCGGTTCCCTCTTTGTGTGCTCAGGTCCCAGAGTTCTAGCCTCTCCCCATTTCCATCCAGCCTTTCAGCATCGGCGACTTCTTTCTGTTTTTGCTTAAATCCTGGTTCAGGGCTGAGAAAGCCGTCCTCTTCGGCTAAACCCTGGCCACGTGGCTGACAGCATTCCGGTCCCTCCATCCTGGCCAGAGACCCACACTGCCACGGCCCCGCCCGCCTCCATGCCCCCTTCCCATCTGCTGACCACCATGGGGCGGGAGAGGGGTTGGGTGTGCAGAGCAAGTGAGTCAAGATGGTCACCAGCACCCCAGCAGCCAAGCCATCGTAGGTAAGGCCTGTCCTGATGGCGGGTCGGGATTGAGGGGCTAAATGCCTGCACGCCATTTAGACAATTCTCCTCCTTCCCCGGGGAGGAGCTGCAGCATTCCTGGGGGGCCCCGGGACCCTTAACCCGAATCAGGAGAAAACGCCTTTCTCAGCAGACCTCATCCTGAACACCCTTCCTCGTCACAGCACACGAAAATGCCTTCACTGGAAGGGCTTCTTTCCTCCTGCACGATGCTTATTGGAACCAGCGTTTAGTTTTCTGATGGGGTCCTCAAAGACGGGAGGGGCCGGGGAGCCGGGAAACGTGTCCCTGTCACAAAGGCTGCAGGCACTCCTGACGTGCCGACGGTACCATCAATCTCTATATGGTTTCCTCCACCGATGGAGTCTGGAACGAATCGCCCTATTTACTGCACAATTATGGTTTTCAATAAATTGTTCCCAGATGGTTCAGGAAAACAGCATTAAGCAGAAAACAAGAAATGATCAGATTTTAATGAATGTTTGTTTCCTTTGCCTTGTTTCCTTCATAAATCCTGGTTGAATCTGTGGTTCAAGAGTGAATGAGCAGCAGGGATGTGTGCGCATATATACGCACCGTGCACCAGACACGCATGCACATGCAGTAATGCGAGTGCGTTTGCAGTGAGCACCCATGGGCATCATGGAGCTGTTTGTATCTCTTTCGTGGGTTTGGCATGATTTATGTACCAGCCATTGCACTTATTATGTATATTATCCTCCTACATTCCTCCCAATTCTGCGAGAAAGATGATATTATTCCCATCTTAGCGATGAGACGATTGAGGTTTTAAGAAGTTAAGTAACTTGCCCAAGGTCACCCAGAAAGTTAGTGACAAAGGTAGTAAAGGAAGCCCCTCTGTGTGACCCACAGCCTGTGTCCTTTGCAGCACTATCAGTAGGTCAAGTGCACGGCAGGCGTGGTAAGAGTCCAGGGAAATACACCGGCTGGTGCACACGGTTCAGCCTAGGAACTCGGTCTCCGTGGAAATGCCTGCTCTCGGCCCTCTGCGTGGCCACATTGGGTCATCACACTGTCCAGTTAAGTGTCACATCCTGAGGGATGCCCTCCTGAGCCCTGGCCTTCTTCTTCATCACGTCACCCTGTTCTGTCCTCTTCGCCGCAGCCGTCTCTCTATTAACCATCGTCCATCTTACAACGTAAACTCTATGAGGCCAGGAGTTCTTGGCCCTGCTCAACCTGGAACCCAAATGCTTACTCGCTAAATAAATGGCGGTCATGTCAGTTTCTCCCCTGCCGTCTGCTCTCTGTGCAGGCTTCTGGGGTACCCCCTATATGTAGACCACCTCCTGGTGGTCTTTGGGCCCCTCTACTTTAGCCAATGATAATTCAGGCCGTGCCCCCCTCACCGCCTGGGCCTTGGGTCCAGGATCCCGGGCCCTCTGCTTTCCTCGCCCTAGTAAAGGGGCCCACGTGGAGCGAGATGCTGGCAGTGAACACCTATGCCAGGATGTGGGCGAAACCCCGCTTATAATCATGTCAGATTGAATCGGAGGGAGAGGCTGCCCTCAGGCAGACACGCGACCCCTCCTAGCCGAGAACGATGCCTTGCCGCCCCCGTCAGCAGCACGCAAGTGTTTGTAATTAAGCCCCACATGTGTGCAGACAGTGCACGCCAAGCAGCCTGCATGGGGCGATTCCCACCGTCCAGAACGCCCAAGGTCAGGCTAGGGCTCGTGGGCGTGCTGGGACAGGCTTTCCCAGAGGTCACGGGGATGTCCCATCTCTGGGTGGGAGGCACCAACTGTGCCAGGCCCACTTCTGTCCCTGAGGTGTCTTCTGGCACCTGGGGGACAGGTACAGATATGACCGGCTTGCTTCATGTGACAGCTGGTGTAGGAGAGTGCGCTTTGGGGACCTGATGAAACCAGGTGTATCTTGACTCTGTGGCTCGCAGGAGGTGTGGCTCCAGACACTCTCCTCCACCTTCTGAGAGCGGGAACTCCGTCCTCCACCGGGTGGGTGACACAACCACTCCCTCAGAGACGTGAGGTGCTAACCCCACGGAGAAGTGTGTGCGGATCGCACCACCCGGGCCTGATGTCCACGACTGGCCCACTCGATCCTAATCCGCCCCCCAGGTGTAAAGCACCTGTGGCAAAGTCAGGGAGGGGCGGGTCCGCAAACCACCATAGCTCCTCTGGGCTCTTCAGAGTAAACAGTTCGTGCTGGGTCAGAGAGAAGGAGTCCAACTTCCTGCAGCGGGGACAGTCAAGTGACCGCCCATTCCCTGCTGAGTCCCCAGAAGAGAGAACCACCCCCTTCACGCAGCCTAAGAAAGGAGCAGACAGAATCAGCTGCTTTGCAACCTCAGGTACCTCCAGACTGTCCCTCAAGCCACCAAGGAAGGAAGCAAACGCAAGTGTGTCTGCTTTCTGTGCTGCCGTCCACCCCACGTCCCACCTGTGTAGTCTGACCCCCGCGCCCACTTACCTGAGTAGATGCCTCCAAGCGTGTACACCTGGCAACACGCAGGAGCTTAAGGCTCTAACAGGTTCCCTGCCCTGCAGCGCTTCCAGGACGCAATGGTGAGTCCCCAGATTCCAGCGCCATGAGAAAATCGGAAGGCAGGAGAGGAGAAAAGGCTAGTAAAACCCAGTGTGTAGAGAAGTAAGCAAAAACAGAAATAACTATTGTTTATTATTGCTATGAAAATATATCAATATATGATTATCAATCATCTCTTACTATGTGCCAGACACGTTCACCATCTTTCTTGATTCTTGCTATAGTTATCTTTTTTGTGAGAGAGAGAGAGAGAGAGAGTGTGTGCATGATGGGGAAGGGGCAGAGGGAGAGAGGAAGAGAGAGGATCTTAAGCAGGCTCCATGCCCAGCTTAGAGCCCAGCACAGGGCTCCATCTCACAATCATGAGGTCATGATCTGAGCCAAAGTCAAGAGCTGGACATTTAACCGACCAAACATCCAGGCGCTCCCTTGCCAGAGTCTTCTGAGGGACGTGCTATTATGGTTATTCCCACTTTATGATGAAACCAAGGTCAAAAGAGGTCAAACAGCCCACATGAGGTTGCCGACTTAGCAGGTAGTATACATGGTTCGATTTGATCTTGAGCACCTTGCCCCTCAAAATCCTATCCTCAACCAACAGGACCCACGTTTCATGGGAGTTTTTTGAAAACTCATAGAGTCTTGAGCCCCACCCAGACCCACTGAATCAGAATCTGCTTTTTAATAAGTTACCAGGTGATTTGTGGACACCCTGAAGAAGGAAAAGCTGCCCCAAGAGTCAGATGCCAGGAGTCACCTCTGGGCTACCCCACACTGGGCTTCCTCCCCTACATGCTCATCCATGTATGAAGTCCCTCATTCATTCCTTCTTCCTTCTCCCTCACTGCACAGTATTGGGTGCCAACCATGTGTGAGATGTTCTGCTAGGTTCTGGGAACACAAGGAATGTGGAAACAAGCCTTTGGCCTAGAATCCATTTCGCTCAAAGTGAGGCAACAACAGCAAATCCTCTCCGCTGTGAAAAAGTAATTACCTAATAAGAAAGTATAATGACATTATATTTAGGCACTGTTATCTAACTTAGTTTAAACTTTAAGAAAAATGCCATATTGTCTCATCTTAATTTATTTTCAACCTATAGTGGCATCATTCACAGATCTTGGAATTTTAAAATATGTTTCACATGATTGCTGAAAAGTGATGGAGGCTCGTGGAAAAAAAAACACGGAAAAACACGGCCAGCATCTTGAAGATACTTCCAAGAGCCAGATCCGGAACAGTGTGAGCCAAGCAATAAATAATGACGCCCATGACTTATAACCCACAGAATAAAACAAATATCTGTCAGCTCATACCGATTTAAAGAAATAAGGGCATAAATCATTAAGTGGGAGAAAGAACAGCTCTTCCTTACACTGGAGTTCGGATTAATGAATACAGAAGGAATATAAGATAGAAAAAGAAAATCAACATTTTACAAAATCATTGATGTATATGCATCTTAGCGGGCCAAAGGATAATGAGAAACAGGATTTTTAATAGCCTTGAATTATCCCATACAAAATACCTACTAAACGCGCATGCCCACATGCACACACACACACCCCCACACATTAGTAACTTGGCTGTGAAGAAACCTGGCAGATAGCACCTTAACGAAATGATCCAGATGAACGACACCAATAATGAGACACATCCACACTATGCGTCTCCTGCTATGATTTCACCGAGGACACATTAGCATTCTTATGATATTCTTGCCAGAAATGCGTAACTTCAGTCTAATAGTGAGGAAACATAGGAAAACTCAAAATGAGGAACATTCAACAAAATGCAAACATAAGAATGAGTCAATACACTTAGAAATAATATTGAGGTCATAACAAAGACTGAAAGAAATGTCCTGGATTGGCAATGACTAAGGAACATGACAATAAATCTTGAACCAGAAAAAGGAACTCAGGGGACAATTAGTAAAATCTGAATAAGCCTTGCATGTTAGTTAATAGGGTTGTATCAACAGGAAGGTTTTGATGCCTGCAGTATGGTTCTGTAAGATCTTACCATTGGGCAAGTGGGGAAGAGTGTTCAGGAACTCTGTGTGCTATTTTACAATTTGTCATTCTAATTAAAAAAAAAAGTTTTAAAAACGTGCTTGACGTGAATAGACTCAGAAGCTGCTAAGCTGAGGGGTTCGACACGAGCTTCGTTCACGGCAATTGGGAGGATGTCAGGCAGAAACGCAGATCCACTCCGGGAGACTTTACGGAATTGTTGGATATTAATTTGAATTATGCCATTAAACAGATGTGCTCTGTGGGGCGTGAGCAACTTTTTATTTCTTAAATGTCTAACCTGCTGCTGCGTTGGATGGCATCAAATTAATTACACAGAGTCAACGGATGTGACATAACGGGCTGCGGCACAGCCATACATCATCACACGTCACCGCAGAGGTGCTGCCGGGCTAGGGGGCTTTCTATTGCTCTGGGGCCAGACCCAAGCTGACGGGGCATCTGACGGCTCTCCACGCATGCCCAGAGCACACTCCATGCATCTCAACACTTAAATAAATGTGAGCTCAAAGCCAACACACCCAAACAGAAGACTTCTATCTAAAGTCACCAGAGCTGGTTTATTGATAAAGTTCAGTGTTCACTTTTAAAAATGCAAGGTATATATGTGGAATGCGTTATACATGCATTTTATGTATTTAAATATGGTATTGTGGGGGCGCCTGGGTGGCTTAGTCGGTTGAGCGTCTGACTTTCACTTAGGTCACGATCTCGTGGTTCGTGGGTTCGAGCCCCGCGTCGGGCTCTGTGCTGACTGCCAGCTCTGAGACTGGAGCCTGCTTCAGAGTCTGTATCTCCCTCTCTCTCTGACCCTCCCCTGCTCATGCTGTCTCTCTCTCTCTCCTAGAAATAAATAAAAATATTTTAAAAATAAATAAATAAATAAGGTATTGTGTATTCAGAGAATGGTTATATATGTATTTGAATACTTTTTTAAATTTTTATTTATTTGTTTTGAGAGAGAGAGAGTCGGGGGGGAGAGGCAGAGAGAGAGAGAGAGAGAGAGATTGAGAGTGAGAATCCCAAGTAGGATACATGCTCAGTGTGGAGCCCGATGCAGGGCTAGATCTCAGGACCCTGGGATCATGATCTTAGCTGAAACCAAGAGTCAGCCACTTACCTGACTGAGTCACACAGGTGCCCCTATGTGTTTGAATATTTTATGCAGCATGTGAGAGAATAAGACTTGCATGTCTATAAATGTGAGAACAAGTAGGCTGGACAGATGGATGGATAAATGGATGAGTGGATGGGTGGATGGATGGATGGATGAATGGACTGATGGATGGATGGACAGACAGATGGACAAATGGATGGATGGATGGACAGATGGATGGATGGATGGATGGATGTGTGGATGGATGGATGATGGTTGGATAAAAGATAGATAGATAGATAGATAGATAGATAGATAGATAGATAGATAGATGATAGATAGATAGATGATAGATAGATAGATAGATAGATAGATAGATAGATAGATAGATAGATAGATAGATAGATAGAAATAGGGAAAATAAACCACGAAGAGAAAGGTACATTACGCTTTCTAAAAAGTAACACAACAATGAAACGTGTTCTATTATCTACTTGGATCTACTACAGTAAAGTCAGTCTCTTTCAAAAAGCATTGCTTTATTAAAAATCTCTAGGGGCCCCTGGGTGGCTCAGCTGGTTAAGTAATCAATTTCAACTCAGGTCATGACCTTGAGGTTGGTGGGTTCAAGCCCCGCGTCAGGCTCTGTGCTGAGAGCTCAGAGCCTGGAGCCCGCTTCAGATTCTGTGTCTCCCTCTCTCTCTGTCCCTCCCCTGCTCATGCTCTGTCTCTCTCTCGATCAAAAAATAAATTAATACTTTAAAAAAAATCTCTAAGATGCTATGAGTCACTCCCATCCTGAATTTTATTCTGTAGAGAAATCCTAACCCAATGTTAAACACTGGGGGCACTAGCTGCATACCCAAACAAATATTTGTTGAATGAATGCATGAATGGAGAATTAAGAAAAATCATGTCTATCTTTATATTTGAAATGAACGCTAATACAGAAGAAGCTAACATAAAACATCAAAAATACATTACCTTCAGCGCAAAGCAGACCTTGAGTTCTAACATCAACATGCAGGCCGAAGGTTTCCAAATCAGATTTCTGTTCACACTTACTTAATCATCCATCCATCCATCCACCCACCCACCCACTGGTCATCCATCATCCATCCCGTTTTCCACGAACGCTTAGAGACCCCAGGCCCCTAGCCCAAGCGCTGTCTCTACTAAGACAAAAAAGGCATGAGCCCTTTCCAAAGAGCTCACTAACTCTTGGCAAGACAGACCCGTGAGTCAACAGCCCCAGCCATAAATCCCTGCAGGTGCACAGTGAAGCTGTGGGCAGGCCAGACGCAGGCCTGCCGAGAGGGAGGCCCAGCTGCCGGCCTGGGTCTGGCTACTCGGGGCTGCAGAATCTTCTGTCCCATCCGCTCATTCAACCCACAGCCATTCTGGGGGTACATGTAATGCTCAGGGGCCCGGCAGGGGCCTGCAGACCCCCTACAGCTCTGTGAGGGAGAGGTGGCGTTCACAACAGGGTGAGCGCTACAGGGTGCATGGAGGCCACTGCCGAGGTGGGCGAGCTCGTCCGGGCGCCTTCGCCTTGACACCTCTCGGGATTTTTTGTTTTTACCAAAATGATGCTGATCTTGGAACTACTAGACTGCAGGACTGTCGCATCGTCTCTGGGGTGTCAGCCTCCTCTCCGTGCCGCAGGGAGGGTCACAGGGCATTGCAGCTCTTTGTGGGGGGGGGGAGAAAGCGTTCCACAGGGGTCTTCCCCCCTCCCCGCTGCATGGCGCCTTGCTGCTCCCTGATGGCCACAGGAGCTGTTCCTCCTGGGAGCAGGGGCTGAGGAGTTTTGCTGCACTATCCCTTTCTGCCACGAGGTCGCTCCGGCCTCTCTGGGTAGTAGATGCCCTGGGAAGGGGGGGGGGGGGGGCCNGCCCCCTACTTTGGGGTCACCCAGCAGTGAGCCATGGTGACTCCAACACTCCACAGTGATCAGAGCTGGTCGGGTCCACCAAGGGAACCTGGCCAAGCTCGAACTGCTGAAGATAAGGTCGGTCCTCAGGCTGCGCTGTGCAAGCCAGAGAAGCTGAAAGAACTTGAGGAGCAAAGGGACGGAGGATGAAGGTGGGAGGGAGGGAGACGGACAGAGACACACAGACACCGGCAGAAACACAGAGACGGAGATGGAGGTGGACAGACACACGGACAGAGACAACAGTGAGGAGACTCTTCCTGCGCCAGGTTCTCGCCCTCCTCACAAGCCCCGGCTGCACCCCACCCGGGGGCCTCCTGCGAACCCTGTAACCTGCTGTGAATTTCGGGTTTGCATTCAGCCAGCCCAAGCGGGCTTCCCCTCGGCCAGCAGCCGCCTCGCCCGGCTCCGCGCTTTCCCCTCCATGACCCGGATACCAGCCAGGGGTCTCACCTTGACCCCGACTTGCCCCCACGGCCTGGCCTGGCCCCTGGTCCCTCCTTCTTGTGCCCCCCGCACGTTGCCTTGTGGGTTGTAAATGGGAGCCCTGGTGGCCTTGACTCTGACCTGCCCCTGACCCACCAACAGAACCCGTTTTTGTCAAGTAAGACATTTGCGTCCTACTTTAAACCCAGACTTTCAGATTTGTTGGGAACTGGGGCACAAGAGGACCTGGTAAAATTCATAATCCCTTTTGCAAACACACTCACGCAGTTTCGCTTATGAATGCCAATAGCCAAGGCCGCGTTCGTGAAACCTCACCCCCCGGGAATATCTGTGCAAGCTCGGCTCCACAGCTGAGGAACTCAGACCTGGAACACACCCCTCCCGCCTGCGTGGACCTGGGGCTGCCGGTGGTGGACATCCGCCGTGCCGTCAGCCACGCAGGCCCTGCTGCTTGCATTTTACACATTTGTAAAAATATATAGTTGTTTATTTTGAAAGAGACAGACAGAGCACAAGCCTCTGCCTCTCGGCAGACAGAGAGGGGGACAGTATCCCAAGAAGGCTCCGCACTGTGAGCACAGAGCCTGATGGGAGGCTTGAATCCACGATTATGAGATCATGACCTGAGCCAAACCATGAGTCAAAAGCTTAACTGACCGAGCCATCCAGGCGCCCCTGGCCCCTGCTGTTGTCTGGGAGCTGAAATACCAGGGAGCGAAATGAGCTCTTTGGAGGAGAAGCCCGGAAATGTTTTGAGTCACCGCGGCGCCCTGCAGGCGGCTGGGGATGAAACAGAGAAGCTCCTAGTGCTTAGCCCTGGCCCCGGAAGCTGTCCTCCAATTCCACGTGCTCAAGACCCCATGGTCACTCAGGCTGTCCTGAGGGTGCAGAGGACCCCTGGGAGGTAAGGACAAAGCCGATCCTGGCACCCTGTCCCTAAGGACTGCAGCATTCGATGCAGGGCTCCGAGGCTCGTCACAGTTATAATCAGATGATTGTGCTGGTGGTCAGGCTGCACTTGGAGAAACGCTGCGCTGTAAACACAGCCAGGAAGGTAAAGGCAGTAGACCCAGGGTCCAGGGGGGCTGGGTAGGAATTCTGCTCCGTGAGGCCGTAAACATCTCGTGCCCCCAGTCTGCACAAATTCCTCCTAAGTCCAGCCTGTTGATGACACCCTTTCTACTTTCCAGTGAAGACACGGAATTTCTCCTTTTTCTGTATTGCTTTGATGGGGGGCATTGGGGGAGGAGGGAAGGGGAGCGGGTTAAGGGCTCCTGGAGTCCCATCCCACCTTGCAAAAGGAGCCCGTGCCCAGATTTGGGAATCCCTAATTAAGGCGTGTCGGGATCAGCCAATTCGGGGCCTGCAGTCATATCCTCAAATAAGATAGTCAGTGCAGATCACGAGATGATAAATGGTTTTATCAGCATCATCAGATTACACAGAAAGAATGCAGGAGGGCCGTTAGTACGCTGCCTCGGGAGGAAGCACGGGTCCTGCAGGGGATACGGGCTTTCTGAGTTTCAATCCATTTTTAATTATCCTATGAAATCACAAGACTGCAGGCACTGGATGGGCCAACCTCCATATTAATTGAGATCTGTCTCCCCCCCCCCCATCTCCTCCTTTTCTGTCCTTACTCCCTCCAGGCAGAGGCTGGATTGCAGAGTCTCTGAGCCTCACTCAGTACTTCAGACCAGAACACTCCTGGGGTCAAAGAGCATAAGGCAAATGTATTTATTTTTAAAAATGAATCAGTTGTGGGGCATCTGGGGGGCTCAGTCTCTTGAGCATCTGACTCAGGTCATGATCTCACGGTTCCTGAGTTCCAGCCCCGTGTCAGGCTCTGTGCTGACAGCTCAGAGCCTGGAGCTGCTTCGGATTCTGTGTCTCCCTCTCTGTCTGCCCCTCCCCTGCCCATGCTCTATCTCTACCTCTCAAAAATAAATAAAACATTAAAATATTTTAATAAAAAAAAAACTAAAAAGTAGTTGTGGGGGCAGTATTTTGGGCAACAGAACCAGAGCCCAAGTGCTTGGATTAAAATTCCAGTTTTACCCGATCTGAGCTCTGTGACTCAGCTGGGCGGGCTCTTTGACCTTGCGATTCAGCATCCTCATCTGTAAAATGGGGGTCCAGATGGTGCCCACCGACTGAATCATAGCAAACAATGCTTCCAAAGCACCCCTCTGTGTGGCGCCTGGTGCCCTGGGCTTGTGCAGCGAGCAGGAAAGCTGCGTCCACTCGGACAGGAAAACGGGGCTTTGATCCTGCCTTGGACCCTCAGAGAACAGCATGGAATATCTCAGGAACTGTCCGTCTGGGGAGTCAGGTGAAGGATTCTTCCACCGGTCCCTTCCCCAGGGGGTGAGGCTCCCTGCCTCGGGCACTAACTCCCACACTCCTGGCTGGTCAAAGGGTCCGGGTCTGCCCGCTGGGGAAGCATCAGACAGAAACCGGAAGACATCGCACGTGCTAGAGGCTGTCCGGTAAGGACGTCACACAGGAGGCCGGGGGATGCGAGTCCCATAGTGCAGGCTTGGAGGCCACGGCCAAGGCACAGGGGGGCACAGGGCTAGGATTGCAGGGGAGGTGAGAATAAAATGGTCAGCGCTTGTAGTGGACGCCCTGAGTCAAGTGCTAAAGATGCAGCCCGGGGGGGGAAGTGAAAGCGCAGGAACCCAGAATGTGCCCGAGACAAAGGTGCTGGCGGCGGCAGCCACGGCACCGCCACGCTGTCTCCTTCCCTGGGCCAGGCACTGGCTGCCTGCCTCCGAAATGCACCAGCACCTCCTACCTGGTACGAGACGCTTAGCCATCCCTGAGAGACTTAAATAACGCTGGCCCCTGGTCTCAGGTGGGGGCTTGCTGCTTAGGTCTAATATTATGATTTAGCAGAAGCATCTATGGTACTGGAGCAACAAAAGGAAAATGCTAGAAAAAGAAAAAGGTGTTGGAGCCATGCGTGACTATCCATGTTGCTCCCTCCTGCATTGCTAAGCACGAATCCAGAAAAGTCCTTCTGGGTACAAGGTGAATGTTCAATCACGGCCGCGGCATTTCCCAAATCTGGAAAAGTCCTTCCGGGTACAAGGTGAATGTTCAGTCACGGCCACGGCATTTCCAGAAGTTCAGGATCACAGCCGCGATTAGCTCATAACATCCCAGTGGCCACTTGATACTGGTTTTCTGGGTGGTAACTTTCATTTCTGCTGCGATTCGTCTGTGTCTAAGTCCAGATCCGTTTCCCTCCAGCTCTGGGCACCAGTTAATTTGAATAAACGAGGCAAGTGCTGTGGACAGGTGGGTATTCATCATGCTTCCCGCGTCGCCCGGGCACAGACGCCACCACACCCTCCGTGGGCAGCCCGGTCACAGGCATCAGACGCCCCGCCCCAGACGGCCAGTTACCCTACAATTAAGGGCTGGGTCTGGCCTCCACGGCGCCTGATTCCCTCGAAGTTTCTCTGACGGATTAAGTGTTTATGGCTCCCCTCTGCCATCACAGCCTCTTCTTCCTCAAGCCTGCTGTTAAGCTGTCAGTATGAACAATGGTCCCGCCTTGGGTCGCCCTCAATGTCCGTCAGACTCAGAAAAGCAGACAGCTATTGTCGCTGTTGGCTGGGCTCCCGTCCGAGGGCCCTGCTTTTTTCTCTGTGTGGTCTTCATCTGGCTGAAAACGACTTTCCAAAAAGCAATTACGTTTCCATTCAAAGGGAGCTAAACCCATTTCTCCTCCTATCTTCTCTCCAAAGAGGCTTCAAGTCTGCCACATCCAGCCTCCTTTCAGGAGCCGGCGCCACATGACGGGGTTTTGTTCTAGAAGGTCTCATGATCTAAGAACTCAGGACTCAACCACATCGAATCCTATAGTGCTCAGGACTTCACTCAGAGCTGGTAGAGATGTCTGCAGATGCCTGGACCACAGCCATCCTGTTTCTTCTTTCTTTCTTCGTTTACTTCGATAAAGAGAGAGAGAGAGCACAAGCAGGGGAGGGGCAGAGAGAGAGGGAGAGAGAGAATCCCAAGCAGGCTCTGCACCGCTGGCGCAGAGCCCGACTCAGGGCTCCATCTCATGAACCATGAGATCACGATCTGAGCCGAAATCAGGAGTCGGACGCTTAACCGACTGAGCCACCCAGGTGCCCCTCGTTCAGTCTCTTACTTCTCAAGAGCATCTTCCTTGGTTTGCTTTTGTGTGGCCCCAGCTCCAAAGCACGATGGCACAGGCTATCTTCCTTGGAAATAGAAATACTTGCAGGGGATGGCTGTCAGGGACCTCGTGGATCAAATGCCAGGTGGAGGGATACAGAGTGATCAAAGCAGCCCCCGGGACCCACTCCTTCACAGCTGCCTGAGCCCTGAGCCCGTACCGCCCAGCACTGAAGCCTCTAGTCCTGTGGTCCTCAAGCCCTTGCAATGTGGGCGGTGCAAATTGAGATTCACTATAAGCGCAAAATGTGCCCCAAATTTCCAAGACTTCATACCAGAAAAAAAGATATGGGTGTAAAATATTTCACTGGTCATTTTTATACAGAGTACACATTGAAATGATAATATGTGGGATATACTGAAGGAAATAAAATACATTATGAACATTAGTTTCAAAATATTTTAAATATAGATTCCAGAAAGTTTAAGGTTACATATGTGGCTCACATTGTATTTCTATCGGGCAGCACTGCTCTGGACCCTTCCTGGGAGCCCATCTTCTGCCCCAAACGCCTCTCGGAGTAAGGTAAGAATGATGTCGACAGAGCTGTGTGTCCTCTGGGGCAGCGGAGAGCGGTCCGTGGCTGACTGGCCGGTCAAGCCAACCTTGCCCGGATAAGAGCACAGAACAGCCATATCTTTGTAACAAAGCCGTGTGCATGAGTGTGCATGTGCTCACGTGAGTGTATAGATATTCTGTGAGTAACACAGTAATTCAGTCTGACTGTTCTCACAGGGACCCAGGAGCTTGGCCTTGGCTTTCTTACAGAAAGCCATACCAATAGCCCCTTGAGTCTCATTTCCAGATCCTTCTCTGTGTTATGTATTCATTTTCTGACGCTACTGCAATAAGTCTTGGTGGCTTAAAAGAAGAGACATTTATCCTGTCACGCTTCCTGAAGCCAGAAGTCTGAAATCAAGACGTGGAGAAGCCTTCCTCGCCTCTTCCTGATTTCCGTGGCAGCGGGTGTTCATTGGCCTGTGGCTGCCTGGCTCCAGCCTCAGCCCCCGCCTTCACACGGCCCCTCCTCCTCTGTCTGTGCAGTCTGCCTCCGCTTCAGTCTCCTGACGACACTTGGCATTGGACTCCGGGCCCCTCGGCATCGTCCGACAAGGCCCTCCTCTCAGGCTCTTTGACTTAATCATGAATCTTTTGCCATAGAAGGTAATATTCACAGGTCCCAGGAATGAGGGTATGGACAAACCTTCTCGGGGCCCCGTTAATCAAACTACAGGGAGGGAACGTGAACCCCGGTCGGGATCCCTGAGAAAAAGGGAACAGCTGATTTCTCACTGCCTGAATAGTTGTTATCCAGGAAGCCAGAGAACATATGCCCCTCTTACCTTCCAGTAACTTTTTTAATGTTCATTTATTTTCCAGAGAGAGAGAATGCAAGCAGGGCAGGGGCAGGCAGAGACGGGGACAGAGAATCCGAAGCAGCTCCAGGCTCCGAGCTGTCAGCACAGGTGCCCGACGCAGGGCTCGAACTCATGAACTGCGAGATCATGACCTGAGCCCAAGTCGGACACTCCACTGACTGAGCCACCCAGGCACCCTGCCTTCAATTGTTAATAGATTCTGCATTTTATTCAACTCTCATTTGTTTTAACTAAATAGCTAACAATTTCTTATTTAGGAATTCTGCAACAAGGTGCTTGGACCAGAGTCCCTCCTAGAGAGAGGCAGGATGCTGTGCACACATAGAGCATGGAGATTGCTTTTCCAAACCGCCCCTGCGAGAACGAAGCCAGAACGCTTCTGCCGGTTTGTTGAGAGCTTCTTGTGGCTGTTTGGCTGGAGGCCTTTCATCCAGAACTGTGCTCGACCCACACTCTTCAGGGATCAGACCTCAGCCGTGCTTCTCAGAGCAGCGACACACCACACGCATGAGATTGCCCCGGGCACCTGGGGACCATCCTCTCCCAGCCCACCCCCAGATCAGAACCCGGGGGGGAAGGGAGCCCCAGGAGCTGGGTTTCCAATGCNTCCCTGACCTCCGTCCTCGAGAGAAGCCAGGGCTGGGGGTCAGCTCCCAGGGGCTGAGATCAGCTGCCGCTTCTGCCCGTGCGGGACAAGCCGAAGGCATCAAATCATAAATCACGTGGTGAGAACTTTATTGCGGTTGCAGCTCTCTTTGTTGCTTGTCTGTCTTTAACACCCAACACGTGCTAATCTCCCCACTTCACAGAGAAAGACAGGAGGCCCCAAGGCTGAGCCCGGGCCGGCCACAGCGACAGACCTACGGGGCCCAACATTCCTCTGCTTCTGCTCGTGGCACGTGGTAGTGCTTTTCAGTTCCGAGCATGGATGCCAAGTCCCCTTTCTAACATATTACAAAAATAAGTACGTCAATTTAAAGGAAAACATTAAGATAACAATAATGCAAAGAGTAAGCTAAGGAAGGTGGCAATTGAGGATAGTATTTATTAGCCAGGATTCTCCAGAGAAACAGAACTGAACACACACACACACACTCACACACACACACACGTATACACATACATACATGTATCTACATGTGGATACATACACTCACACGGAGAGATACGTGTGTAAAGGGATTATTATAAGGAATTGATTTACATGATTACAGAGGCTGAGACGCCCCCAAGATCTCCAGGTGACAAGCCAGAGCTCCAGGGAGGCTGACGGGTAGTTTCAGTACAAAAGCCAGCACGCTTGAGACCCAAAAAGAGACGATTTTTCACTTTAAGTTGAAAATCAGGAAAAGACTGGTGTTTCATATCAAGGAAGTCGGGCAGCAGGAATTCCGCCTTATTGAGCCTCTTTGTTTCCTTTGGGTCTTCAACTGATCAGCTGAGGCCCACCCACGCTGCAGAGGGCTATCTGCTGTCCTCAGTCTCTTATTCAAATGTTGATCTCATCCAGAAACACTCTCACAGACACATCAAGAATAATGTTTCACCAAGTGTCTTGGCACCCTGTGGCCATAAAATTGGGACGAGTTGACCCATAAAATTAACCATCACACTGACCAGTAAAACACAAGGAATCTAGTGTATCAGAACATGCATGCACGTGTGTGTTTGTGTGTGTTGTGTGCACGTGCATGTTTAGAGAGCAGCCCCTTAGCCCCTGGGGCCCACTCTGGCAGGAGTGGTTAATTGTTAGGTTGACCAGAAGGTCAGACTGAGATGCTCTGGACATCTAGCCAGGACATCCTGGTTCTAGAGAGTAAGTAACACTTTTGTTCTGACCCATAAATATCACCTGACTCCCACTAAGCAGATGGACCTATCAGACCAAACTTCCTCCTAAAGCTCTACATTTCTGACTCACACCCAATTCAGCTGGGTAACTGGGCTTCTCATCAAAAGAAACCTGGCACATTGAAATCAAAACGTAACTCTGGCCTGTGATTGTCGTTATAACTCTCTTCCCTCCATAGACTTAATTTGCTTTGAGCTAAAACACTGAAACACAGAATCACTACAAAAAAGGACGGCACTGTAAACAGTGTGAATAAAAAGATTTAAGGATTGTTCGTTTAGTTACAGGCTGTGTGCGCTTCCTAAAAAAAAACCACACGAAGTGAACATCTAAAATAATGATGAGCCTCACTATATTATTGTATTCCTATTAAATCTGATTACCATGAAAACCTTTTACAATTATTTGTTCATTCATTTAGCAAATATTTATTAAAGGGCCACTTAATGTTTATAAACTAAGGAAAGGAAGTTTAAAGCTGAACTTTGGGGACTGTTAGGTGAAAAGTGTAATCTTTTTTTTTTTTTAACTTTATTTATTTTGAGAGAGAGAGAGCACGAGCAAGGGAGGGGAAGAGAGAGAGGACCCCAAGCAAGCTCCCTGGCGCCAGAGCAGAGCCTGATACGGAGCTTGAACTCACAAACCTTGAGATCCTGACCTGAGCTGAGATCAAGAGTCAGATGCTTAACTGAGTCACTCAGGTGCACCGAAAAGTGTAATTTTTTACAATCACAAATCCAATCCTTTCACTGGTCTGCTCAAAACCTTCAACGTCTCCCTCTTGCTGCTCAGGAAAGGGTCAGACTCCCGCCGGCGGCCTCCCATGGCTGTAAGGCCTGTAGACTCCTCCTTCCTTTGTTGCCGGGCTAGGAGCCCTCGCTCACTGTGTCCCAGAGACGCTGTCCCCTTCCTCCAGAGCTGGGATTATTCAGGCCTTTTCTATTAAGGGCCAGAGAACAAATATTTTAGGATCCTTGGCTCGCAGGGTCTCTGTCATAACTATTCAACTCGGTTGTACCACACAAACAGCCATGGACAATATGTAAGCATATGGGCATGACTGCATTTCAGTAAAACTTTATTGGCAAAACAGATGGTGGGCCCAGCAGTCTGCTGGCCCTGCTCTTCTGATTCTGGGCCCAAGACACACTCTTGGTGCTACTGCTGTGGCTTCTTCCTTCTTGCCTGGCTAATTCTGGCTCTTCCCTGGGTTTTAATAAATGCCCCTTGCCCAAGGAATCTTCCTTCCCTGGCTTCTCAGAAAAATGTCTGTCTTTTAGAGCAGTTCTCATAGTTGTGACGTGTGTGTGTGTGTGTGTGTGTGTGTGTGTGTGTGTGTTAGAGGTGATCCACTGTCTACCTTTCCATAAGTCACCAGGGACACCCTGCCTTGCTCACCATTACATTCCCAGCCTGGCATCTGGTGGAAGCTCAATTAATACCTGTCGATCAAGTTAATCACTAAAGGAGTCCCTGACGAGCATATGCATGAAAGCCAGGGAAATGTGCGTCGTTGATTACCAAGACTCACAAATGAAAAATGGACACATCCTTACTTTTCTCCACCCAGCTCCCCTCTCTAGGCGAGGCGATTGGGTCAATGCCATTGGCTTTGTTTTCTTTCCTTTGGACGTGATTTCCCCAGGGGGTGTGTGCATAGCTCTTTCCAAGTTTACCTTCCACTCATCAGCTCCGAGACTTGGGCTGAGTTATGGAGTGTCTCTGACCTTCCATTTGCTCATCTGTAAAAACCATCACCACACTCACCTCGAGGGGCCGTAGTGAGGATCAAGGCAGTGACCTGCAGGCCCTGGCCATTGTTGTTGTTACAAGTGCACTACTTCCCATGATTTAGAACATCGGCATTTCCCCTCTGTGTGGAAAATCTACAGCCAGCACTGGGGAGCCCAGGAAGCTACCGACACCATCAGATGACAAAGGCCGACGTGTGAACATCTCTCTCTTCTCGTGAACAGTATCAGACCTAAGTAAAGCATTTTGCAGAGAATATGTTGGGATATGTGATATAAAATGCATTCCTAATATCTACCCCACCAGTGTTTATAACAGAGAAAACTCTGGAACAATCTGTGTCCAACATTATGGGGCAGGGCGAATAGATCATGAGACACACAGCTAATGTTGTGCAATATAACATTTAGTTTGTTTACCAAGTGTCTTTAAGACCAGGAAACATTTATATTGTACTGTTAGATGACCACAACCGAGAGAGATTTAAAATTACTAATAGAGGGACCTTCAGCAAATATTTGTCACAAGCCGGCTTGCCCTGGAACTCCGGCTGGGAAGGGGGTCTTAGAAGGTGTTGGATACCCGTTACAGCCCCCAGCACAAGGCGCTGATGGACCAGATGCGGAGCCCTGTGTCTAAAGCTCACATCTGAGCCATGATGCCTTCATGAGCACAAGGAGCTGGCAGCCCACAGGTCAGATGCAAGTCCAGGCTCTTTTAGCCACAACTGGTCACAACCTAGGCCGGGCAGGCAGGCTCCACCTTGACGCGGGGAGGGCCAGGGCGTTGCAGCTGGCGGGAAGGGCAACCCAGTGTGGCTGTGGGGCAGAAGGAGGGGTGAGCACAAGGGCGAGTGAGGGGAGCAAGGGTGCCCGGCAGCGAAACGCCCATGGGGGTGCTCAGTGTTCTTCCGACAGCACCTGTGACCTCTAACCTGGGACACGCTAAATTCTGTGACAGCTGAGCCTGGGGCCGCAAGCCGGCTCCTCCGGGACTTTCCTCCTGGGCACCTGGTCCAGCTGTTCTGGCTGATTCTCTCCTCTGTCAACCCCGCTCCAGGCCGTGGTGGGTGGGAGATGACTCATTAGTAAGCACAAAGGGCTGAGCCAGTCTGGCCCCAAGGCTGTGGAATATGACGTGTGTTTTCAGAAGCCACCGAACCCAAGACACCCAACCCGAGCCTCAGAAACTTAACCCCTTCCTCTCCATTTGCTCCGGCCATGGTTCCCTATTTTGTCCCACTGAGGCAGAGCCTCCCCACAGGTTGTCTGTTGCCTTGCTGCGTCCCCACAGGGCTGGGGTTGGAAGCTCACCACCCCTGGGAAGTCAGACAGATCCGGGTTTGAATCCTGCCTCGGCCACCACGGCCTGGCCCCTTGCTGACAGCTCTCATATGTAAAGTTGAATGATTATACGTAGGAGTCATGACTCCAGGTGCTCAGGGTACAAAATTTAAGGAGCTACCCTCAGGTTTGCAGGTCTAGAAAGTAAGCACCTCCTTAAATTTTGAGTCTCTAAACTAGGCAGCCTTCTGGCCTCACCTCAGTCCTGGCCTTGCTGGTGGCCACCACTGCACGGAGCCCAAGCACCTGCCCAGCCTCAGCCTCACCTCCATAAGGCTGGGCTGAAAACCCGCACTCTGGTCTTGGAGGTAACTGACTAACACGCTGTTTTGCCAAATGGAAGGTCCCAAGCCACTAATGTAAATTGGTGTGAAATCAGTGAAGAGAGCCGCGGCCGATATTTAAAACACTGAAATAGACTAGACTTGTCTGGAGTGGTTTAATAAAAACAACACAATATCAGAAATCATCTTATGTGCTTCATAAGATGCTTGCTTCAGGGGTGTGTGTGTGTGTGCGTGTGCGCCTGTGTGTGCATGTTTGTGTGGGTGGGTGCACGCACGCTCACCCATGCACCACGCTGGATGTAAACTGTATTTCTTACCATGGGCTACGACACACCCGGCCCTCGTGGCCTGCTCATCTGCGTCTGCCAGTCCCTATCTCACCCCAACCTGCCTCCAAGCACACCATGGGGTGGGTGCGGAGTCTGGCCGTTCGGAATGCAGGGCTTTTTGTGCACTTTTCTCCCCGGTGGGGGCTCCTCCCCTAAGCAGTCAGTTTCTGGGGGATGATAATGACCTACCAGAGGTCACCATGGTAGCTTCTGGTCACAGTCTAGCCCATGGGCTGGGAGGGTCAGACGTGTGGATGAAACTCAGCGTCCAGGCAGCCTGGATGGGAGCCTTGCCATTGTCCAGGCTCTGCGGGAGGCCATCGTGTGGGACCCTGGAAGGTGAGGCTCGGGAGTGACCAGGTGAGAGGCTTACCCCTGCCCTCCCTGACCCTGATGAATAGGGAGAGCCAGCTCAGAAAGACCACCTCCTTTCTCATGCAGCTGAAATTATGCTTGGTTCCCCCACCAAGGGGTGAGGAGATATGAAGACATATAGGACATATTCCCTCTCCTGGAGGTAAGAGAGAGCCGTGCCCCTAGATGATAGTGAAATGCTGTATTGAAAGACACCAAGGTGCTGAATGCAACCAGAAAAGGGACCTGATGTTTCCTGAGTGGCCGATGCAAGGCTGTGTCGACGCTGTTTCTTCGCATTATCAGAAGAATTCACGGCATGTGTGTCGTCATATCTACAATTGATAAAATGGAAATCGCCCCACATTTTTAAGAGTTAGGAACAGGGTTCATGCATTCATGCATGTCTGATGCATTCCTTTATTTACTCAACCAGCAAAGATCAAACAAATATAATAATCACACGCCAGGCAAGACACAAAATATCAAAAAAGTTAAATCCCCTCAAGATGTTCACCGTCTAGTTTGGAAAGATAGGCACATACCATGTAAGTGGGTTCAAGTCATTCATATTCGCGTGACTCAAAGTAGAAGGTCCCCTGGGGGAGCAGGGGATTCTGCCAGGAGAGGGTGCTTTTAAGGCGGGGAGGGAAGAGGGTGTAGGGTTGCAACCCTCATCTGGGTGAGATCAGTGTTGCCTGGAGATCTAGTCACAGTAGGTTCACATTAGTAAGGGCATTGGCAGAACAAAATAGGCAGAGGGGTGAGAGGCCAGGAGGGAGGGTCAGCCCTGCAGAAGAGAGCATTTCTGGGAGGCGGGTGGGTAGCAGTGCAGTGGCCTAGAATCCCAGAGGAAGATGGCGGGCAGTGGGTAGGGGGGAGGGACTCTCAAATCCATATGTAAGTAGTTTTATGAAATAGGTAGGTCCTCCGTCCTCACCCTCCAGGGTCTTAACCATTGAAGTCACATTTTCCTCAATATCCAACCCAGAGGACAGCCAGTCTCAAGGGTTCTGGAGAGTTCAGAGTTCAGTGAAGACTGGGAAGGACAGTGGGGGACCTGATCTGCAAGCGGAATGTGCCTACAATGTCCGTGGGAGCTACTGTCTTTTGAAGGTGGCAGAAGTCACCCCTTTGGGAAATGCCCGCTCTCTCCTTTCTCCTACAGATGCACCTGCATCCATTTGGTGTAACCACTGAGAGGGGAATACATTCTTGAGGCAGGTAAGTGAGGGAGAGCCCGAGAGTTCTCCTAAGTAGGTGAGGTGGCCAGGCACGGGAAAGAGGTCATGGCCACTGTCGAGGAGCTAGGACAGGTTTCAAGCAAGCAGAGACATTTCGGGGCCATTATCTCCTCCCCACTGCTGGACTGTTCCAGATGCGATCTGATTTTTATGCTAAAGACTGATGCACAGAAAATAATCTGACTGCAGGGGCTCATTAAAAAGTTTTATGTTCTTAGAGGCGTGTGGGGATGTGTGTGTGTGTGTGTGTGTGTGTGTGTGTGTGTGTGTGTATACTTGAGCTGGTGGAAATATAAACAACTTGCATATTTCATTTGCTGTTCTTCCAACTCAAAAAAGGCCTTCCTTTTGGTTTGTAATCTGTAATCCCCTTGGAAACCCAGGATGTAATCTGATAGAGAAAACTAAAACCCAGTAAAGTTTCACAGAATCCTGAGTTGGCTTTTCTTGGAAAATGGCTTCCCTCAAGATTGCTTTCACGCATTTTTACAAGGCCATGTTGGAATACTGGATGTGACATTTGATTGGGCCTTCCTTTAGAAAGGTCAGGTTTGCTTTAATAATGGTACATGTCATTACTGTGCGTAATAGGAAAATACTGGCCAGTTGACAGACCTGAGGCAGAATGTATTTTTTCAACCGTTTGATTAAGACCTTCTAGAAATGGTAAGCCAGCAGTGTACGTAAATATTGGAATGTGGTAGTAATTATAATGTGTGAACGGGACAGAAAGGTTAATTCTGCTTCATTTTGACACCTGAAGGTGTCCAGTGAAATGTCAGTTAAAAATGTCCATATAAAGCCATGTTCCTTTCAGCTTTAAGTAAGAAGTACGCATCTGATATTAGCCAAAAAGTCAATGGCTGATAGAAAAAAAAAAAACAAAACAAAACCCAGATAACTCAAACCATATTCCATTATCCACTCTCCAAAGACTGATATCCTGAAGAAACACTATGTAACAATTTGGATTGTTCATGGAGTTCCAGAGAAAGAGGACTAGATTCTAAAAATAGACCCAAAGAACACTGTAACCACTTGCTGTTATGCAAGAGAACAGAGACCCAGGGCCTGCAGCCCAAGTCCATGACCTGGACCACAGTCTCAGTGGCCGGATGGTTGTGTCCTCCTGGACACTGAGATGCTGTAGCCTAAGTGTCCCTGTCCTTGAAGCACTCTACTGATGCTCAGACTCGTTGCATCAGCCCCGCACTGTGAGAGCCCCCGGGGGGCGTCCCAGGCCTTGGCGGCTAGATGCCCACTCCGTCCTTGCCCACCCTCCCTCCTCTGCACCCTGAGGCTGCAGCCTGCTCCTCGCCTCAGTACAAGCAAGCCCCTACAACCCTCTATGCTGCTCTCTGCCTGGAACTTGAACCCCAAACAGCCCTGAGTTACATTCTGGTAACCACAGAAACTGTTGGCCTGAAAAATGCATGCGGTTCTCAACTTTGCGGCTTTGAGAGATGCCTTTCCCTTGTGACTCCATAAAATTCTCTGGGTCGTGGTCTGTGTGCTGGCCAGTGCCTGCTGCATGAGGCCTCAGCCGTAAAAGCATTCCTGGTCCATCCAAAGCATGAAAGGTTCATACAATGCACACCCGCATCTTTTTATACCCCTGACCAAATCACACACTTCTCCCACCAGGAGTCACCCTGAAGGGAATTGTGCAAGCACAGCCCAGATCAAAGGCTGCCCTCAATTTGTCTTTAGGACTCCTGAAGGGAACCCTGTGGTTCCAAACCCATCACTCGGCCAGCCCAGGGGAGTCTGCTTACTGTAATGACCCCCAGGCTCTGCTCTCTGGTGAAGAACAATCCAGATGGTGCGTCCACGGGACCCACCATCACGAGAGAGATGAGGCGTCCCTTTCGAGAACTATAGGGCCAGACAGCCAGCCCCTGGAGTGGGGGACTCCAGGGCAGGTCACAGCCACACCACGGTGCCCTACAAAATACAGCGAGTTGGAACCCAGACATTCCTGAACACCCCCAGTCCTACAACCCGCCAGTCATGTGACCTCAGGCATACTCCTATGCCACGAAACAGGACGGGCTTTTGTGGAAATGAAGTGAGAAGCTAAATTGACTCACCGAATGTTCCTCCTCCTCCCCGTCATTCCCCAAATCAAGTCCCCACCGCACGGCTCCCTGAGCTGCCGGACACCACCCTGTACCAGGCTGCAGATGCGTCTCTCGCAGCGGCACATAGGCTCCGGGAGGTCATGAAAGCGCCTGGCTGTGGATTCAGCCTAGACTTAGACTTCATTCTCTGCAAGCTGCCCAGTCGGCCTCGATTCCCTCAGTCCCAAATCATACTCCCCATCAGTGATTATTCTGAAAACTAAGCGAGCTGCTATCAGGAAAGTGTCGGTGACCATGTCCCGCCAACCCTGGACCCCTTCCCTCCCCTTTCGTAGCCTTCTCCCCTGTGGGCACCGGGGGAGGGGGGGCGTGGAGGGCTCTGGATGGGGTGAGCGAGGTGACCCCTAGCGGTTTCCAAGCTCCTGGTCCTGACCTCCCTGATGCTCCTGGGGTCCGCAGGAAGAGACGCAGGAAGGGCTGTGCACCTGTCTCTCTCCTTTGCATCCCGAGGAGGTAAACAAGGCCCCCAGGGCCACCTCCCCTCTGCACTCTGTCCTGCCGTCCACTCCCCATTTCTCCTAAGGGGGACGCAGGGAAGACGCCGCGCCTCTCGGGCTAACTCAGCTGCTTCCTGCTCCGCTCCCACAGCCCTCGGGCTCAGGCCCTCCCACCATGACGCGCCCTGACAGCCTCCGCCGTGCACGCCTCTCCCCCTCCCCTTACAAAGCACATTGTTGAAGAATGACCACAATAATAGTGACATCCGTTAGTGGATTTGTGGACGCTCTCTGGGTCTTGCAACTGTAGTGACTTGTCTGCTTCTCCTTCCTTAAGACCAAACATACAGTAAACTTGGACCAAAACAGAAGCGGTGCATTTCACATGCGCGCGCACACACGTACATATGCACACACACACACACACACGTGCACACACAAGTACTCACATGTGGGCACGCCTGTGCCCACAAATACATGCGTGCTTACACACGCACACATACAAGCACACACGCATGCGCAGGTACTGTGCACACATGTGAGCGCACATGCATACATGTGTTCTCACATACGGATGCACACACATGCATGTGGCCCACAAGGAATACATTTGCACAAGCAGCCCTCAAGATCCCCAGATCATCCCATGAAGAGCACAGATGCACAGGCTTCTCCCGGCGTGCAGGACACTTTTGTGTGCTGGCTCTGCTGGTGTAGAGCAACTCGAGGCCGGTCGAAGAGAACCAAGGGTTCGTCTCTGCCTTTCCGGGAAGGTAGCCGAGATGCCTGAGTCTCTCGGGCGCTTGGAAGCAGAATTTCACTTGAGTACGTAGCCTTAGAATATGCAATTCACTGTGCAAATATTTGCTCGGAGCCTCCCTAGAGGTGTGTGTTAGAGAAGGCAACTCAGCAGAGGCGTCCTGCTCTGGTTTTCTTTCCTGAGCAAACACTTCACAGTTGTCTGACACTTTGAGTTGTGTAAACTAGGGAATTAACAATGGCCCAAAGATCAAAGACCAAATTGGACACTGCAGACCAAGGAATAATATACAGGCCTCATTCCTAGGGCGCCAGATAAGTCTCCCCATCTTTGCACAGAAATGATGACCAGTGGCTCCATCTCTCCTGACTCCTTAGCAAAACAGCTGCTCCCCCCACCAAATTTTGGAAAAGCATATAAGGAATTTATTGCAGGGACTCACTATTCAAAAGTCAAATTTTTGAGCAACTTAAAAACAGAACGAGATGTATTTTTTAAGGAACCAAAAATCTTTTCAAATAAAAAATTATACTAATTTTCAAGTATAAAATGCCCAAGGGGATAACGGAAGTAATAATAATCAAATGTATGTAACAATCCATCATTTGATACCCAAAATTTCCAGTTCTGAAGGGATTACATCCGATGCGTTTACCTCTGCCAACTTACCTCTGCCAACAATCCTAGATTTTATGATTGGAAATCACAGCATGTAATGAGCAAATACATTATTAAATTAAGCATGGCTTTGGATACTTGCTGCTAAGGAAAACGCTCAAATAAATAAAGTGAGAAACTATGTCACACTGAATGAAACGTCTGACAAACTTTGCAAATCTCTCCTCTGCCCCCGTTCGTTCCTGTCCCCAGCGGCCGCCAAGCCTCGCACCAAACGCGGCGATGGGAGAGTGGAGGCGGTTGCGTCTGCTCTGGGCCCTCATCACGGCGGAAACTGTGTTTATGCACCAAAAGGACCAGATGTGCAGAAAGGAGCCAACCCAAGGGAGGCCAGGTCAGTCATGCAATCATCCAGCCGCCTAACTACTCCAGTGCGGGGGTGTGTTAGGAGCCACGTGTAGGGGAGGGAGGGATGATGGCAACGAGACACAGCTCCTACCCTCAGGGATCTTACCCTCGCTCAGGCTGGTAGTGCATGTACATACATAAATAAATAAATAGAGTCAGGATAACAGCAAGAATCGTGAGAGTTAATGAAGCCTTTCTCTGTCCCAACCCAGGGGTGAGCGCTCTGCAGGCATGAACCCTTTCGGGCCCCTTCCCACAAGCTCTGGGAGAGGGACGGATCCCCTCTTCAGCGTGGCTACTGGAACACGAAAAGCCTGGGCTCACTTTCAGCAAACTTACAAGCTTCATCTTGATCCCTCAGCCTTGCTTTCCTAACCTCCTTCACTCGTACAGCGTGTATTTGGGTAAGCTGCCTTAAATCACTTTTTAGAACATGTGATACCTTTACGAGAACTTGTTTACTAAATTCGGTGTTTCTGAACTCAAACTCCTTACCATTTCCCCAAAATCTGCTTCTCTGCTGGGCTACCCTATTTTAGATAATGGCAGTTCCAGTCCCCAGAGCTCAAAAATGCTGTGATCACCTCTGATGAGTCCCTCATACTCTCCTTGCTCTGTCTCTCCACTCTGCCTGATATAGCTTCAGTCACCATCCAGTCCCCCAGCAGCATCTTCCTGGCTCATTCTCACACACTTTTCCGATCCTGGGTAGTGTCTAGGCCGTTATTAACCTAGGACATGAACATGGTCTTGCAAGTCCTCCTTTGTCTATACCACTTTACAAACTGCTGCCGTAATTAGCTTCTTGGAGCAGAATTCTCATGACATTTTTTAACCTCATATAGCTGTTGGTGCATCTCCCATTCACCCATCCATCCACCTACCCAAACTCCCACCCACCTGTCCATCCATCATCCATCCATCCATCCACTCATCGATCCATTTATCCATCCATCCATCCATGTATCCATCCATCCATCCATCTACCCAGATGGATTAGGAGCCCTTTCTCTGTGTCCAGTGCTAAGTGTCTTATAAGCATCAACCCATTCTGTCTCTACTTCACAGCCCTGTGAAGAGGACATTTCTCCTCTCCTGAGGTGATAAGCACTTTATCACATTAGAGAGATAAAATATGGATAGTACGAGGAACTCAGCAAAGGTCACTGACCACAAGGTTTAAGCTCTGGGGACTGAAGCTGCCATTAATTAAATAGGGTGTTCCGGAAGGAAGCAGGTTTGGGGAAAATGATAAAGGGTTCCAGGTCAAACACGTTGAATTTATTCAGTGAGTCCTTGTATGTTCAGACTTTGAGAGAAAGGTTGAAATTAAGATTTGGGAGTAAAATTAACACGGTCAAAAAATAATGTTCTCATGTTAAAGAGACCGCCAAGGGAGAGGATACAGAAAGGAAAAAGGCCAGGAAGGCAAATTCTGGGATAGCCAAATGAGTTTGGAGGAGGGATCAGCACACTTTTCCTTAAAGGGTCCTAGAGTACGTATGTCAGGCTTTGAAGGCCGTACACCTGCATCACAACCATTCAGCACCGTCACTGCAGCGCGGGAGCAGCCACAGACCTAACCAAATGGTTCTGCTCCAATAAAACTTTATTAACAGAAATGAGCCATGGCTAGATTCGGCCTGCGGGCGGTAGTTTGAGGACCCCTGGCTTACAGGATGGGAAGAGCCAGGAGGCACAGGGGAGGGGAGTGAAGAGAGGGCTGCAGGAGTGGGCACCACCGGGCGTTGGGCGCCCCTCCCGCCTGAGCCCTGCAACATCCGTCTGCATCTTCATCTCCTGCGTTTCTCACACTGGCTGGGCCTTTGTGCAGATGCACCAGACAGAACTAAACTACCCAAGATCCAACTGCAATGGGGGCGCCTGGGTGGCTCAGTCGGTTAATCTCTCTCTGCCCACCAGATCCTGCTTCCCCAGGCCTTTCCACGGACCCTGCAGTTCTGGGCTTGCTGAGCCCCTAGACGGTGGGCACTGCATGAGGCTCCAGTGCAGAGGTGCTGGATGTCCTTGGTGCCTCCCAAAGCAAAACTGCTGGACAACTGTGACTCTCAGGCACTTCCCTCCCACTTTCTTGCCTTGGTCAAGAATCCCGCGCCGAGGTGGACCAAGTCCCTCCACCTAGAACTATCTCACTAGAGGGACCTGGAGCGTGGCACTAACAGGCGGGGAAGTCCACACCAGGGCCCATGGAGGGCTGAGCCCTGCTGGCTCCTGAGCCACAGGCGGCTCCAGGCTGTAGAATGTCGGGTGTCCAGGGCACGTTCAGTCGGGGGGCGAAGCTTGGTCACAGCAGCGGTTGCTCACCTTTTATCTCCGGCCGAGTGCGTCACCTCAGCCCCTGGCCACCTCCGGGGGCCTGCTGTAGAAACGTCACATGCCATGTTTGTGTCCGGCTGATCAAAGCAGGGATGTCGCTGACGGTCCAGAAGGGCCGTCTCCTGGGAACGAGGGGCCAATCCAGGTCCTCGGACCTCCTCTACGAGCCAATACAGTAAAAGAGAAAAACTTTCTTTTTGGCAAGGCCAGGATGAGAGAAGGGAGATGCTCCTCTTCACCGTGAGAGCTCACCTGGCTGGGACGGGCCTCAGGTGTCCAGGGCCCTCAGAGGGCTGAGGGGCCCACTCCCCACCCAGGAAGCTGCAGTAGCCCAGGGCAAGGATGTTGCTGATGGAGACGGGGGCGAACCCCGGCCCCAGTGAGAGAGGCAGGGGTGCACACCACGTCAGCTCGGTAAGCCCGGAACAGAGTCGGAAGGTGAGGAGGAAGGGGCATATCTTCTACATGCTGGGCACTAAATGCTTCTTGTAGTGAGTGTGGCAGGCAGCCCGCAAGCTCAGGATCAGCATGCTGGCAGGGGGGGCGCCTACGGGACACCCCCGGGGTTACAGGGGCAGCACACACACGTGCAGGAAGGCAGTGGTTTGGAAATGATCCTGTGCCTGCTGAGAGCCGATTCGTCAGAGAACATGACTTTTCTCCCCGGCGGGGTGGGGGTGGGGGGCAAAGGGCAAGAAGGGAAAAACAGACGAGAACCCCGCTGCGGGAAACCTCCATACTTGGGGTGCAGAAGAGAGCAGGCTGCCCCGGGCTTCGTGGAGCAGAAATTCCCACATGAATGGTGCACACACCCCGGGGCCCAAAACAACGACGTTTCAACTTGGACAGGTCCCTCCCCCTCTCCGGTGTTTCTTTGTTTGTTTGTGTGTTTATCTGTAGCGTGCAAATAATAATTCCTCAGGTCAAGAGGAGGGAAATACCACGAAGAACCCGACCCAGCCTCGGGGTCCGCGGCCTGCCAGCGCCCTTCCTGGCTGTCCTGGGCCCCATTTTCTTATCTGGAAACGGAGGCTGTCTGGCTAGGCCTGTTTGGGGTGTCTCCCTGCTGACACGCCAGCCAGGAGGGACTCTCCGGGCCTGGGGGGCTGCGGCCGGTGGGTGGGGAGGGCCGGCCCACGGGCAGTGGGGCGCGGAGGCCGTCGGCTCTGCCGGATTCCCCGTGTCTTGGCTCAAACCCGAGATAAGAGAAAACATTCTTCCTTTTCTATCACGATCGTGACGGACAGGTTCTGCGGGGCTCCCTCGCCAGCCATTCCCAAATGCAGCCCTGAAGAGCGGAGAGGCTCTCGCCCTGCAAACTGTGGGCAGTAGTGCAGCTCCTTGTCTTCAGGGAGAGGCTGGTACACGCGGCACACTTTGCAGTCCGACCAGAGGACGTCTGCAAGGTCACCTCCTGCAGAGTCTAAGGCTGAACAGGTGCGGGAGAGCCTCTGCGTGTTCTTCTCATTCCACGCCAAGACCCTACAGGGTATATCTGGTAACAGTTCGTAGAGGAGTAGACTCAACGTTTGATGGCTAATGTAAGCACCATCTTTTCCAGCCACAGAGCCAATGAAGGACGCAGAACATTCCACCAAAATTGGGATTAATAAAAGAAAAACAAGCGCCTGGGTGGCTCTGTCAGTTAAGCATCTGACTTCGGCTCAGGTCACGATCTCACGGTTCGTGGGTTTGAGCCCCGCGTCGGGCTCTGTGCTGACGGCTCAGAGCCTGGAGCCTGTTTCGGATTCTGTGTCTCCCTCTCTCTCTGACCCTCCCCTGCTCACGCTGTCTCTCTCTCTCTCAGAAATAAATAAAACATTAAAAAAAAAAATAAGAAAAACAAATGGTCCCCTAAGGGCTAGACGGTACTATTTACACATAGAACACCCGGACGTGTTGTGCAAAGTCCACTTTTTGAGGGAGAGGCGCCCCACCCCACTGCCTGCAGAGTCCACTGACCTTCCATCCGAGGACAGAAAGCACACGGCAGAGGTGGGATGGTGGCCACAGGAGCCCAGGGCAGAGAGCCGCCGGGGAAAGCGAGGGGCACGGACGGGGAGGAGAGCTTGTCCCACTCAAGAACAGGGCAAGTCCCGGGGCACCTGGGGGGCTCACTCGGTTAAGCCTCCGACTTGAGCTCAGGTCATGATCTCGCAGTTTGTGGGTTCGAGCCCCGCATCGGGCTCTGTGCTGACAGCTCAGAGCCTGGAACCTGCTTTGGGTTCTGTGCTTCCCCCTCTCTCTGCCCCTCCTCTGCTCACGCTCTGTCTTCCTCTGTTTCTCAATAATAAATAAATGAAAAAAAAAAAAAAAGAACAGGGCAAGTCCCAGAGCCCACCCTGCGCACGGATGGTTGGGGCCCCCAACCCTGTGGCATGAAATGCAACAGGATCATCGCCACGGGCAAGGGCTGTGGGCTTAAAACAACTTTTTAAATAAAATCTTTTGGAACATAAAGCAACCACAAGACTCACATAATCAAACCCCTTCCAAAGCACGCTCCAGCCTCACGTGCAGGAAGCAGACGCGCCGTCAGCTCTGTGCAGGCGCCACCGTCACCTGGTCTCCGGAAAACGGCTCGCTTTATTTCGGAGAAGCAGAGGGCAGGCATCAGGGATGGCAGAGGCCCCTGCAGCGGGGAGACGCGCTGCTTCCTGCCGGCTCCGCTGCTCAGAGCAGAGCTCAGAGACGCTGCCGCCCTTCTGCACCAAGAGCCACCTCGGAAATGAGCCCCCGCAGCCTGACGGTCCAGCCTTGGGGGAAGCACTGCAAGCACGAGGGACAGGACCTGCTCGAGCTCCTCGGTGACTGGGCAGCACTGGCCCTCAGACCTCCTGATTGATACCCCCCTAAAGCCCCCTTCATCCCCTAGGAATCGCTAGGCTTCAGGCATAAAAAGGGTAAACGGCAGGTTTTAGCCAAAGCAGGGGATGTCCCAGCAAGGTCTCAGATCCCGAACTGAGTGCGCACGGGCGAGGAAGGGGGACCCCCACCTGAGAGGGGCCTGCAGGTGCCCAGCCGCGGCGGATGTGAGCACAGGCCCCCTCCTGTGTGCTCCGAGGGGGGGGGAGTTCTAAAGGGCCGCGCGGGCCCGTCTGCTGGTAAAGAACACGCTGACTTGTAAGTAGAATAGTCCAGGCAGCTCCCCAGCTCCCAGAACTGGAGACGTGAACTGACTGTTCTTGCCTCTTGTTGTCTGTCTGCTGGGTGGCCCCCCGGTGGCTTTCCCCGTGTGTGTTTCTACATGAATGCGTGTCATCCTTCGGATGCGGATCCACATCCTTCACGTGGATTCAAACCAGTTCTGCACACTCAACCCCACGTCGGCATTCCTGGGCCCTCCCACGACCTGCTTCTCCCCAGCGGATCCCACGGAGCCCCGTAGAGGAGCGTCCTTCACACCCACGGTTCTGTGGGCAGGCAGGGCCCCATCTCCAGGCTGGCATCCACCCCAGCTCTCCTGGGTCCCCTGGAGACCGGCCACGCAGGGGCGAGGTGGGGGGTGCGCTGCGCCAACACCTGCAAGCCTCAGGAGAGAGACGCATCAGGAGAAACGCAGTAAGAGCCTTTATCAGGTGCAGCTGCTCCCTCCCCGTGAGGTCACGGCTGAGAAACTGGGCCCCTTCCAGGTCCTTCCTACAACCCCCACCCCAGCCCCATGTCACGGCCCGCCCGGCCCAGACATCGCCGTGGAAACCGTGACGACTCCCCAAACATCACCATATTCCCACGGCATTCAGGAACTCTCTGCGGAGACCGGCGGGGACCTTGTGACTGTTTCTACAGATGAACGAGCCGGAAGACAGAGCCAGCACGTTCTGTGCGGCGGGCTCCGGAACGCGCCGAATTACAGCTCCGGCTTCCTGAAAGAAAGCTGGAAGAGTGAACCCCCGAATTCTCAGAACACATCGGATCAACAAATTGATCATTTCGCAGAAGGAGCCACCAGCGGCTTCCCCTCGATGGACCGCTTTCCGGGGGGCGCGGCCCTCCAGCGACGGGGACACACCCGCAGCCCCTGGGCCTCACGTCCTGGAGAATGGGCCAGATAAGGAGAGGGCGGGAGGCAGCGACAAGACAGATGTTTCAGGTCTGATACAGATCCCCCCTCCCCGCCCCCGGTCCGGAGCCGGCGGTAGAGGGAGGGCCCAGAGCCCCAGATAAACCCATGGTTCTGATGCCAGCCCATCGGCAACGAGAAACAAAAACCCCTTGGAGCCCATTGCATATTTATTCAACAAGCAAGGTGTGCACTTACACGTTGCAAACAGAAAGCCCCAAGGGGAGGGTGTCCTGTCTGGGACAGCCCCCAGTGTGGGCGTGTGGGTGACCCGCCGGGAGGGAGGTATCAGCTCTCCAGGACTCCAGGGGGGGCTCACCCCAGGCTCAGGCTGGAGCCCCTAGAATAGTCACTACAGATCTGCTGCCCAGGCCAGTTACACTGACAAGTCCCCTGCCCCTGACGCCATGCCCTCCACTCCAGAATCTTCCATCTGAGTCCCCTGTGCTCTCTGCCTTCAGCCCTGAAACCCCACCTCTGGAATCCCCCCTTCCTACCCCACAAACATCCGGGTGAGGTCTGCTGTGACCCAACACTGTGGGGCCTGGCCCTGGCTCGGCTGGCCTCTGCACCATTCTGCCCTCCACTCTGAGCTCCAGCTCCCGCCACCAGCCGGTGACGTCAGCTCCCGGTGAGGACGCCCCAGCCCCCTGGGCGCCTGTCCAGGCGTTGACGAGTCCCACACCCAGAAGAGCCTGCGTGACCCCAGAGACGTACCCTCCTCCCCTTTCTGTCTGGAAAGGACTTGCACATCTGTGGCTGGAGGGAGAGAAGAAGCTACCATAGCAGGTTAAGAAAGGCCAGCTTGGATGGGAGCCGCTGTGGGCCTGGGGCCCGGGGCCAGGGCAGCTCACAGGACAAGCACAGACTCACGTCTCAGCCCACGTCCGCCATGCAAACCGGTCAGCCTCCCCGAGGTGCCAGCACCCTGGCCCGGGGCCTAGAAACCCTGGCTTTCCCCGGGTCACTTCACCAGGGCTGTCTGTCCCGGAGCTGGTGGTGGAGAGAGGGGCACACGCATGCACACGCATGCACACGCACCCACAGGAAGCCAGCATGGAAGTGGATGTCCCTCCGCAGACAGGCCCCAGGGGTGACTCTGCCTTGAGGCCCTTCCTCTCATGGCAGAAGCAGTGGGTGAATCTGCTCCAGGCTGCATAGAGAGACGGCAGTCACATGGTGCCAATGTGGCAGGGAAAGCTCGTGATAATGTGATCAGCTATGTGGCAGGGTGACACTGAAGCTGCGGTGTGAGGGATGAGAAGGAATGAGCTCCGCTCATGAGTGGGGAGGAGGGAGTCAGGCAGAGCACCTGCCACATGTGCAAAGGTCCTGGGGCCGGAAAGAGCTTAATGTGAGTAGCGATGAAAACAAACACAGAAAATAAGGGAAGAGGGACCCACGGGGTGCTCAGGTGACAGGAGGCCAGAATCAGCAAGGATTTATTCTAAATGCAGTGTTGACATTTTAAAGGGCTTTAAGGAGGGAGACGATAGGATATTTTTAATAAAGCATCACCCTGGCTGCTGTGTGGAGACAGGACGTGGTGGGTCAGCTTGGGAGCAGGAAGCACAACTCCCTGCCAGGATGCTGGGCACGTGGAGAAAAGCGGGATGGGGGGGGCAGAAGCGCGCAGGATGCATTGGGGAGTGCAGGCGGGGTGGGAGGGACTGGGGGTCACAGGTTCTGAGACGTCTGGCTGGAGCAGCGGGGTGGAAGGGGGTGCCAGGAAGACCACAGGGGACATGGGCAGGAAGCAAACGCCCTCCATCCTGGGACCTGCACAGAGTGAGGGGGAGGAGGAAGATGCCAGATCATCTATATGCAGGGATTTCAGGCCCAGAGCTTGGTCTGGGATAAGCTCAGGGCCTGAGGAAGGCCGGGAAGACGTACGCTAAGTAGGAAGCTGGTCTCCCCCCACCTACCCTGGATGTCTGGGCTGCCTTGCAGTGGAGGCCAGGGCCGGCAGAGGCTCAGGGGGCACTGGAGGCTGGTCACGATGGCCAAGTGCATGCCCAGGCAGAGACCGAGTGATGGCAGAGTGAAAGGACCTTCTCCTTATGCCTCAGGCGCTCCAGGTAAGGGTTATAACTGACTTAGATTCCAAAATTAGAGAACAGCCTTATTCCACCCTCAGAAGCTTCTGGAACTATAGCCAATACAGGCAGACTTCTGTTATCTCCATCTAATAAGATGCATAAAGAAGCAGGCTGCTCTCCACCAAGTTGACCCCCCCGGCTGGACCCAGGCTTCTTATCCAGCCGGAATGTACCGGAACAGCCTACCACCCAGCTTCCATTACACTGGTCAGTGACCAGGCCATGCAGCCATTTGACTATCAGCACAAAACTGGCCTTATTCATAGATAGATATTGGGGACCCTCTGTTCACATGTGGTGGCCAGTACCCACAGGTCACATATTTTTACGGAAGGTCTATCAATCCTGGTGGAAGAGAAAGGTTCAGAATGCACATGCCTGGTTGAGGCAAAATAATGGCTGAAATATATGAGCATCGTTAATGCAGGGGCATGATCACTACTATCTAGTAAACACTGAATTCTTCTCTGTGCCCAGTACATGCCACAGTCCCCCAGAATGTTTTCATCTCATCCCTACAGAACCCCGAGAGGCCGACAGCACGACCTCCCCTCTGCAGGGGAGGAAGAAGAGCTCAGAGGGTTTAGCTCTGAAGGGGAGGGACAGGGTTCAAGCCCTTGCTCGGATTCCCCAGACCCCCCCTTCCACCACGCGAGTGGGAATGAGTAACATGCCAGGGTCCATGGCACCCAGAGAGCCCTAATTCTACTCTCATGGGAGAAATGTTGGGGGGACCAGGCTGCGGGGCGCGTGAGGGCAGGACTCATAAGTGGAGAAAGATTTAAATGCAGAACGCACACACCTTGGCTCACCTTTTTGCCTCTGATTGTAGGCAAAGAAACTTTTTTGGAGACGGAACCTCTGTTAGCTGCCTTCCATCCTGCCGTTCACAGCACGCGTGACGTCAGGCAGGCGGCCTCACCACTCCGGCCAAGCTTGCTGATCACAAGGCCGAGGGGGCAAGGACGTGCCCCCGCCAGCTTCCAGCCCCGCTGAGCAGAAGGTCCTGGCGCTTGGTGCGGCTGGAGGGGAGCAGCGCGGTCCCTTCCATGACAAGCCCGGCCCGAGGGCCAGGATTTATGAAGTTGTTTTGTTTTCTTTTTGAAGCAAGGCCAACTGAGTTTTATAGGCACTCACTTCCCAGAAACTGGCAGATCAAGGTATCTCTGTATCCACATCTTTTTTTCTCAAGTTCATGGAGACAAGAGGAAAATCCCCCTTTAGGGGCACCTGGGTGGCTCAGTCAGTTATGCATCTGACTTCGGCTCAGGTCGTGATCTCACAGTTCAAGTGTTTGAGCCCCGTGTCGGGCTCTGTGCTGACAGCTTGGAGCCTGGAGCTGCTTCAGATTCTGTGTCTCCCTCTCTCTCTGCCCCTCCCCTGCTCATACTCTGTATCTCTCAGTCTCTCTCTCTCTCAAAAATGAATAAACATTAAAAAAAATTTAAGGATCCACACCCACTTTCTTCTTGGTCAATTTCAGTAAATCAAAACCAAATAACAGTATGCCCCAAAGTAGCAGCATCCGATGGGCTTGAGAAGTATAATGGCCTGAAAGTGCTCTTTGGTTATTTCTCTCTCTCTCCGGTGTGTTCCAGAAGCTGGTTTCCAGAATTCTCTGATGGCAGAAACCACACCACATGCAGGTCTCCAAGGTCTCCGTGGAGCTGGCAACCCCACCAGGCAGTGACCTCTTTCAAACCGTGGCAACCTTGATTAGCCCTTGACCTGCCTCCTCCTGGTCCTCTCCTGAGAAATCAGGCAGACGCTGCCCGTGGGGCCGCAGGAGGCCCAGGTGCGCAGCCGGACCAGGTGTCCCAGGGGTGAGCTCCCTGCTTGTAACTGCCCACGGAGCAGTTACAGAGGTCTCTGAGCCGTGGCTCTGTTTTCTTAGCTACTAACTGCACGGGGAAAGCACAATAAAGTTTCCAATTAATTCGTATTCCCATGGTGGCCCGTGTAATTCCAAAATCGGTGACCTGGGAATCCCAGAACGTCTCTCAGATGCAGAGATGCCGAGAGCCCAAGCCTGACCTCTCTGAGCGCTGTCACCCCGGGGAAGTTACAGCGGTTCTTAGCACCAAGCTGCTCTGCCCACGACGGGTTGTTGGGAGTGTGGGAGACTTCGGGCTCACTTGAAAAGAAGAGAAAGAAAAGTCAGAGCTGCAGCCATGAACTTCTGCCCTTCCCCCTCCGAACCTGTCTTCCAGCCTCAGGAGATGGGATTCTGATCCTTAGTGGCTCTCCTCAGCTGCGTGTCCCATGCAGCGAACTCCCGCATCTACAGTGCAAATGCAGCACTGCCCGGAGAAGGAGCATCGGGCTTGAGCCTCCTGGGAATGACCACCCTGAACAGCCACCCGGTCTCCCTCCCAGACTCTTCCGCCATCCCGAGGAAGTGGTGGCCAGCGTCCCAGTTAAAGGGTACTTGCGTTTTGTTTTCACGACTGAGTGAGTGCCATTTGGGTTGGCCTTGACTCCAGAAGGTCTCAGATGAGAGAGGAGTGAGCAGCTACAGAGCGGCTGGCCGCAGGGAGGGTGGGGTCATGGGCACGTGTACTGCAGCCAAGGGGTAAGCGGGCATGAGGCAGAAGAAGTGAAGTGTCCTTCCCTGGGGCACATGGATTGATAGACACATAGGTGTGGAAGGGACTCAATGTGTCCCAAACCCTTAAACCAAGCACCTCCTTCACTGGACTCCACTGCCTGGAGGAGGGTGTTTTACTGCTACCTTTTGGCCACACAGCATGGCGTGCAATTCATGCCATTGGCCTTGCCCTTCCAGCCCCACAGAACTGGCTGGTATCTCAGTGCCCACAGCCAGCTCTGGCACAGTCAAGATAATGAGGACCAGAAAGGCGAAACAAAGTCTTTGCATAAAATACTCCCCAAATCATTCAGTATAAAATAATCCTACTACCAAAGCCCTACTTGATTTCCTAGGGCACCGATGGCCCAGAGGTGAGGTCCCTGTAGGAAAATATATGCCAGGTGTTCTCACTGCACTTCAACAGGTCAAGAAGGAGCTGGGCTCCTAAGGTCACCAAACACCAACAAAGAAATTGAAAATGGCTTCGATGGCGTTATTAAGACATAAATTCAATAAGTAACCTTTGGGGGGGGGCTTATATTTGAGGTTCTTATAAGCTTGGTTTGGGGATGGGAGAGTATTTAGGGAGCTTTCTCCTGCGCTCACCCTGCTTCCACGGGAGATTTACGAGCGACACCAGACCTTCAGTAACCAGACTACAAGTGCTTTGCACTCAACATACCAGCATCACGGGCGAGGCCAAGTCACACTGCATGAATAATATTCCAATTCTCTCGCTAGAAAGCACATGGCTGAGGACACTGTTTTGATGGAAAGGGATTACACGAAACAGAGTCATGAAGGTCAAGACTGTCTTCGGTACAGCAGGAGGCGATTCCATGAATATTATTTTTGGAAACCAATTAAGCCATCCTTGGGGTGGAGGTAGGGTTGCCAGATAGAATAAGGGAGGCCACTTAAATTTTAATTTCAGATCATTTGCAAATTTTCTTAGTACAGCTCGTGCAGTATATAGGGTACACTTGCACTTAAAAAAACTGAGTCAATGTTTATCTGAAACTCAAATGTCTGAGTGTCCTGTATTTTTAAAAATTATTATTATTTAAAATTATTTTTGAAAGACAGAGAGAGAGCACAAGTAGGGGAGGGACACAGAGAGAGAGGGAGACACAGAATCGGAAGCAGACTTCAGGCTCTGAGCTGTCAGCACAGAGCCCGACATGGGGCTCGAACCCACAGACCATGAGATCATGACCGGAGCCGAAGTTGGATGCTTAACCGACTGAGCCACCCAGGCGCCCCTGAGTTTCCTGTATTTTTATTTGCTAAATCTGACGACTCTGGGTGGGGCCCCTGACAATAGCACCCTGGAGTAACCTCCTTTATCCGGATCCAGCCCCTATCCTGCTCCCTGTACGAATGGGGGAATCTTTCCTCAGTTTAAGCTGCTGCCTTGCACATATTCTGGTTCCAACTAGATGCCTCTGTTGAAAACATTTCTGTTTCATGACACCAGCTCTCCCAGAAATGTCTCATTAACTCTTCATCATGATCAGGTCCTGTAAATAATTATTGAACTGTATGACCCATAAATCTATCCTATACTTTGGGGGAGTTGCTTTATAGAAATGCGTGCTTTTTCCAATTCGTCCATAAGGTTGGCACAGCATTATATTTTTGAGAAGAAAACATGAGTAGTGCTAACTTGTCACTGACATGTCTAGGCTGCTGCACGTTGCTTAATGTTTCTCGACATGGAAACTGAGTTTGTTAAATTTCCAGCGCGAAATATTTGGCCTGGCTGTTCGGTTGTTGGTCGTGTGGAATGGAATCCCGACCAGCCCAATGGGGACCCCGACACTACTGCTGAAGTGTTCACAGCAGAACCCTGGATATGGGCAGGGGTGATACGAGGGTGGTACATTACTAAAACAAGGTTGGAGAAGGAAGGTAGCTTCCAAATCTATCGGAAGCACCTAATCTATCAGTCAGAATCTCTGGCAGTTAGATCCTGGACCCAAGCATATGTTGGGTGTCTTGGGTGATTGTACCCTGAAGCCATCATGTGGCACATGACTCAGGGCAGCTTGTCATGTCTACACATGCCACTGCGCTTCTGGAAATACAGTTAAACATTACCAACTGGTCTCAGGATCCTTAAACCATTTACCAGTTAGTAAGTGGGTTATGGTTACCCTGCAAACGATGGAAATCATCAACTGGGACTTGTTCAGAACTCCATAAAGTTGCTCGTGAAAATGTATCTAAATCATCCTGTGCTAAATATAAATTCTCTGAAGATTTTATACAGGCAAAGTCCACGTGGTGAATTCCATACCGTTACAGACCCACATAAAATCGCTGGATGGGTCCCTTGGCTATTGTACATTGAATCCTCACATTAGTCTCCCTTTCATCTCTGTATGTTTGTTTGGATACCTAATAAATACATGCCCATCAAGACAAAGTGGAAAGTAGTCATAAGCAGAAAGGAAAAAGTGTGTGTATTACTCTACCACTCACAGACAAAACATAAGCACAGTTTTTAAAAATTGGGATGATTCTAGGGGCGCCAGGGTAGCTCAGTCAGTTAAGCGTCCAACTTCGGCTCAGGTCATGATCTCCCGGTTGAGGAGTTCAAGCCCCGAGTTGGGCTCTGTGCTGACAGCTCAGAACCTGGAGCTGCTTCAGATTCTGTGTCTCCCTCTCTCTCTGCCCCTCCCCTGCTTGCATTCTCATTCTCTCTCAAAAATAAATATGAAATAAAATATTTTTTAAAGTGGGACGATTCTATAGCCCCAGCTTTCTTACACAAAACAAGGACATCTTTCCACGTCAGCAAAGAAAATGTTTTCACGGCCACAGGGCATTTTATCGCAGGGCAAGCCATGGTGTCTTCCACTGCCTCCTCATTGTTTGATATTTTGGATGTCTCATCTTTCTCACTGTTGTCATCAACACTG
This sequence comes from Crocuta crocuta, assembly GCF_008692635.1. Lineage (NCBI taxonomy): Eukaryota > Metazoa > Chordata > Mammalia > Carnivora > Hyaenidae > Crocuta > Crocuta crocuta. Next base: position 3,902,589 of record NW_027527429.1, read on the forward strand.
TCAAAGGCATCAATCATCACTGATGCTGAATTTTTTGCAAAGCATCAAATATTTTCATAGTTTGGAATTGTGGTTCTGATTTTATCTTTGACCCATCAGTCATGTAGGACTGTTTTACTTTGTCCTGTTTTGTTTTAATTTTCCAAGAGTTGCAATTTCCTGTTTATATCTTCTTTACTTCTCTCAAGTTTTCCTGAGTTGTGGTCAAAGGATGAAGCTCGAACTATTTCTGCTCTTTGAAATCCATGGTGCTTTGTTTAAAAAATAGTTAAGACATAAGGTCAGTTTTGGCAGACGTCCCTGGGTCACTTAGAAAGTGCTGGATTCTCCCTTTGCAGAGCACACCACTGGACTCTTCGCTCTCAGGTCAAAGTTGTTAATTATAGCATTCAAATCCTCACTCTCATTGTGTTTTGCTTACATGATCTCTTAAAACCCAAGGAAGGCCTTAGTGTTTATTAACTAACCAGTGTCTATTTCCGGCTAGTCCACTCTCACTAATGTGAAGTCCCAGTGCTCTGTGGCTGCCATTGGGTGTAGCCTGAAGGTCCACGGCAGGTGACTTCTGTCATCTGTTTGAAGCACATCTTTCCAAGTGTTACACATCGTTCTTGAGGAAGAGAGGGCATCAGTGCTTGGAAATACCACCAGCTCTCATCCGTAGCTATTATATTTGTTTCCAACCCATTTTAAACTCTATTGCCATTTTCTTTTTCTCTAACTACTTCTGAAGTCTGCCATTCTCTTTTCATCTCTGCTCCACCATGTCATGATTCCCCTCTGACTGCAGAGTCTGGAAAAGGGGAAAGAAGATGATGTCTAAATTTCCCCTAATTTCCCGTGCACCCATTTCCTGTAGTAAATTCTTGTAAATGTGTTTCGCCCATCGATTGCGTCACGGGTTTGCCTCCTTCTGTGACGCTACAGACTCCTCTCGTGGGCGCGTGTACAGGACTGGGCCGTCACGGGGTGCCATCTGGCCACAATGGCACCTCTGGGAGCCACCCTCGGGGCCCCTCCTTCCTCCGGGCACGTCACCCACCCTGATCTGGAGCTGGAGAGCAGACACCTGCAGATTTACTCCAGGGCTGGCAGCGAGGGCGGTCCCGCTCCGTCCCCCGGTCTCTGCCTGACGTCTTCTCTAATTGGCGAAACCCTCACATCGATGCCCAGATGTCTGTGTCTGGCAGGCGGCCCAGCCAGGCTGCCGCTCCAGCACCCAGGGCGCCTCTGGCTGGCCTCCTGGCTGGCAGGCGTTACATCTGCAGGATTGGAGGACTACCACCTCACCTCACATGAGACTGTGGATCACGAACATTCCCTGTGAGATCAGGTGACCCTCCTGGGGGTCCCCGAGGGCAGGGTGAAGGGAAGACAAGAGGCGACTCCACCTGGGCCCAGGGTCACCTTGGATCCTGTATCCGGACACTGGGTTGTGATGTGGTTCTCCGAAAGACCGCCTACCCACGCCCGCAGCCCTGGTGACTTCTGGGGACAGATGCCTCCGGGACCATGGCAACTGCCTGGCCTGCATCTCCTCCAGCAGGGTGTCCTCACCATTCTCGGCCGCGGACCCTCAGCGCTGATGGCATTTGCCCCACCTGTTTTTGCCTTACCGCTAACCCTTGCCTTCAGTTCCAAGGAGAGAGAGAGAAGCTGGGCCGTTAGTCTTGCCCTGTGATGTTTCTAGAATAGTAGGACAGCCAGTACCCCGATGAGGCATTCCTCACGTGTGAGAACAGACCTAAGCATCTAGCATCAAAACCCACCACCCTTCACGAGGCAGGCACCTCTATTACTGTCCCTCACCTTACAGGTAAGGCACACAGAGTCCGAGTGACTTGTCCCCAGTCACACAGCTGCTGCGTGGCGCCAACAGTCAGGCTGAGTCCAGCCTCAGTCTGCACCATAGCGCACCCTTCACACTCTCCCACCCAATGTGTGGAACTGGTCCCAGCTGCTGGATGCTCCAGCGTGTGGTTCCCCGGGTGACAGAGAAGGGAGACACAGACACAGTCGTGCAAGCTTAAATTCTGGCCCCGCCCTGGGGCACCTCGGGGGCTCAGTTGGTGAAGCATCTGAACTGTTCAGGTCATGATCTCATAGTTTGTGGGTTCGAGCCCCGAGTCGGGCTCTGTGCTGACAGCTCAGAGCCTGGAGCCTGCTTAGGATTCTGTGTCTCCCTCTCTCTTTGCTGCTCCCCCACAATCGCTCTGTGTCTCTCTCAAAAATAAATAAATGTTTTAAAAAAAAAAAACTTTAAATTCTGGCTCCTCACCAGCTGTCCTGGAGAGGACCTCGGACCACAGGTCAGCTGTCAAGTAAATCGTTCACAAGAGCTGGAGCCTTTCCTACACAAGCCCCCCCAGCTCCATGCCACGGTTGGCGAAGCAGATGCCGTGTCTGCAGTTATCAGGGCAAGTCCGTGAACCAGCCCTTCCACACCGCATGCCTCAGAGAAGCATCTGCAAAATAACTGATGCTTCACCGCACAAAGCACATCACAACCTCTTGGCCTGTGCACAGGCCCATCAGGGAGCACATGGACCAGAACGTTGCTCCTTCTTTTAATCATCTTAGACGGGGCTCGACATGGCATGATCTTCATCTCAAACACGATATAAAGTTTAAGAGAAGTATAACTTGGCAAACGTAAGAAGTGCGAATAAAACGCTAACTAACCATCTTCCCGCCAGGGCCCAGGAATAGCAGACGGCTGGACTGTAATAACAGACAGGTTGATGCCTTTACCGGTTAGAGATGTCACAGAGATCTCTCCGATACCATCCACACCATGGCCCTGAGATCCCCACTACACACATGCACACACCGCCCCCCCAAGGCGAGTGTGGATTTACCCTAGAAGCCATGGAGAAATCACTACTCTCTCCTCCAAATGGGAAGCCTCCCAAACTGTTTCTTCTCTAGCTCCCGAAATGCTAACTTCATTGCCAGAGAATCAAAGTATTTAAAAGATGCTTTGCCAAATTAATGCGATGACATACAAACATAAGTGTTGTGGGGTTTTTACTTTACTTAATTAAAGATCTCCACGGAGAAATAAACAAATACTTTCTATTCAACAACACTTAGATAAGAGGTTGGGAATGCATCGCCATCTGAGGTGCGGAACTTCTAAATGTCAGGAGGTGTGTGATTAATTTGGAGTATTCCGTGGTCTTCCTGGGTGATCTCAAGCAAGTTTCCATGCCTCAGTTGACTTTCCCAATCTGTAAAATCTTGCAGGGATATTAAGATCCATCAAAGAATGTCTATAAAGTGCTTTGAACTCCTCTAGTTAGACACTAAATAAATACCCAGTGTTATTAGGACTCCATTGGGGCAATAGAATGTTCAAAATGGGACTTTATTATAAATACTCCCTGAAGTTTGCCAAGAATAAATTGAATGGGCAAAGCCAGCATACTTGGCTGTAACTTAATCCAAACTTGGCTTATTTGCCAAAACTTTGCATCATGATGCATGAATAGTGATCTCTGCAGTGAACATGAAAGGGTCCTATTATTTTGAGCCAACTGTTTAGCTAAATTTCCATACCATTCATTTATTTGTTCTAGTCTTTAACTTGCTGCAGTACAGAGGAAAGCAAAAAGTACAAAATAAAAATAAAAGTTCCGTAAGCCTGTTTGCATTTTCCTACAATTAATGTGACTGAATGTAATTTGATTTAAAAATCACAAAACCAACGCCCTCATTGATTGACGGAGATGGATAGAAACCAAGATCCCCTTTTCTTAAGTTCCCACAGCAAAGACTACAGCGGTACTAAACTCCCTTTGCATGGCAATAACTATTTTCTCTGAGTTGATCAGAGAAAGCTATGTGTACCATCAAATTAGATGTATTTTGATGTCTAGCATCTTATAACTAAATCACGGTTTTCCGTGAGTTGGAAGGAAGTTGAGAATTGCAAATTCAAAACTTTTGCTTTGCCTCGAAGCGTGCATTATGATTTTGGAGTCTTTATAAAGATACTACATGAGGCAATTACCATTACTAAGAAGTAGGGTATTCAGTCTCCGTCAAGAGATCAATCATGGGAGATAGCACGGTGCAGAGAAAATCCCAACCGACCTTCAAGTCATGATTTCTGGAGTCTGGCCTCACCTCTGTCATGAACTAATTGTGTGGGGGAGTCAATTCCCACTCTGCACCTCCGTGTTCTTAGCTGTGACACAGCAGCATGGATTCAACGACCTCTCTTATGCCCGCTTCCGTCAACAGCATGCCAAGTGAGGATTTGGTTGAAGGATCTGTGTCAGGAAGGAAACAGCCCCAGACTGATGCTCAAACCCTCACTCATAAAAGGTTGGTAACAACATTCTCTAATCAGACCCAATGTCTAAGTGTTTCCTCCCTCACCCGCTTAACGAGGAGAAAGAAAATGGCCCCATGTTCTTTGAGACACCATTAGACAGGTTCAACAGCAGACCTCAGTGCCTGTGTGTGCTCGTGTTTACATTTAGCATGTATTTTCACTCTTGAGTCCATATAAATCCTTGGAGGTATGTTTCCAGATATGCTTACCCGGAGATTACATTCCCCCGTGATGGATAGCAGTGGTGACCAGGGAAAGACCTCTGCATTGAAAATATGAGTCGCATATTTTCCGGGTGGATAAGCAGGAAGGAGGGAGGGGGGAAGTGCCAGGTCCAAAAGATGATTGCACAAAGCGGCCCACTCAGGTTTTCGTCTTAAACACATGCTTTCAGCAAATGAGAAGACCATATGAATGCTCTAATTTATCTTTGGAGGGAAAATAAACACGTGCCAACATGGCCTTCAGCGAAATACGGGAATTGGAGCCTCACACGCGACCAGCCCCTCACTGCACCCACCCAACCTTCCGAGCCCCCTTGCCCCCGAGCCACGGGGAAGTGGATGGGACGCGGCAAGTCCCAGTCTGAGCTGGGACTGGGGTCTGAGCGTGGGCCGCGCTGCAGGGCTCCGGAAAGTGTGCTGGCTGGAGCCTGCAAAGCCGCGCCATCTGCAAGAGAAAACAGACACAGGTGCTGGAACTTGGGAAGCTCCCGGCTCACCAGGCAGTGAAGCCAAGGTCTGAGGGAATTACGAAGGTCAGTAGGCATCACCCTCCTGCCAGAGGAGAGTGGAAAGACGGCTGAGTCCCATCCCGGGTCCTGATGAGGAAGAGGGGCCTCCGAAGGACCACCCTGCCCCCTGCCCTTCTGCAGGCTGGGAGCCTCACCCTGCCCAGCTTGCCCGACACAGGCTCTCGGTGAGGACTGAACAAGGTCGCACGCTAAGTACTCAGCACTGGGCCCTAAGGAGCTATGGGCCCATGTTGCCCCACTTGTCCTGCTAACGATGCAGATTCCCACCCGCACTCTCTGCGATCCCACCCCCCAACCCGAATATTCTACACCATTGCATCTTGCGGGGCCTCCTGGGTTTGCTCCGTGAAACACCTGCAAAATAATCCGGCAGCCCTGGCTACTTGAGTCCTCAGACCCACCAAGGCTTCACATTAAACCATCACCCGAGTTCCTTCAAGGAGCTTTGCAGTAACAATAACTATCAACTACAAGGGGGAAATGGTTTGTTCCAGTTCCCTGTGTGCGCTAAGCCTTCCCGAGAGCATCCTGTCCTCCTGACTCCCCAGGCCGCCGGAGGAAATGTACAACATCCACCTCATTGTCCCAGCGGGCCCTGGCGGGGGCCAGCCTCGGCATAAATACCAGGTACCCCCTTTTCCACATTCTTGTCCAGAGAGGTCAGAGCGTACTTGCTGCCAAGCCAGGGCATGGCGCTTTCTACCCTCGTCTGAGCTTTGGAGGAATGCGAGAGACTAAAATCTGGACTGTTTTTCCTTCTCGTGGAAGGTGGGGAGGTGTCACAGCAATCACAGCCAACAACCCCCACGTTCACACGTACACACTCACACCCAGGTGCACAATCACGTACACGCATGTTCACACATGGGCATACACTCACAGCACTCTTACACAAGTACACACACCCAAAGGCTCACACACTCGTTTGCACAATCAAACACACGTACACAGCTACACTTGCTTGTATTCCCATGTGCATGCTCAGGCAAAGGCTTACACACACTTATACTCAGAAACACGTGTGCAAACACAAACGTGCCCGTTCACTCACAGCCAGCCTATACAGCTGCATGCTGATAGTGCAGGCTCCCTGCCCAAACCCCATGCCAGGGGCATCAGGACCGCAGCCTGTGGAACCCTCAGGTCACAGAGGGGCTTATCCGTGGATGCCCTTTGTCGACAACATACAGGCTTATCGGGCAAGAAATGATCCACTCTGTCCCTGACTTCGCCGGACTTACCCCGCAGCTATGTGAGGTTGTGGAAGACAGAAGTCTGGTCCGTCCAGCCTTCCACAGCCGGGAAGCCATCGGGCAGGTGTGAAATCACCGTTGCTGCAGAGGATTACACTGACTGAGCCCTAGGACCTTGAGACCTGGGTCCCCACCCAGCACAGCGCACATGCCTGCACACACCTGCACGCACCTGTGCAAGAACATGCACAGACAGGGGCCCCTGGGGGGCTCAGTCAGTTAAGCATGTGACTTTGGTCAGGTCATGATCTCGAGGTGCGTGGGTTCAAGCCCTGCGTCGGGCTCTGTGCTGACAGCTCGGAGCCTGGAGCTGCTTCAGATTCCGTGTCTCCCCCTCTCTCTGCCCCTCCTCTGCTTGTGCTCTGTCTCTCTTTCTCAAAACTAAGTAAACATTAAAAACGTTTTCAAAAAAGAACATGCACAGTCATGCGGGCACACACGTACACTGGTGCACACAGATGCAGGTGTGTAAGTGCACACACACGAGTGCACAGACGTGCGTGCACACACACACACACACAGAGTTCTCAACCAGGCTTGCTCAAGCCCCGGGCCCGGGCCTCGGTTCGCAGAGCCCGGCTGCACCCGGGAGCCTCCGGGAGCCCCAGTCCACTTGGAGGAGGCTCCGGGTCCTCGCTGTCCACCGACCCTCCTTTTCTTTCCTTTAAATAAAACTTGGCAGCACAGTAAACATCTTCTACTTCTGTTATCTATAGAAAACTGACGTTTCAGTTTAGAACCTGCATTACAAAATTTTAAGCGGCAGATTTTTGGCCTTTCGACAGCCCGATGATTCCACTTTACTAACACAGACGTGCTGGCAACTTTGTGTCCAACAGCAACACCCGTCCCGACAGGGCTGTCGCGCCCGGCGCGGCGTCTGTGACGCGGCCCCTTCCTTCTCCTGCGGGCCCTCTGGCAGGCCCTTGGCCACACCCCCGACAGCGCCCCGCCACACGGCCACCCTCCCCAGTCCCTCCGATTCAGCCGGCGAGGGGGGCAGAACCTCCGTGTTGGTGCGGTCTCACCCCTGGGGGCTCACGTGGACAGATCAGCCAGACCCCAAAGCCGTCCCCACCAGCTTCCAAGTGCAGCCACGGCCCGGAAGCGCCCTCCCCCCACCGCCCCCCTCTTTGTTCAGCAGAGACCCGTCGAGCATCCCTGCACTGGCTTCGGACGAGGGGCAGAAAGGGTGAGCCCACAGCCGCCCACTTCTGTGCTGGCCGCCGCCTGGGGCGCATGCTCTGGGGGAGGGACACGGGGCACGTGGCGCCCAGGGAGGGCTTAGGAGGGGCCCTGGCGAGGAGGGGCATGTGAGCCGGTCCTGGCAAAGGGGCTGAGGTGCACACCCCACTCCCACAGGAGTGGAGATGCTCTCAGGGGACTATTTACGATAACAAATGCACATGAAAAGGTCTGCATTCCTTTGCTGGACTGTTGTAACAGAGTCCCACAGCCTGCGGGCCTTAAAACAGCAGCATTCCATCGTCTCTCAGTCCCGGAGACCAAATGTCCGCGATCGCGGTGCCGGCCGGCTGGTTCCCCGCGAAAGCTGCGAGCGAGAAGCTCCTCCAGGCATCTCTCCCTCGCCTGTGGCCCGTCTTCTCCCTGCGTCTTCGCGTGGTCATCCCTCAGTGCCTGTCTGCCTCTGGGCCCAAACTTCACCTGATGTAAGGACAACAGTCACTGGGTTTGAGACCCACCCAAGAACCTACCCCATTGTAAGCTGACTACCTCTGTAAAGACCCCATCTCAAAATAAGCTCACATTTTGGGGGTTGGGATGCCAGCATATGAATCGGGGACACACAGTTTAATCATCCCAATGTCCCAGCGTAAGGACTAGTCAAATAGCAGTAACTTACCAGCCATGAGAAGGCGGTGAAGAACATTCTGCGTTGATATGCTCGGGTTGTGGTATGAACTGACACACAGGAGCAGACGGGGAGGAAGCACAGAGACCTGGGAACAGTGCGTGTGCTCGGGCCGCAAGTCCATCAGGGCTCCTGCCCTCCCGCGCTCTCCGCGCCTCACCCGGTGAGAGGCTCCGTCACTTTTATAACGCACAGTGTTGCCCGCTGCACCCGGGCCCCCAGCCCCTCCCCTGCACTGGGAGCAAGCGTCAGGACGACACAAACATTCCTTCCATTCTCGAGAGGCTGCAAATCCAACCAGGTGTCCACGGGGCCCCAGGCACAGCAGGTGACTTGTGCACGGTCAGCGTCCCCACCTCCGGTCCGGGAGGATCTGGAACGGCAAAGGTGCCCGGCCTTCCTACAAGCCAGCCGCCTGCCCAGGGAGGTCCGGGGGGTCTGGTGTGCTGCTGTCTGCCCCCGGCATCCCCGGTCCGGGCGCGGGACATTGGTCCTCAGGCCGTAGAGTGGAACGTGCTGAATGGAGGCAACGAGGGGTAAAACCCACGCCTCCCCCCTGCCCGGGGCTGTCCTGGGAGATGAAAATCCAGGCCCTCCCGTGGGCCAGCAGCCTGGTGTGAGGGACCGTGAACAGCACCACGAGGGCGTCAGCATCTGTCTGACGTGACGGCAGCCTGGCGGGTGAGGGGACCCCACCTGCTGCCGACGATGAGGGATCTGCAACATGATTCAGGGACGGAGACCTTGGTGTGAGGGACCGCCCCCCCCCCCGCCCAGCTCAGCTGTGTGACACGACCGAGGAGATGGCCGGCACGTGACAACTTTGGGGTACACGGAGCTCAGGGTCGGGCCAACTACGAAGCTTTGGAAGCCCTGACAAGCTGGGGAAGCCGTAGAAATGGTGGCATAACATGCCTGACGCTCCAGCCGGCCTTTGGCCCCATGGTTGAAGACAGACTGCTGCTCTGCTTGGGGGAAATAATGGCAAACGGTCTGATAGTCGCTGTGCAAGGGGAAAGCCGGAATCCTCCGCGGGCGGGAACGTAGGAGACCCCCGGGAGCCAGACTGCTGTGTGCGGGAGGAGCAGCCAAGGCTGCCTTTGTGGCTGGCATGCTTGTCACAGGGGACGTGTCAAGACTGCGTCACTAGTGGGGCCGTGCGGGAGGGAGGAAGCAGGGCTGTCCCTCGGCGTGCCCGGGAGTGTGGGCTCCGGGGAAGCAGGGTGTCCGGGAAGTGGGAGGGAGCCCCTAAAACACACCAACAGAGCGGCAGCTCTGGGGCCAGGGGTCCCCGATGGGGAAAGGACCAGCTGGAAGTCCCTGCCAAGGGGACTTTGCTGCATCATAATCTCCCCGCTGGCCCGGGTTCTGGTCAGGTCGTGTGAGCTGTGACCACTCCGTTTTTGCTGTACTTTGAGTAGTTAATAGACGGTGCTGTGTCGATACTGGGGAAAGGCCGGGTGCACAGGAAGCCAGACTCAAGAGGCTCTCGTGGAGTCTGCACAGGCAGTGAGCCCAGGCCTGGGGACACCACCGGCCCCTTGCAAGTGACTGCCAGGACGTTCATGGGAATCGCTGGAGACTGCCAGAATGCGGTGGCTGGACAAAGTGTGAACATCTTGTGATTAGGTTATTAAGAGGCCAGCTGGGTGTCCTGAGCATGTGGCTGTGGGCGGGGCTTGGGGGGCAGGCGCTCCAGGAAATGGGGAGACCTTGCCATAGCCACATGGACCTCTGACCCTCGAGAGTTGGTGCAGTGAACAGAGCTGGTCCACGTGTCTGTCAGGACGGACCAGCCGAGGCTCCTGGTAAACCATCCCCACACTGAGGAGCCTGAACAGCAAAGGGTTATTTCTCACTTACACACAGGACTACGGGGGGCTCTGGGTGACCCAGGGAACAGGCTAAGGGAGCAGCCTACATCTCAGTCTGGGCTTGGGGATGGAGAGCCCCGGCAGGTCTCACCCTGGCAAAGAAAGGCTCCGCTCAGAAGGAATGCACTTTTGCTCACAACTCGAGGCCAGTCACATCGAAGAGCATCAGAAGTGCAATCCTAAGGGACTCTGGAAAGGGGCAGGATTCCACTGGCTGACCCCCCACACACCTGCCTTCCGTAGTCCAGCCAAGAGCTACCCAGCGTGTGCCCGGCCACCGGGCTCCTCCCATAGAGGACAAGGTGAAGCCAGCCCCACGCCTCGCCCCCAGCAGCCAGCTCCATCCTCAGGCAGGGGCAGCTTCCCCAAGGCAGAGAGCTTGGGCTCCTCCAAGAGCACAGGGAGCTTACACACAGTCACGCTGTGTGGCTGGCTGAGCCGAAGCAGAAACGCCTGCCTCCTGGTCCCGGAGAAGGCAGATTTACTCAAGGACGCGAGCTGTGACCCGCGGGTCACTGGCAACCGCAACTCTAACTTCCACTCAAGAGAAAACGATTCATCTTTGATTTCCTAAGGAGAAGGCCGTAAGTGAAGAGCCAGGGAAATATGACCTTCATCTCGAGCCGTTATTTTTTGTTCTTTCTATTGAGAACAGCAACCCAGCTCCATCGGTAAACGTGGAAACCGCTTGCTGAGCCACCGCTCCCAGCCACGCCGTCATGTCTGTCTGGAACTACGTCTGCCCCTTGCATGGGAGCCGCACAAAGCCGTCTGCACGTTCTCTCGAGGCCGGTGCTGACTTGTTCCAACCACCCTCCGACCTTTCCTCCCAGGGGACAGTTGCAGTTCACTCCGGTTTGAGCCAAACCGGCTCTGACCAGCGGCCAACAGGCAGAATCCAGCCCCCCGGTGTTCTGTTTGTCTGCGGTATTTTTTACAATTGAATTCATTGCTGATATTTTGAAAGTCATCTGCATTTCAAATACTTATGCAATATTTCACATTTTCAAAATTCCAGATATCTGGCTTCCTCTGGAAATCCAAGCGATCCCAGCCCACCAGGCTGTGACCCCTGCAAGGCAGCGGTCAAATGGAGGCTGGCGCCCACGGCATCCTCCCGCCTGGCCCCGGGACATTGAAGGTCGTGGGCCCCGGATGGAGGATGTGTGTTAGGAAGACATAGGAATGTAGCCGGGCACCTGAAGGCCAGCCTCAGCACCTAGACTCAGGTCCAGTCCAGGAAGGCCAGGGCTACCTGCTGAGTGAATGCCTGAATGAAAGAAAGAATAAGCACCGATTATAAGAGAAACATCCTGAGTTTGAGTCGGGACCTGAGCTCACCCCTTAGCTCCGCCTCTTTCTGGTGTTTTGGGCCATTTTCTTATAATAGCAAACATCAAATCCTCTGGGAGATTCGTTGGAGCCCACGGGTGACAGCGCCCGGCTCGCCGCAAGGGTACTCCCCGTGGCAGCTGCCCTGGCGAATAGGGTCCCTCCTCCATTGCAGCCCATCCTCAGGGTCTGCAACAACAGGGACCAGAACTGGCCCAGTCCCCTCACTTCCTCTTCCACTTTGAAGGCCCCTGTGATTACACTGGGGGCCCCGAGAACCCTCCATGATCTCCCTCTGTTAACGTCAACTACTTAGCAGGCTTAGCCCTCCTTGGCCATGGGGCCTAACATTTTCACCAGCTCCAGGGAGGAGGACGGGGACACCCCCAGGGTGTCTTGTACGTGCACCTCAGGCGTGTCCCCAGGAAGTGATGAGGACATGGAAGTCCCGCCTGCAGGATTCTCTTTCGGGAGAAGCCTCCTCGGAGAACGCAGTCAGGGCTTACGTCAAACAGAGGGCTGCGGTCAGTCTTCAAGGGCAAACAGGATGCTGTCAGTGCCGGTCAAAGGCCCCTCGTCGAGTGCTCACCACGTGTTAGGCTGTGACGGGGACTCGGGGTCAGAGGACTAGTGGACTGCGGCCGCCCAAGGAGAGCGAGAGCGCTGGCGGGGAAGGCGCTCTCCTCACACACNCTGATGTCTTTGGGCAAATCACTTCACTTCATTAAAACCCCGCTTACTCAGCAGCGGAATGGAGATGAGAATGTCCCCCTCGTAGGGGCGTGGTGAGAGGAAAAGACGGGGCGAGTGCGTGCCTCACCCCTCCCCTGTCCTGGACCTGTGCCGAGCGCACGGTGGTCACAGGCTTGGCTGGCTCTCCACAGAGGCCACGCGAGAGGATTTCACTCTGCGCTCTCGTCCTTGGGCCTGGGGCTCTCTCACCCCACGTTGTTCCTGCAGAGGCTCAAACTACTCCCTACCCCTGCTCATGATTCATCTTTTTTAAAGCTTATTTATTTATTTACTGAGAGGGCAAGTGAGCACAAGTGGGGAAGGGGCAGAGAGAGGGAGGGAGAATCCCAAGCAGGTTCCGCACTGTCAGTGCTGAGCCAGACGCGGGGCTCGAACCCATGAAACGTGAGATCATGACCAGAGCCCAGATCAAGAGTCAGATGCTTAACTGAGCCACCCAGGCCCCCCACTCATGATGCATCTTTTAGCTTAGGGGAAGAGAAAAGTGGCCTTCCTTAGAAAACCGTCGGAGGCCAGTCTTCCGGCCCTGAAAAAGTTGCCCTTTTTTTCTGAACTCAACACTGCCGTTGGTTGGTGACCCCTCAGGCTAGCAGCGCTGATAGCTCAGTTCTGCTTCAGCTATTAGCGGTGTGACCTCAGACCCCTCACACGACCTCTCTGATTATCACCTGTGATATCGTTCACTGGGTGCATCGGTTCATCTTGGCCCTCACTCACTCCGTGTGCAACAGAACACTGTTGGCCTCCATGACTTTCCAGTTCAGACCAAGGCCGGGCTCCTCGGCCTCTCAGCTGAAACCCTGAGCCCGACACTGTCCCGGATCAATATCCTGTTGCTGTGTGTGGTCAGAAACGCCCATGATTCACCCAGAAACCATGCTCTGATAGACGAACTGTTGTAACTTGTTCTAATTACTTGCTAAAGCTTGTAGAAAGCGCACAACCCAGCTGGAGAGAACAACGTTAGTGGTGTAAGACATGATTATTACAGCAGCAGGCACCGTGATGCCAAAACTCTGGAGCCCCACCCCCTCGGCCAGGAGTGTGGAGCCCTGCCCTCGCTGCCCGGCCGCTGGAGGCTGCAACAAACCTCCTCCCAGATGATGCGACACCTGCCCAAGCGGGGTGTCCGCTGACAAGCCGGCGGGCGGGAGGAGGAGAGGGGAGTGGGGTGGCTCCCCGAGGCGCAGGCCTCCGGGGCCCCTGCTCTGTGAGAGCTCGGAGTCCAGGCAGGCTTGCTAAAATGTCAGCCACGTGCCTCGGCGATTAGGGCTGCGGTTTGGACAGCCTTTCAAGGACGCCCCCAGGAGACGCTCAAAGCCCTTCTCAGCCCAGAGCAGGACGCTCGGCGTCTGGATTGCAGGGCCTTCCAGATGGTCTGGGGGAGCCAGGGATATCCCGAAAGCCACGCACGCACGCGCTCCTTCCCCCGCTGTGTCCTTAACCTCACACTGACGGTTTGCTTTTCTCCCTCCCCTGCAGGCGAGATGCGAAGGTCTGGCGGCGACAGCCCGTCCCCACCGTCAGCACGCCCAGGCCCTCAGGACAGCCAGGGAGACGGTGCTCGCGACCTGGAGGCGCCCGGCCGGTCGGCTCCGGGAATCTCAGCCCTCGCCGTCCCCGCCCGTCTCCCAGCCCAGCGTGAACTTCGCTTGGGCCAGAAAATCAACGGCGCGGGAACAGGATGAAGCAGGGGCTGGAGACAGAAGTAAACGAACTCGTGAAGGAAGCCTCGGGATTTTCTTAACTGTGAACTTGGGCAGAGCCGACGGCGGGGTGTGCGTGAGACTTCTTCCAGGGAGATTTAGTCGGCCGTCATCGCAGAGCTAGACCTGACCTCACCTCGGTTTCCGTGTCACTGCTCCAAACCTCCCTCTGCGACCACAGATGAAGTCCCATCTCTTTTAATAAATGCCTGTGTGCCCTTCTGTGCTCAGAGGACAGCCGCCACGCACCTGCGGCCACCCTGCTCTCCCAGCAGACCACCTGCTCGGTAAAATGTGGGTGGGTCCCGGGCGGGGGGTGCTTCTCCTGTGCAGTTTCTTGAACTTCTCTATCCCTGGAGTTGCCAGTCTGAGGTCAAAGGGATTCACTCACTGGGGACACACTGGGGTGTCTTCAGCCGCTCTGGACTGGCTCGTTCTTTACTGGGGGGAGGGGAGCCCCGTGCATTGTACAGTGCACACCCTGTACGGTCTGACCCTTACCCACCAGATGCCAGTAGCACCTCCTGCCAGAAGTGACCAGCTAACCATGTCTCCAGATGTTGCTAATGCCCCTTGAGAGGCAAAGTCACTTGGGTGAGAAACACTGGGGTGAAATATTGATTAGGATCCATCCAACTGCAAGGTCCGAACCTTAATGACTCCATTAATTTCCTACATGTTCCCGGATCAACGGCTTGGTTCAGACTGTGAAATCACCAAGAGCCTCAAACGAATTTAACCGGGACAGCAACCACCACCACCACCATCACCACAACAAAAAACTCAGTGTTTTGGAAGCCCTCGTTGAGGATTACAAAGATCAAGATGGGGAAAGTGGGGCTGCAAATGCGCCCGGTCCCCACACGATGCGGGAACAGGAGGGTAGAGAGCTGGGCCGAGGGGAGGCCACGGAAACAGGGCTCCTTTGGGATTTCCTTTTAGGCCAAGAGCGCTCACAGCAGACGGCTTCGTAAATGAACTTCACAAAATGTTCTTTCCACCTGAAGATGATGGTTTCCAGTCCTTCCAGCCACTGGAAGGGGAGGAGCTAAAAGACTCAACGATTAAATGAAATGAAATGGGATTGCTGGCGCTTGACTTCTTCAAACAAATGGCCGGCTGACTGAAACAAGGGAGGTTTTTAAAAAATTGAGAGCCAGGTTTCATACGCCTCGCTGCTGGCTGTAGGAAGACAGCCAGAATTGCAGGGTGGTTTAAGGGTGCTGGGGAAAGCCTGACCCAAGATTTCAGAGCATCTGATTCTGGTTTGCAGTGAACCCAGAAATCAGCAGGAAGAAACTCCATGCCGCCCACATCTTCCACATCATTGAATTTCATTATCAGAGCCCCGAACGTTGGCTACAAAGCCGAGGACATATTCCCTCCCCTCAGTGCCTGCCCGAGGTCTCTCGAAAACATCTTTTTAGCTTGACTTCTTCAATATGGGTAAGATCGGTGGCTAGGATTGAAACAAGTGCTCTGCACCCAGACTGTGGTCTGTTCTAGAAGAAGCAGTGTGCGTAGGTATGTGCTAACAGCCTCATAAGGGGTTGGGGAGCAGAGCCCTGATTTGCTGCTTTTACCAAATGAATAGTCCCACCATGGCCAGTTTTAAGCTTCCCACGTGTAGTCAGCTATTTCTCCCAATGGCTGGAAATTTAATATTCAGCTCTTGCAAGCAAGTGGGAGTCACTTCTCCTCTGCAACACCACCTCACTTAGTGCTCCAACGTACCTTATTTAGTCTTGTCTCATAAGTGCCGAAGAATTAAAAACATTTTTGGCAAGAGAACCAGACAATCTGGCTCTGGAAAAGACAAAGGGGAGTTGGAGTAAATTTGAGTTCGCCTTTTTTATACGAGACATAGTAGCGGCAAAAGAGTGCAAGAAACCTCAGTGCTCTCCACCACGAGCCCTAAGGAACACACACTGTACCCAACATCAAACGCAGGCAGATATTTATCTCCCAGAAGAGGGAAAGGTGATTTATTTTTCTTCAGCTCCTCGCAACTAGGGAGTAGCCTGCCTCATAAAATGAGGCTAATCTTTATTATATATCAGGATTGCTTTTACCCACTAATCTTTTATTCAGTTGAATAGTAATAGTGTCTCCCCAAACAACTGATTCTACTTTACCCACATTCGAAAAATGATTTTATAATTTTAGATTGCCCTTTAATGACAGGAAGAACAAAAATCAAGTAGCTTCATAGATTGACTTGCCACGTTAGGGTCACTGCTTCCTTATTTGAAAATAACCAACGACTTCTGATGACATGGTGACCACAAGCGTGCAGTGCATCCTCTGCTAGAATTCCCCTGGGCAAAGAGAGGGGCTGAGCAAATGACCCCAGCACCAATTATCAGGAAGAGAAATGGTTGTATAAACATAAAAGAAACTCAGTAATAACCTGGAGAGTTTAGGAACGACCTTGACTATAACACATCAGATAGCTTCATATAATAAACACCCAAAGCAACCGGAAGGCCCCTTCCCCCATCACATTGTGCCTTCATGTTTATTCCAAATGACAAACAGCTGGAAAGAGTTGGGGGAAAGAAACAACAGCCATTCATCCCTCAAGATTTCCAAGGAGACAACGTGTATGATTTTATCTTGATGGCCAACCGAACTGGGTTAATTTGTAATCCCTTCACTTAGCCCAGGGCCAGGGCAGGGAGTAGGTGAGGGGTGGGCAATGGGAGATGAGAATGACTTCAGAGCTAATTGCTGGGCTCCTTCTTAAGCAAACTCACCGAGTACTCATAACTTGGAATCGGTTCAGGTCCCTCTAATTTGCTAGACATGTCCGCTATTATCCATACTTTAATGTACAAAGGCAACCCAAGAGCCAAAACAGCAAGGTGGTGCCAAGACTCAATCACCATTAATGTGCATATTAAAGGTCAGTGGGCTGCATAGTTCAGTTATACCGCGCGGTAATCCGTCATGTCTAGTGTAACCCAAGGACTCCCTGAGACAGCCCATAAAACCATCTAAATTTGACTGTTTATGAAGGTTAACCCAAGAGCACTGATTACAGCCACAGAGTTGACACACATAATTAGGTTAGAAAAGCTCTCTAAGTGAAACCGTAGACGGAATCTTATAGAAACAGATGTTTATCCAACTAATGCTGTTGGGTGAGTGCCATGTGGCCGTGACCGTGAGATGTTCAAGTCCGGAACATCCTTTTATTCTCTTGCCTGATTGTAACTCAGAGGTTTCTGTTTAACGGCAGACGATTACACTGCTCTGGGACCAGCCAACTGTGGTGTGAGAGGTCATGGCTGCCTGGCACCCTGTTCTTCACACCTCTTTTGCAGCCTTGGACTTACACCAGGCAAAAGACAGACGGGAGTCTCCCACAGAAAGAACCTGGTGGAGGCAGCATCGTCACAGGGAAAAGAGAAGCAGCCATCCTGATATGAAAGCAACATGGCGGTCCATCCATAACTCAAACCAAGATGCCACTTTCTCCCACACAATTAGAAGAGGAGCACATCACAGGGGAGGATCCCTGAGCTGGGGAAATGGGATAAGCCAGAGGAGGCAATGTTCAAGACACGGAGTCAGTGGGCCCCCTTATCTTCTTACCCTGGGGGGGAAAGGGATGGGAGTGAGGACTGATAACCAAGATAGACCTCAGAGGGCAACACCTGCCCTTACCTTCCCATCACTGACAAGGGGTTTTCTTTCTGGGTCATAAGTGGGAGAATCCCCAGTCACAACTCAACAGAAGAAATCCCTCACCGAGGGGCAAACGCTGCTAACCAGAGCAGCTCGACGAACAGCACTACTCTGTGTGTGGGTCCCTGATGTCTTTGAGAAATACAAACTCCCTTCTCATTTGGATTCATTGCCTTCCTCTCCCTGCGATTTCACAGATAACGGAAGTCTAGTATATCGACGTAAAGTAGGGCACCCATGGCTGCTGCTCCCCATTTCCACCTAAACTCTCTCTTGCCCTTCATTCCCTTCTTGCTACCCGGCCATCCATCAGACAGTCCCTGTGGCCTCATCCCCATTGTCACACCACCTACCAAATCCCTATCAGTTCTATTTCCAAAATCGCCTGGAGTCTGGACAAGTCTCCCTTGTCCATCTCCTCTGCAGCCGCCTGCTCCAGGCCTCTGCACTCGTCTCATGCTTGGTCCCCCCAACCCCCAACGCTTGCCCGCTGCACTCCATTCCCCATGTGACAGCCAGAATGATCCGTTTAAATCCGTATTCAATCAGGTCACCTCCCTGCCAAACCCTTTTATGGCTTCCCACTGCCATTTGGATCACATCCAAAGCCCCTTTCATGCCTAAAATCGCAATGGAACATAATGAAAAGTAGTACAATTAGAAACCGTCTTAAAGAAGCAGAAGAGGTGAGTGTCCCAGTGTCTTGATATGAGCCTATTATAGCAAGTTAACGTTACATTTAGCTGTAAGTTTCCTAAAAGCCAGTCAAAAGTGAAACTCTCGGGGGCATAATTGGCATTTTTAAACCAAAGGTGCCATGAAAACATATCCAGAGAGAGCTCCTGATGTTATCCCCGAGGATTTGACTCAATCCTCATCTAAGGATGGGAAACCCATTCATCAAGACCAGGGTGATAATGAACCTCTCTGAAAGCCCACAAGGCACAACACGGACCAATATATGGCTCTAACATGACATTGTTATACGTGAAAGTGCTTTGTAAACTGTAAAGGTCATTAACCAGTCTGAGGTAGTCTAAACTGAAAGCCGTTATTCTGTTTCCACACTGTATTGCCCCTCTGTTCTCATCCCTGAATGGAAATATGTCTGAGGGGGATAATAATTGAGCTCACATGGTCAAGGTATTTTGCTGCTCGATGACCTAACAGTGTTTGTTGAGTTTGCTTATTCTAAAAAAAAAAAAAAAAAAAAATAGACAAGATCTGTCTCCCAAATGGCGTATTTCTGAGGCAAACCTGAGGCAGGTGTACAGAATGGATGGCACAAGTCAAAGTGGCACGAGCCATAGGTTTTACCACAGACACAGGAGCGGGACAGCATCACCCTGCCCTGAAATTTAATATGGAGCTATAAATTTAGTTCGTTAAGAATAATGAATGATTCATCCTTCCATCAACTCAGAAGAGACATCCAGGCAATGATCAAGTGTCTGTTGTTTATTGATTTTGGCCATGAACACAATCAAGACCATTTTCAATGGAAAATGGTCAGTCATGTGATGAACCCAAGGAAAGGACCCTATTTCAACCTTGTTGGAAGGTGTTGGTGTGTGTTCTCTAATCCAAATCACCCTTCCATTACCTCCTGACTCTCCTTCCCCTTTTCCAGTCCTCTCCCCCCCATACCCCACAAGTAGTCATGAGGGTCTCCTCATTGCCCAAAGCAGGTACCCAAGGGCACTCTTTACAGACATTTGAAACTTTAGATATGCATGTACAGGTAGGTACCCTATCTCGGGGCTGTCTGTGTGATCGTGCAAGTCTGTGCAGTGCACATTCCAGAGACCACCTTGTTATGATGAGTGGTTTTCTATACTCACACTGGGCATCTGGGTAGCATATTAGGCAATCTGGAGTCTCTATGACTCTTCTATTTTAACAGCAGTCACTCAGTCTACATTTAGTGCACAGGTCCTGGCTACATTGTGGGATGGAGGTCCAGTGGTAATTTGGATTGGAATCCTTGCAGTGCTATTCTGGTCTACCTTGTACACTGCTCAGAGGCCACGTCCAGTTCCCAAACCTTCTGGCATGTTTATTCAGGTCAGTTTCACATTTGAGCAGGTAGGTGTCTGCTCAGGACTTCTTATGCAGGTTGAAAGCATCCCTTTCTTCAGCTCTCTCCTATCTGAAATTGTCCTGTCAATCTCTAAGTTGGGAGTGCGAAGGGCACCAGCTGCCCTGAGAGAGGAAGCTCAGAGTCCCCTATTTTTCTTCACTGACACAAAAACAATGAGAAAGGGAGTGCCTCTCCAGGTCCTCAGTGGCTGGCCAATGTAGGGGACAGGGCTGTGTATCTGCACTCTTCTCTCAAGCTCTGCTGAGCCCCCTTGGGGTGGGGTGGGGTGGGGCATCCATGGTGCTGGGTTGGGGCACAGGGATGTTGCCAAAAAGTTTTCTGTCCTGCTGGGATGTCTGTTTCCTGGTCTTCTGACCAGAAAAAGCAAGATTGTTTTGGTGTTTTTATTGTCTACTCCCTCTGGCAGTTCTGGGTTTCAGGCTTCCCCAGCATGTAGTCTGGGATAAGTGGGACATCAAAAAAAAAAAAAAAAAGCCAAGGAATGTATCGCCATGTTACTCCTCGAGCCCGGAGGGTCCTAGCCAGTCCTTTTGATGTTAAGAGTCATCTTAGGATCAATTGTCTATTGCCTCTGTCCAGGGTTTTGTTGCACTTAACATGAGCAGCAGAGAGAGATACATCTACACCATCTTTTCCAGACTCAGAAGTCTAACACACTTTTTTTTGTAATTTTTTAAAAAGTGTGTTTGTTTGTTTGTTGTTTGTTTGTTTAGAGAGAGAGAGAGAATCCCAAGAAGGCTGTCACTGCAGAGCCCGATGAAGGGCTTTGTCTCATAAACCACGAGATCATGATCTGAGCTGAAACCAAGAGTCAGATGCTTAATCGACTGAGTCACCCAGGTACCCCTAACTAACAAACTTTTTTTAAACAAACTTTTAATTTTGTAATAATTTTAGATTTGCAGAAAAGTTGAAAAGATGCTGGGTGTATACCCTTCACCCAATTTCCGCTAATGTTGATATCTTGCATAACTGGGGCACATTTGTCCAAACAATGGTAAGAAATTAACATTGGTGCATTACTCTAACTAATAGGTGCATTATCAACTAAACTCCACGTTTTTTTGGATATCACCAGGATTTTGACTAATACCATTTTCCTAAATGCATTTACTCATCATGTCTCCTCAGTCTTCTCTGGTCTGTGATCTTCTCTCAGTACATATTTCCTTTCTATGACCTCATGTACCTGAAGAGTGCTGGTCAGGGACAGCCCAGGGCCCCTTAATTTGGAATTGTCTGATATCTTCTCAAGATTTGATGGGGGTCAATGATTTGGGGGTAGAATCTATGGAGATACAGTGACCTTCTCATATCAGGAGGGACACAATATCAGTGTGACTTATCACAGGAGACCCTAATCTTGATCACTTGGTTAAAGTTAAGTTATCTTTGAGGTCTCTCCACTGGAGTGTTAGGAATTTTCCTGTCCATGTTTTGTATTTCTTTATTTTTTATTTTATTTTCTTTTTTCTTTTCTTTTCTCTTCTTTTATTGGTGGGGGGATGTCTGCCCACTTAGGGGCAGAGGATTTTCAGGCCCATTTCCGGGAAAGAGAGTTCTACCTCTCTAACTTGGAATTCTTCTGCAAGAAGACTTTTTCCCCCTCTCATTTATTTATATTCAATTCCTTATTACACCGGTGTGGAGTCATGTGTGATTACTTTATGCTGCATCTTATAATCCAATTTTACATTATCTATTTTATTGCCAAAACTGTTCTTGTTTTTTTAATTTAATTTTTTAATGTTTTATTTATTTCTGAGAGAGACAGAGAGAGAGAGAGAGAGAGAGAGAGAGCATGAGCAGGGGAGGGTCAGAGAAAGAGGGAGACACAGAATCTGAAACAGGCTCCAGGCTCTGAGCTGCCTGTCAGCACAGACCCTGATGCAGGGCTCGAACCCACGAACCATGAGATCATGACCTGAGCTGAAGTCGGAGGCTTAACTGACTGAGCCACCCAGGTGCCCCAAAATTGTTCTAGCTTTGACCACTGACTCTTTCAGGTCATTTTCTCTCAGTTTTAAGGATCCTCCATAACCCTGCCTATGCCCCTCCCCACATATACCCTAATATTTATAATGAATACTAAACTAGGGATCTTTGGCCATATTCAAAGTTTCCAGCAGTATTTTTTAAAACCAAAGTTTATTTAGTTAATCTTAAAACTAGAGTAAAGTATTCCTTTGGTAAACAAAAATAAACTTTTGAGTTTCAAATATCTCCAAACATAGGATAGTTCACATAAAATTCTCACTACACTACTGCTGTGAGTTTTGTTGAACAGCAACTGCAGTACTCAGAGGGGAAAGAGACTGTGCACTCAGGGAATTCACTTCTAAATAACCACATTTATTACACACTATCCTAAGAATTTTAACTCTGTTGAGCTTCCCTTTGAGTATTCGTATAATCACTTAACTACAGCAGCAAAATCGAATGAGAGAAATTCAATATTACTTCTAAAGAGAGACAAAAGTTTACTGTTTTTTTACTGTTTCTGGGTCAACAGAAGATATTGTGAAACAGCAGTATTAAAAATACTGTTGTACCATCTAGAAATCAAACAGGATGGAAACTATTGTCTAATAAGATTCACACTTAAATAATATATATTATAAAACACTATCCTGAAATTTTCAAGTCTCCATTTGAAGTGTTGTATAATTACTTAACCAGAGTGAAAACAAAGTAGAGAAATTTCAAAATCATTCTAAAAGAAAGACAAAACAAAATTCTTGCCATGCTTTTGGGAGATTTTAGTGGATGTGTTAACAACAGTAAAGATGCTATAATTGCACTGTCTACAAATAAAATAAAATGGAATCAAGTAATTTATGAGTCACATTAAATAATCTGCAGTTATAAAACATTATCTAAGAGTAATGAAATCCTACCAAGTTTCCATTTGGGCCAGTAAAAACAAACAGCAGTAAAACTGAAAAGAAAAAATAAAACGTATTTTGGTAGAGAGAAAAGTGCCCTGCTGTGGCTCCAGATCTTTAGAAGCAGATTCATTGAAAGCGGAGGCAACTCACAGGCAACTCATTTCTGCCTTTAGGCTGTGGGGACAGTGCTTCTCTGCACCTCAGGAGACATGTGCTGGGTGAGGTGTAGACATATTTCTCTGCACCTCAGGAGAAGATGTGCTGGGTGAGGTGGCCCCCTCGGTGGGGAAGACCCCCGGCAGGTTTTCCCTCTCATTCTAGAATCTGGGGGAGGTCAGAGTCCTCTTCTGAGGAGCTGCCCCTCGCCCCAGGGCCGCTGGACCATCTGACAAACCAGGATGGAGCCCGGCCAGCCACACTCATTCCTTGGCAAGGGTGGATCAAAGCCAGCCCCCTTCTCGCGCTCAGGGTATTGCCGCCATGTGGGGGTGGGGCTGACCTGGTGGAGGCTCTCGCCCCAGGGTTTGCCAAAAGTCCATTAGCAACAGCCAGGACAAAAGGATACTTTGGAAACCTTTGAGATTCTTCCTCTGTATTTCCGGTCTCAGATAAGCCACTCTCATTTTTTTAAAATAGTTTATTGCCAAGTTGGTTTCTGTATAACACCCAGTGCTCATCCCCACAAGTGCCCTCCTCCATGCCCATCACCCCCCTTCCCCTCCCGCCCACCCCCATCAGCCCTCAGTTTGTTCTCAGCATTCCAGAG